>NC_086068.1:13534181-13851666 GCF_947568885.1 Cydia strobilella | reverse complement strand
ACATTCAACTTCTAACACACAAGGCGGTAACATTTTACATGTATCAGGGAAATATCACAAATACTCCAAATTTCCTCTTACAAGTCCCATGACTGGTGCCGTTACTATATATACTTCCATTAAAAAAAAGAATTTTCAAAATCGGTCCAGAAATGACGGAGTTATGGAGTAACAAACATAAAAAAAAAAACATACAACCGAATTGAGAACCTCCCTTTGAAATCTTGAAGTCGGTTAAAAATAGACATCAGTAGATCCATAATTGGTACACGAGTGCTATGCAATACAAATTTACTAAAATAAATGCAGGAAGAATATTTAGGACTTAAAAATGTGACTGCAAAAACAGATTTTAGGTCTTAAATGGGGTTTAAACAATAGTGACAGTAATGAAATTTGACACCTACAATTTCAGGAATCTCTGTTTGCGTGTCATAAAATTGGAGCTTCGGGGACCACGGGGATCAAACGCCATCTTGAAAAGCATGTCTTTTTTGGTTTTTCTCGGAATATCTGTGTTTAATGTGAATGGCGAAACAAAAGCTTATTAAGAGATTATGTAAGCAACATCCGTGGAACCCGTATTTTGGAATTGTACAGATTACAGACATTTTAATTATTGCAGGCTTATGATTTATTACCTAATGCTTATATTTGTATATTTTTACATATATTTCAAATTTATTAATATACACAATATAATTTGGGTATTAATTTAATACCTGCTTACGGCTTTGTACTTCTTTGTTTGCCTTATAAAGGTGCTAACAAATTAGCTACCGATATCTTTACAGTTGATAGTACTCGGCTCCTGAAGTATATGTAAGTATGAAACATTATAGGTTTTATGATGTTATTTTGAGAAAATTGAAAAACAAATTTGCTTTGTAAAAAAACTCTGTTAATGAGATAATTAAATGAGACCTCATTGAACAGATTCTAATACCTCTTTTAAATATAAAACTTAACTGGCCACTTCACGTTGATACTCAGAATAATGACTAAAGCAAAGAAGCCGGGCAAAAATAAAAGCTTGGTAAAAGATATCGTATTCACAACACGTTATTACTTTTTGTCTCTGAGTGAGTGAGACAACAATCCGCAAGTTCTTTCGTTTTTTTCAGTTTTGTCATAAGATGAACTGAGGGAAATGTCAAATGGTCTTATGTGGTTCTATAATATAATCCAGCCAAATAAAATATATGTTCGTTATTTCACAGGTAGGTGTCAACTGTAACAACTTGACATAGTCGTATTATTTTAGTTGAAATATTTCGGGATGTTTCAGCGGTCATCTTGGTTTATTTTAATTATATTGTTGCTATTCCTGACAGATTGTTGGAAAACGTGCTGAGTTTTTATTTGTAATGGTTTGAAGTTCCCTTTGTGATAATGTCTTGTGTGATCGAGGGCTGTAAATCGCATACAGGAAGAAAAGAAAATACGCACGAACCGATAACCTTTAATCGGTGAGTTTTGTTCAATTTTGAACAAATTAATTTATAGGACCTGACCCTAAACATAGAAATCGATATGTTGTTTATGTAATTATTACTTGCATTCAAGTCTATATAGATTTTTGCATATATTTTCGAACTTTTCTGCTAAGTATGATAGGTTATATTTTTGGCATAGTGATGTATCGACCTCATCAATAACCTATCGACATTTACAGCTTTCTTATAGTTTGGCCCAGGACTGTCTCATTTTAATTGATGAGTACAGTCAAGGGCATAAATATATATACATTCCCAAAGTCTCAAAAATATGTGTACGCTTAGACAATAAAATCGTGTTCACATATTTTTAAGCCATTTGTCTGGATTGATATTTTTGCCTTCGACTGTACCTATAGTTTTCTTTGTTCTTACTTACTGTCAGATTGTGTTTGCCAGACTATAGTTTAATACTAAAAACCGGTCAAGTGCGGGTCGGACGCGCGCACCAAGGGGACCGTACTTTTTAGTATTTGTTGTTATAGCGGCAACAGAAATACATCATCTCATCATCACGGTTCATGAAATACAGCCTGGTGACAGAAAGACGGACAGCGAAGTATTAGTAATAGGGTCCCGTTTTTACCCTTTGGGTACGGAACCCTAATAAAAAAGACATTAATGATCATTGATGAATGTTCCTTTTATTAATATTGTTGGTCACAAAACTCAACTTTTTATTTCAGATTTCCAAAGGACGAGGAATAGGGGATATTACTGCAATGTTCTGCCACCAGAGTGCAGCACTAGCTTTTTTAGTGCACAGGTTTTTGACAAGTTTTCAGGGGACCTACCGGAAAACTCGAATCCGAAATTTCGTTATCTAGCTGCCTCTTTATCGCTCGAATACGCAAGAGTGACAGAGATGTTAGATAACGAAAGTTCGATTTTCTTGTTTCACGATAGACCCTCAGATTGTGATAGTGGCGCCACCTACGCCGAGTTTCGCGTAATATTCCCTATTATTAAATAAAAAAAAATATTACACGAACGTTTTTTTTTTTCATTTCCTATTTGGTACAGTCAGCTGCAGAGAAAAGGTACCCCACGTCCATACTAATTTACAGAACTTTGTATGCAGGGGGGGTGCCTTTTCTCTGCAGCTGACTGTACATGACTAGAAACTATACTTAGTCTTTTAGCATTAGAAAAAACGGTAAACCATTTCCACGTGTCTTTTTATTGACAAGTTTTTTTATAAATATAGCAATATTTTACTTATGAAAGCAAAAGTATGTAAATTATCGTATATTATATTTGTTGTGACTTATTTTCAAAGTGTTTTTCGATAAAACGACACGTTAAGATCGCTCGCCTTCTTTCTAATGATAAAAAAACGAGAGGTATAGTTAGACGGTTCTGAGTGGTAGACTGCAAATGAGATAAAAGCTATATCCTCATATCAGGCGGCTCTTTGATTCCAAGGATTGCATAATTTTTATACTTTTTAATGATTTTTAGAATATGAAAATTATAAAAAGTATAAAAGTTATGCAATCCTTGTATTCCACGCATTTCATTTCATTTCAACGAGCCGCCTGCTACAGATTTCTTAAAATTGCCGCGTTTTTTCAGGTTCAACTTTCATTAGCCAGACTATTATCAATTTGCCAATTTCGTGATTATTCTTTTACACGGCACATAAACTTATGCATAATTTATCGATATAAAAAGTCGACACAGTTACATCCCTAACAAATTATCAAACTTATGACACCGTACGTAAATGAGAAATAACAAGCATATATGCATCTCTTTTCGGCACATTATCTAATTCGTAAGGAAGTAAAGTACGGGTATACATATTTGCGAAGCATTTTTGCCCTACTTCTATGCTTTAGTCATTATTCTGAGCGTTGATAAATCAAATGACACGTTGACAATGACATTTAAGGCAAACAAGCAGTTAAATACATGATGATTATTTTTGACATAGAATTATAGTTTATTTATTTTGTTCGGTAAATAAAATAAAAATTATGAGAAATTTTCTTAATTTCTATTAAAAGTTATTTGTTCTAGTGTAAAGTACCATTTCGTAAAATTTCTGTAGCTAATTTCTTAGCACCTTATATATAAATAATAAAATAATTCCAAATTACAATATCCTTTATTTACCAAAATGAACAAAATTATTATTATTACATACTTATTGTAAACGGGTGTGAAAAGACAGGATTTTCAACGTCAAGGACGATTTTTACCAATAATCCAAATATGAACATTTTACATCATTTTTTGAGTCCCTTGTTAGTTTTTCAATTGTGATGACTCAGAAATAAATATATGTTTTCATCACACAAATATGCCCTTATCGGAATTCGAGACCAAGACCATCGGCTTTACAGGCAGTAAGTAGGCCAGACTGATCGTCAATAGATTAGTTATCTCAATTTGTAGTGTTATAAAACAACAGCCTGAATGTTAAACTACGCAATTTTTGCGTCAACGTCAAGAAATGTAGGGGAGAGGTGGGCATGACGGGATACTTAATGTTTCAAGTCCAATAAAACTGGAAATGCTATTCTTTTTAAGTTTTTGTTATTTTTATTTTTATATTTGGTAATCAACACTTACTAGGAACTCTAGTTAGATAATTAAATTAAAAATAAATTAAAATGGCCAAAGGTGCCTTCTCTATCTTGCCCCCTAGGTATGGTAAGATGGGGAACCCCTACGGGACAAGATAAGAATGATTCATAGAAATATTATATTTAGGGCCTAAACAAAACTTAAATTTTTGGCTATTGGAACCATCGTCTGATAACTTCTCACGAACTGTTTTGATTTTATTTCTTAAGTCGTCTGAGGGACATAAAATGTGTTTACAGCTAACATGTACCCCATCTTCCCTTTATAACAGCATCCACCGCTTTTTTTCTTGGCCTCTAACCACTCTCCTCTATTTGACTTTCTTTTATACTTTTTCACCGTTCTACAAGAGAAGAATAAATAAATTCAAATCCGTAATTCTCCATCAGTTTATCACTTTAAAACTACGGCCGTCAAGATGTACCCCATCTTGCCCCATGTGCCTAATGAAATTCGAAAGTTTTTTGTAAAAAAAAATACCGTAGGTACTTGAAACCAAACAAGTCCTTAGCTGTTGGCGTGATTGCTGGGCCATAGGAATAAATTAACAGTATATATGTGCTGGTGATAATAAGGAAACAAACTCAAACTAAATAAAACACAAAAACCGGCCAAGTGCGAGTCGGACGCGCGCACGTAAGGTTCCGTACCATAATACCATTACGCAAAAAACGGCAAAAAAGTCACGTTTGTTGTATGGGAACCCCACTTAAATATTTATTTTATTATGTTTTTAGAATCATTTATTCGTCAATTGTGCATTACAGGTAATGAATACAGGTGTTATAAACAATTAGTTATAGCTTGTTGTTATAGCAGCAACAAAAATACATCATCTGTGAAAATTTCATCTGTCTAGCTATCACGGTTGATGAGATACAGCCTGGTGACAGACGGATAGACAGACAGACAGACAGCGGAGTCTTAGTTATAGGGTCCCGTTTTTACCCTTTGGGTACGGAACCCTAAAAATAACAAGAAATATGGCAAAAACAGTTTTTTTGCAAATAAATAATTAACGACACCATTTGTCTAGCCGGTCACTGTGCGAACTGATTGCCATGATGGCGACGCATCGTCATGCACTAACGGGATTCTGATGGTTGGTCAGTCGTGTCGCCATAATTATAAAGCCGCTACCCCGTCTTACTCGTCTTGCCCCTCTCTCCCCTACATAAGATAGTGATTAGATACACCAAATAGGTGATAAAACGCCTCAAGCGTAAAAGCATGGAGACTGTATAAAGGAGCCAAATCTCTATGTATGAAAAGTGTCCATCAAAAAACAGTTATTAGGCGGCGCCACCATACACCGAAATACTACCAAAAACAACCTACGTAATTTGGTCGGGTCATTTGTTGCCTTATATGGTTCATGTTATACTCAGGTCCCAGAGCCGAACTAGCGCCACCGGAGAGATTAGGAACTATTATTTAAAGCTTAACGCGGTCACTTTTACAACAATTCTGCCATAAGAGATTGCGATCCTTTCTCTACCATCCATACGTAAAAGAAACCACCAAAAATCATTTTATGTCGCATTACAAGCCTGATTTAGCTATGAATACTAATACCCCCTTATTCGTAAAACTACGAGCCTGAATTAGTTAAATTATGTTTTATCCTTTTCTTACAAATACATAAGTCAAAATGACAGAAAAACGATTCATATAGCTAATTCAATGACTATCAATCATATTAATCACATTATTTAATTTATTTTAACTTAATTTATTGTAAATATATGTTTTTAATAACGTAATAATATACAAATATAAGCATAGAGTAATAAATTAATAAGCCTGCAGTATTTGAAATGTCCGTAATATGTACAATTCCAAAATACGGGTACCACGGATGTTGCGCCACAAAATCTCGTATGTCAAGGTGTTTCGGCAGAAAACGCCCTGGCAGACTTATATATTCCTGAAGAGAAGGTTCATATCTACCGACTGGAATTGGTTTCATGCTGGTATCAGATGGGTTAATTTAGGGGTCCCGATGGTCACCTTTGAGAGCGTATGCCAAGCACTTTCGGCAGAATCATACTGGCAGATTTCGCTTTTCTGTATCTACCAGTAAATTTCTAACTGATGCCATAGCTATTATTGCAGTATCAGAGGGGTTAAATGACCCCCCCTTTTTCGCACCGGAAGTGGCTATCTTTTTTGTACTTTCGGCAAGTTCCGCCGTGGCAGACTATCAAATTCGGACTTAGCATCACTTTTATGGGAAACCATTGTGCATCTCATCGCGGTATCACGTTGGTTCGAAACTTTACTGCCGGCTCTTCTACCATTACTTGATTGATACTTGATACCTAGATTAGGCATGACATTAAACGTCAACTTTCAACAATTTGACTGTTTGTTTTACCTCTTCATGATTTTGATATTTTTATAATTTTTCCTCTATTAGTCAATTAAGTGATTTTATTTAAAAATTATGGACAAAACCGAAGGTGAGTAGACAACTAATGAATGAACATAATCGCATACCTGAAGGCCTACCGCGAAAATCTAATTTTCGCTATCTGTCTCGATCTCGGAGGAGCGATCTCCAGCATACCCAATACCCATTCTAGCGATAGAGAATAGAGGCAGATAACGAAATTACGGTATTAGCGGTAGGCCTTATTTTATCTACTTCAACAAAACGAATAATGTTGTGGTAGCGGACTGTAAATGCGCGAAAGTGATCGGCCATTTGGAAGCGGTGCGCTGGCAGCTGCAGCCGCGCGATTACCGGCCTTCGGCGGGCGCGCTGGCGCTAGGCAACTGGGCGCGCGACCACCACGTGTGGCTGCATTACGTGCCCAGCTCCGACGGCTTGCTCCCCGACGATGACGTGCTGCGGTATGCTATGCTTACTCATTTTACCTTAACCCACCCAATTTGCCGTTCTGATATTTACTTAATCCATTAATCCTAAAGTGCCTTTGTTATGCTCTGCAAAATTTGACGTACGAAAACAGAGAATCTACTATTAGTTGTGAAATGATTATTTTAAGCGATATGACTATATTTATAATAGGATAAATATGATAAGTATTCCATTATTATAGTACCTATGATGATGTATATATGTATTAAGTTGCTAAATTATAGTATTATTGCTGTGTATTTTGTAAGTGAAAATTATTTCCATTAACAATGTTTGCCATATTTCTCGCCTGAAACACAGGGGTACCCTAGTTCAAGCACATGTAAATCGTCACTATTTTGTAAGTCTTTGTTTTGTATGAATGTAAGCATGCCACGTGTTTTTGAATAAATTATGTTTATGTTATAGGTTAAATAGATTTAAAATGGGATCGGCATATTTTTGCTGTGCCTCAGCTACCTACAGCTCTGTTCATACTGGTGGTGTACGTTTTTCATTTGTTCGGTGCCATTGTGAGTTCAACGCCATGTCCTACAATATGTATAATGCCGTAGAAACATAACATGTAGCCATGTATTACGGGATTTACGGGCTGTGGCTTCTTCCGATCGATCGCTTTGAGAATTTTATCATTTTTAGGGTTCCGTACCCAAAGGGTAAATTGGGACCCTATTACTAAGACTCCGCTGTCCGTCTGTCTGTCTGTCACCAGGCTGTATCTCATGAACCGTGATAGCTAGACAGTTGAAATTTTCACAGATGATGTATTTCTGTTGCCGCTATAACAACAAATACTAAAAACAGAATAATATAACTATTTAAATGGGGCTCCCATACAACAAACGTGATTTTTTGCTGTTTTTTTCCGTAATGGTACGGAACCCTTCGTGCGCGAGTCCGACTCGCACTTGGCCGGTTTTTTGTTTATATTAATAGGGCAAAGGACTTGTCTCCCCTCCCTGGGTAGATTTAGTAGACCAAACTGAATTGCTCGTACCTACCTAACTGTTATTATGCAGGTGAATGGTTTGTATGTATTTGCCCAATTGGTTCGTCAAATATCGGGCGTAATTGGGTTGCATCTAACTAGTTGTTCGATTTGTAGCTGGCCCCGAACGTCTAATCCTTTGTCTTGTTAAGTAAAACCGCACTCGCTACTACCTGCAAAAAAAGGGTCGTGTAATTCTAATTGGCTCCTGAGCGCGGGCTAGTCCAACGCTCAGAAAACCTGTATATAATATATTATGCGCTCTCCGATAACGCGCCTTTGTTACGCATCTCGATGACATGTGGGGTTATTAGCAGGTCTTCTAAAAAGCAAAACGCCTTTGTAGCAAAATGCCTGAAATGCTTTATATCTGCATTTTTAATTAAATCGCATTAGGTCTTAGTAGCAAAACGCCTAAAATGCATTAGGTCTGAATAGCAAAATGTCTGAAAGGCATAATGTCTGATTTTTTAAAATTCCTAAATCGCATTAGGTCTTAGAAGCAAAATGCCTGAAAGGCATGAAGGATTGTCCTTTCGACACATAAGTATTACCAAATTCGCATGGTCCCACCGCACTGTTTCTTTTCCAAAAACATTTCCTTCACAACTTAACTAGACGGGGCCCCGCTTCGCGGGGCTCCTATTTCGGAGCGGTTTGCTCTTCGGGCATCTGGAGCTACCTAACGAACCTAGTTTAGTTTTGAATGACATATTTTTATAAAAGAAACCGGCGAACTCCAGATTTGAAGGACACCCCGTCGTTTTTCATACTTTCTATGTGCAGAAACGATTTTTTTCTTTTGCTTGATTGCATGATTCAACTAAATTTAAGGTATATTGCCATTTATACATTACACGGCTTAGACAACCGGAGATTTTTAGAGTAATTTTACTATTCAGACATTTTGCGTTTTAGATGTTTTAAACGTTTTAGATGTTTTAAATTAAGGTTTTAATGCATTTTGCTTATTAGGTATATAGCTTCTTAGGCATTTGTTTTAGGCATTTTGCTACAAAGGCGTTTTGATTTTTAGAAGATCCGCTCATAACCGAGCACGTGCGGTTTTACTTAACAATAATAATAAATAATAATAAATAAATTCATTTATTAAGGACCAACTTGGATCAATTTGTGTTAGTGACAGTTTTATCTTAAGGCTAATGTTAGTATATACATAATTATTTACTGACTAGCTAACTATATAAAATTCTACTTTCTAAAATAAATAAGTAAGCAGATTTTCTCAAAAACCAGTTTAAAGAAAATCCGCCCACCTACCCATTCCTGCGCACATGAATCATGCAGCAGTTATTTATATATAGGCTATCAATCCTGTCCGCAATCATGGTCAGGATGCTGTTGGAGTTGGCCCGTACTCTGCGCACCAGGGATGTGGCTCGTTTGCGCATCGTGGTGTAGAAGCAGTCTACCCGCGCTTCCGCGAACATCCCTGACGCGCTACAGAATCTGGGCAGCCCCATCAGCACCCTGTATGCGTTGTTATATTGAACGCGCAGAGCGTTGTACCGTTTATATGTATAGTCCGCCCACAGGCTGCTTGTGTAGAAACTCGTACAGTAGGCTCTGAACAAACAGATTTTGACTTCCTTAGAGCACTGAGCAAACCTGCGGGCTATCATATTCGCTCTGACGGACAACGCTCTGCGCTCGCGCTCAATATCCGCATCATCCTTAAGGTCAGCGTTCACCAGATGTCCTAGGTATTTAAATTGGTTAACGATGTTTAGCGGTTGTCCATTCAATTTAACCGATGGAAACGCTGGCGGGCATTTACCCTTGACCTTAAAAATTACGCATTCGCTCTTGCTGACGTTGTAAACCAACCCATGGCTCGCCGCGTATCGTTCACAGATAGAGATAAGTTCACAATAGACAAAGGATAAGCGGCTCGGGGCAAGCTACATCGACAGACTATACTAACCAACCGGTTTGTTAAGTGCAGAAGTACGGACACGCGGTACTGGAGCATACACGACGTGCAGCGTTACTCCGAGCTGATGCTGCACTGCGAGAACGTGCTGTTCACGTGCCAGTACCCGACGTTGCGCCTGCCGTCGCGCCTCGGCGCGCACTTCTGGGGCTCCAATGCGGCGCTCAAACTGCCCACCAGGCTTTATCTCAAGGAGTTCCACAGAGCCTTGGAAACTACCTTAATGGTTAGACGATCCCACTAGAGATTCAGGGCACATTTAGACGATGCAAGAACTCGCATGTGAGTTTTATTACATTGCGGTAGGTATTTGATCGGTCGGCTGAATTAGTTGCAACCTCAATAGTCCGCACCGCAGATGAACAGCGCACATGCTGGTGCCGTGGATGTGCAGCTGAACGAAACGATGCGGCTCATTACTGGTTGCCTCAAACACCTCAACTTAAAAGCGGCGAAAAAAGTCTCCGAGAGGCAATAAAAACCAAATACCAACCCACGCTGCCTATCCTTAAAGATCTCAGTGATTTCGGAGCGAAACGACTCAAGCCCCGTAACCCGCCAGTTCTTGGTATGGTGCATGTTGACAACGAGTGGGATATACACGATTCATGGATGGCTGAGTGGAATGCCCAACAATCCAATGGTGAACAACTTTTCACACTCAACCCAAATAGACGCCCACCTGGCTTCGACAAACCGCGCCGCGTATGGAGTCAATTAAACCGCATTCGAACAGGCGTTCGAAACTGTGCTTACCACTGGCATAAATGGGGCTGGTGTGACTCCCCTCAGTGCATGTGTGGTGACCCTGAGCAGACGGTCGAACACATTGTTTTCGAATCCCTCTCACCAAATTCAAGGGACGGATGGAAGACCTCGCGAACCTCAGTGGCCATCGAGTATTTGAAGAGTGCAAACCTCAATCTTTAGATTAGTATCCAGTAACTGTAATGCCATACGATAAATAAATAGTCCGCAATATAACTAAAATTGCATGCGAGTTCGCGCGCCGTCTATATAAATGAGCTTTGGTTTCATTGCACCTAAATATTAGGTTTAAGATCATTTATTCTCATAAGAATTGTACAATTCACTTGACGAGATAAATACAGAACAGTATATTAGATTTTGTTTAGAGCGCACAAAAAACTTAAATACTTAATTTAACTTAAATAATACAGGTAGTTTTACAATAATACTTGTTTTAACTGACCGCCCGCGAAGCGGGCAGCGATAACGCGCGAGTATCTATGCAAAACAAGTTTACAATTGAGTACACGGAACGGTCAAAACTAGATGCGGCATGCATACGCTGAGCGTAGTTACAGTATAACATAGGTAAGTTGCGTTACTTAGGTCTATGGATATATCTATATTAATAAAAGAAAGTTGAGTTAGTTCCAGAGCTTATAACTCGAGAACCGGTAGCCGAGTTTGTGAGTTTCCATTTTCAAATAAATCTTCTTTTTTATTTTGTATTTTGTGTCTGTCGTCTGTCATTATCGTTTTCAATATTTGCAATATTTTTTATTGTAGTGAGAACCATATTTTTTCTAAGTATTATACATACGTATTCTTTTTTTCATAGCCAAATCTGCTCGCTTTCGGCAAACACTGCCATAATTGCGGCAAGTATCTAATCTTTCCCAACGGAGCCGTCATGCGATTCAACAAAGTAACCATGCAAATCAACTCACTGAAGAAGAACGGGAGAACGACCGAGAAGAGCACCGCGTTAGGATGGCTCGGTATCGTGCTTCTCCAACTCAAGAGCAAAGAGAGGCAGCCCGTGAAACACTCGGTTGGCAATGAGAAATCGTCGAGCTCAGCATACAGATGAACAACGAGTAACTCTTCGCCGCGGAAGAAGAAATATTTCAAGCGTTAATTTAACTCGAGCAGCGTTTCTATACGATTGCACAATAGATTACAGCTCGCATCCTTTGGTTCGCGTTGGTAGACCAATGCCATGCGAGGATTCATTAGAATGAATGTTGTTTGTGGGCATTGTGGCGCATTGAAGTTTGCAGGAGAAACGCCTGGATTATGTTGCACATACACTGGTAGTCCGCGTCATATGGATGAATATGCGCAAGATGCTATGACGTATGTTCGACATTATGGCCGGCCGGATTTATTCGTTACCTTCACGTGTAATCCAAAATGGACAAAAATTGTTGAATTGTTGCATCCCGGACAAACATCAAGTGATCGGCACGACATCACTGCACGTGTATTCAAACAAAAACTCCGGTCACTGATGAATTACATTGTTAAGCAACACGTATTTGGGGCTACTCGGTGCTGGATGTACTCAATAGAATGGTTGGTAGAAAACATGACAGATGCTCAGCATAAATTTTTACAAATATATGTCATGGGCAATATGGAGGACCAACTTGATCGCCGCCAAGAGATCAACACAACAATGAAAAGAGAGATTCTTCATGATCTGCAGCAACTACTTCATGAACCTAATGCATTGATCGGACTATTCAAAACTGCATTAGAGCGCATGCCAAATGACGACTACAAAATTGTGATCAGAGCTGATAAACGACCAGCTGGAACACACGAACGTACATTTAACGCTCCAACAATAGATTATGTTGCAATCCTGGTTGTTGGTGAAAACTTGGAATCACGGGATATCGTGCTTTCACGTCGCGATACTGGGCAGCTGCAACGAATACCTGAAACTCATCGGTCATATGATTCGATGCAATACCCACTGATGTTTTGGTAAGGCGAAGATGGATATCACTTCAATATCAAGATGATTAATTCATTGACTGGTGACTATTAATATCATACTTTTTAATTTATCAATCATGCCATGACATACATTTTGCATGATTTAAATGGCATGTTCACGTGTTGGTAAACCATCAGCCTTATTTGTTTTTGCGCCCGAAAAAAAACTAAAAATGTCGTATATCATAAGGTTCTTTACTGAAATTAATAAATTATACATCTTAATAATGTTTGTGTATTTTTAATTACCTTAATTGAAACCATAAATCAATTTTAACTAAGTAAAAGCTATCTACATTTATCGACTTTCAGGCGGTACAGAGTTCGCCTGGTCAGCTAGTTTTAAATATATACTTATTATTACGTTAATGTAGCTATCTTAATTGTGTTTATAGAATAGTATATTTTATGGTTGCTATTTGCAGAGATAAGTTCAGTTTATGAAAGTATATAAAGTAAGTATTAGGTACTTTTACATATAACTATGTTTTAACTTTTTAAGAGTATTAACAAGAAATTTTTAAAGCGTGAATTTTAAGCAGGGATTTAAAATGGGACATTGATTTTGTTTCTTTAATAACTAGGAAGTTTGTTAAACAATTGAGCACCTTCGTATAAGATACTTTTACGACCGTAGTTAGTTCGCGATGGACGTAATATTAAGTCATTGGCATTACGTAATTTCATTTTTTGCACATGGTGTTTCCTAGTGAACTAATAGGCAGTTGTTGTACACATAGGTTTGATTTATATTCAGGAGTTTCGTTTCACTATATAAGGTTTTTGTTGGAGTTAGATAATGATATTGAAATAGCACTTTTCACACTTCAGCAGTTTATTCTGGGCAGTTTGGAGTCCTTCGAGATGAGTTTTAGGAGCAGTCCCCCACACTTCGATTAAATAGTCTATGTGCGGTTTTATGAGCGAGTTATATATGGCAAAGATAGATATAACTCCGTAATAGATGGATACAGTCTAAGGAAAAAACGTGCCTCGAAACTCAAGAAAATTTGATTCTCGTTCAGAGGGCGCTACTAGTTTTGGCCTACAGTCGTATAGATGGCGTTGACGGTTTCGTTTGTTATTTAACAATTTTAACGCATATCAGTGAAAGAACATGGGTCAAAATCATAAAAATAATTAATGCAAATAAAAAAAATAATTTATCTATATTTAAATACATTCTATCGTATTTTTATAAATCTTCGTTTTTAGTTTTAAAGTGTGTCGACAGATGGCAGTGAATTTACTGGGGTTACAAAATTTACTATGACAGTACCGCTCTAGTATAAGTGTACCGTACTTGAGTTGGAATATTTTTTGCAAAGCTGCACAAGGCCCCGGTTAATGACGTCAATTTGGATTTAACTTTATCAGTATGTGGCTTCCAATTTAAGTTTTTATCCAGTATTAACCCTAGATATTTTTCCTCTTCCACTTTTTGGATGGCTACGTTGTTTATTTTGAGAGGTTGAAATTCCGGTATTTTTTTATTTTTGGCTGCAAAAATGATATAGTTCGTTTTCGAGATGTTGATAGTTAATAGATTACATTGAAACCACGTGTTTAGTAGGTCCAGATCATTTTGCGCATCATTTATAACACTGCTGATAGAGTTTCCAAAGTAAAAGAGACTTGTATCGTCAGCATATAGTGTAATGTCACCTTTAAGGCCAAGTTCGTTTATGTTATTAATATAAATAAGGAACAGTAATGGTCCTAGAACTGAGCCTTGAGGAACGCCGCATGTTATCGCTTTTTCCTCGCTTTGATGGTTTTGAATTTTGACTATTTGGCGTCGATTTTTAAGGTATGATTTAAGTATATCTAGTGCAGTACCAGCAATACCTAACGCTCGTAGTTTTTGTATTAGCAGGCTGTGACTGACGGTGTCAAATGCTTTTTTTAAGTCTATGAAGATGCCTAATGTTTTGTGTTTATTGTCTATGTTAACTTTTAGTCTTGTTACTATATCAATTGTTGCTGAAAGTGTGTTTGACTGGGGTTGAAAACCGTATTGTTTTTCATGAAGGAAATTTATAGTGTCCAAATATGTTTTAATGCGACTATATAAGACTTTTTCAAACACTTTTGAAATTACTGGGAGAACAGAGATTGGGCGATAGTTATTTGGATCAGATTGGGTTCCAGATTTGTAGATTGGTGATGCTTTGGCTAGTTTTAAGCTATCAGGAAAAACACCTTCGTTAAGACTTCTGTTTATGCAATTGGTCAAATCTTCTTGTATTATTAGGTTCTTTAGATATTTTATTGATTTTGTATTTTAGATGGCTTAAATACAAAATCAATAAAATATGTCCTGAGCTTGTATTAAGATTCAGATTATCAATTATTTTTGAAATTTCATCGGTAGTAGCAGGTTCAAATTTAAATAATTTAAGAGGGTTTGGTTTGGAAGTACAAGTATATGTTGTATTTTGACTGAAGTTTTTGGGGATTGCATCTGCTAACGTCGAACCGATAGTGGAGAAATAAGTATTAAAAATGTCACACATTTCCTTTACGTCTGATGTAGTTGCTGTTCCAGAATCCAGTTTTGCCGGTGCTGAGCGTTCTGTCGATTTGTTCGCTGATAGGCTGTTAATAAGCTTCCACATCTTCGATGGATTATTTTTGCAGTCCATGAAAGCTTTATGGTAGTATCTAGTTTTCGTGCCTTGAATAATATTTGTCACTTTGTTTCGTTTAGTTTAAAACTCTTGCTTCAATTTGTCGTCTTCTGGGTTCAGTTTTATTTGTTGCCATAAAGTGTTTCTAGTTAATTTCCTTTATTACTTCTTGGTTAATCCAATCCTGTCTTGGCGGGTTTAATATTTTGATTTTCGTTACTTTGTTTTTGTTTATACTTGATAGGAGTCTTCTTTCAAATAGAGTATAGTCATTGTTTTCATTTTCGTACTTGCAGTTTTCTATAGTTTTCCATAGATTTTCGTAATTTATTTTCTCATATTTTATTTTCTGTAGAGTTTTTGGATGGTATTTTTTGACTTCAAAATATATCTGTTTATGGTCTAACATAGCTGATTCATAATGGCAAGGTGAAAGTTACTATCTTTTAAGTTTGTACATACATGATCCAGTATAGTTCTTGTAGACGAGGTTTCACGTGTGGAATGGTTTGTATCAATTTTGTTTATAATCTGGTAGCTGTTTTCTTTTAGGGTTAGTTTATAGTCCTTTACGCATTTTTCGGAACTCAGTAGATTCTGGTTAAAATCACCAAACACTAAGGCCCTTTTTCTGTTTTGGAGTTGCGTTGAGTATAGTTCTAAAAAGTTTTTAACAGTGTCATGGTTCGATCTATATACAGCGCCAATATCAACTGAAAACTTTTGAAGATGGACCCATAGGTAATGGTTACCATTTAAGCATTGCTTTTCTATGATGTTGTGTTTAAGAAAGTTGTGAACAAAAATCGATACGCCTCCACCTCTTTCTTTAGTTCTTGTGTTATAATAGTGCGTATAGCCCGGTAGCTGGTAGTTCATAGCTTCATCATCAGACTTTAGCCAAGTTTCAGTTATTACGATAATATGTCTTGTGTTTCGCATAGCTTCCACGGCGCATTTAAGTTCGTCGAATTTGCCAGGTTTGACCATACTACGGGCGTTCGCATAGAAGCACTTAAGAGATCCTTTGCTAGTAGTTAGATCAGTGTAGGTGCTGGTTATTTGGTACGTTATTTTTTCCGTCGCTAGGCTTCGGGTGCTGCTACTTGGTGCTGTTGGTTGGAGTTTTTTGGCAAGTTCTTGATGATTTTGGGGATGCTTTTAATATACTTTATAATTAAAGACGTTTCACCAGTTGTGGTTCTACGTTCCAGTTCTTTTTTAACGCTTTTGTAATAGGCTTGTTGTTGGGGCATCTGGTCGCTGAATATTCTGATTGTATTGTTTGTTAATTTTTTCCTATTTTGCAGTATGGATATTGCATCGGTTTGAGACGTAAAACATACAGACATGGCGGTGTGTACTCGGGTCGTACTTGCCCAAAGCGAATAATTTTCAATGGTTCGGGACAATCAGTATTAACAGTTTTTAATAATTCCAAAACTACAGTTTTTTCCTGTTCCTTCCTTTCCCCAGGGTCTGTCGAAGTAGGTTCTGGCAATCCGGTTATAATTACATTTTTATTCTGACACTGCGTTCATACATTTCTGCAACAACTTCTTCATAGTGTGAAGTCTCTGCTGCAACTAACGCATTGTTAGTTTTCAGCTGATTAACCTCCGCGTCTAGGTGCTCAATCTTTTGTTCAATATTTTTGCTTGTGTTGACGAACGTGGCAATTTCACTTTTCATTTTGTTTTGCTCAGTAACCAAGCTGTCAGTGTCAATATTTTTAAAGCTACTTATTTGCTCTTTAATACCGGAGACATCTTGAGTCAGTTTGGCGAAGTTTTCATTTTGATTTTTGTTAGAATTCTTTAGGTAAGTCATCATTTCAGACATTTCTTTACGTATTTCTGCTAATTCCGATTGTATCCCTTCGAAGTCATCAGTTTGTTTTCGTTTGTGGCGATGTGTTTTTGGTGTTACGTCCGTATATTCTTGATTAAACGCTTTGCTAGTCAACTCGGGAACGGAGCCACTACGCTCAACGCTCGAGCCACTTCCAGTCGGCGAGCGCACTGCGTTCACGTTGCTCATTGTTTCCTAGCTAGTGGGGATTGCAGCAGAGATAAGGCAGAGCGGTAAGGTCGTAACGCAACGGTTTTAACTTTAGCACTTTGATATAAAGGGTGAAAATCGTATGTATACTGATTAATTTGAAGAATTTAGAGTTATTGTTAAAAACGATTACTGACGAAAACATTTCGGTTTCTCATAATTGGTGACCATAATGTAGACTATTTAACCGATAATACCATGAAGCGGCGTATCAATGATGTGTTAACATCCTATGTGTGTCAAAACATAATATCCTTTGCTACTCGCGTGACAGCGGATTGTGCGTCGTCCATTGACTGCGGGATATCGAACTGTGCGAGCGACGAACTCTCCGTAACACCGGTCGATACCGCGATCAGCGACCACAACGCGCAACGATTTGAATTAATCACCCAACATAAACTCGATAACAAAGAACACAGAGTAGTCGAGCGCCGCGTTTTTGACATAGATTCAATTGGATTATTTTATCGTGACATTGCAAATTACAATTTTAATTTTATATATGATAATACGTTTGACATCAATTATAAATTTAATAAACTATTTAATATTTTAAGACATTACATTGACATCCATTTTCCAATTAAGAAGTTTAGTTGTAAAAACAATCCAAAGGTTCCGTGGCTAAGTGACGAATTGGCGGAGTTGATCGGTAAGCATGTCGACCTCCATGAAATTAGACGTCAGTACCCAAACAATCCAATTCTAACAGAATGTATTGACCATTACTCCAGTCTAATTAAGACAAAAACATTGCAAACACGTCAAAAGTTTATTGAAGATAGGCTAATGGACAGTGGCAACAAATCGAAAGAAGTTTGGAAAATTGTTAACGAAGAAGTGGGAACAAAATCGAAATCTCCCTCTAACGAGCTTAACTATAGAGAAAAGGGACCTGCCTAATACATTCAATTCCCATTTCCTCAGTATAGCGTCTAAGTATGCCATACAAGGTGATTTGTCCGAGTCTATTAGGTACCTACAGACGCATTTAGGTATGACTGATGTACCCATTTTCACTCTGCCGGTCGTCACTCGCGATCTCTTAGATAAGGCACTACACTCTATGATGAAGAAGCGTAGCACCGTCGATGCTTTTGATATTTCGCCCAATATTCTGTTTTGGACTTGGCCGGTTGTTGGTGACGTACTTGTTGTGCTCATAAACCTTATGTTCGAAACTGGTACATATCCTGATGTTTTAAAAAATGCCAGGGTATGTCCAGTGTTTAAAGGAAAGGGCGACAGGTGCGACGTCAACAATTACAGGCCTATTACAATAGTGCCAACCATATCCAAAATGGTTGAGTCTATCTTGTCGTCCCACCTGATGAGTCACCTGGAATCAAACAAGCTGATTACGAGTAACCAATATGCGTACCGACAGAAAATGTCTACAACCACCGCGGCGTGCAGGATGTTTGATTCTATAGTGACTGGGTTAGATGACAAAAATAAGATGGCAGGAGTGTTGTGCGACTTATCGAAGGCATTTGACGTCATCAGTCACGTGATACTGCTCAAAAAACTAAATCAGTATGGTGTCCAAGACAACGCTCACCAGCTGTTTACGTCTTTTTTATCGGACCGCAAACAAGTCGTAAAACTGCTTGCCGACGGCAAACCACTACAATCCGACGCAGGGTCTGTAAATATCGGTATTCCGCAGGGCTCTGCTCTTGGATGCCGTCGAACGTTGCAGCTGGTTTGCCTGTATTATTTGCGGACGACATAACCGTGTTGGTTAGTGCAGAATCTTACGACCAGCTAAGCCTAAAGATAAGCGATGCTTGTGCGCAGTTACAGACCTGGTTTTCAGCAAATGGGCTCATACTAAATTGCTCCAAGTCAAACGTGATGCTATTCTCTGGTCGGGAGATTCCACTGCCACCATGCATGACCAGCAGTCCGATGCCTGTGCCTTGGGTTTATAGTCGACTGTAACCTTAACTGGAAGCACCATGTTGACAGTGTCTGTGACAGGTTGGGTAGTGCAGTCTTTGCGTTGCGAAAGATGAAGCCACTCATCAATAAGTAGTCATGAATTGGAACAAGTAAAAATTAAAAAAAATTGGAAAAGCAAAAAGCACTAGTTCGCGAAAGCCAACTTTCCGCACGCTAAACAGCCACGAAAAGTAGCACTTTTTGAGCAACTGTATTAAAAAAAATATTTCGGTTCGGTTCGGTTCGGTAATTAGAATCACATTTTACACGGTGTATAAAAAGACGACAATTTTCTTCAAAATTTATAAAAACACTTTTTCAACAGAATAATTTAACGGATGGTTGTGGATGTCTGTCTTCCGCATAAAGGGAAAAGGAATAGGTACAAAACAGGAACTCGGCTGAAAATTTAGCTGTGAAGGAAAAAATGGATTAATGAGATGTGAGTGGTATGGACGATGATGGCTGGTTTACTGGATGAAGGTGTGATCCTAATTATCGAACAGAAACTAACCGAAATATTTTTAATAAAACTTAATATTTTTTAAGTCTGCTGGAACCAGGCTGGAATTTCAGATTAAGGTATTATGTTATAACATCACGTTTGATTTGAAGTTCAGGCATTTTGGGAATATGATATTTTAAAAGAAAAAAAATTTGGCATTCAGAGATTCAGTCACTGACACTATTCCGTTTTGAAATTTATGAATTGTGGTAAATGGGTAAAATGAAATTAAAGTGTAATGAAACCGAAGCATATTAATTAATCCTATTATTATACATATACCTGTTTAGTCACTAAGAAAACTGTCAATGGATGTAGAATATCAATTCTAACTCTACCAAGTATGCTGTCAAAATTGGAATACCTAATAAGTAAGTAGTTGAATAGAACTAATAGTGTATGGTTAGAATGGCTATCAATTCTATCATATTCATTATTGGCAAAAATAGGTATGTACATATAAGCATATTGAAGTATTATATAAGCTACCTTCATCAGTCAGGTAAAGGCGAAAAAGATGTGAACACGCAACATAAAAGTTAGGTAGTTGACACTAAATCGTTTTTTTCCTTTTTCTAGAAAATGCAATTTGAGGAGGCACAAATGGATCGTCTTATTATCTCGGATCAAATAGTGAATGTTAACTGCCTTGATTATTTTAAGCGAAAAACCTTTTTTCGCTTGCTTAACAACATTTTAAGGTATGACTGAAAATGATCAATCAACTTGGGTATCTATTAAATTCAGGTAAGTATCAATGCTCCAAAATATCGACGTCTTTGAAACTCGACCCTGCAACGTGCTAGTTAGTATTTACCTACCTTACATATTTAAGACAATTTGTAAGTACCGCCAGCCGAAATCGTTATAGGTAAGGTACAGGAGTTCCTCTCCGTTCTACTCCTCTGTCCGTCTGTCTGTCTGTCTGTCTGTCACCAGGCTGTATCTCTTGAACAGTGATAGCTAGACAGTTCAAATTTCGCAGATTTATTTATTTATTATTTATGTTGCCGCTATAACTACAAATAAGTACTAAAAAGTACGGAACCCTCGTTGGGATAGTCCGACTCGAACTTGTCCGTTTTTTTTTTTCAATAAAGGCAGAAAGCTCGTATTTTTCTCAACAATTGCTTTAGGTTGTAACAAAATAAATATATAAGTACCTATTTTGTTGTGGATGGTATTAGGTATATCCTTCTAAGCTACGAGTACTGTCTAGTGCCTACTTAGAGCATTTAGTGACTAGTATAGTAACGCCTTGTCTGTCATTTTCTGTACGAATCAGTCTGCCAATTTTTATAATTGGCTCTATTCTGTAAAAAGAGTCGCCAATAGCTCGAGTGGTGGGATAGAGCGTAGCTGCGCTATCAGATACTAAGATATTAAGTAGGCTGACAAAATACACGTTGTTCATGTTCGGTTGCAATGGCGTATTGCAAGTATGATACAGTTTCCAGGACAGGCTACAGCTGGTATCGCTGGAAAACTTGTGCTGCTCGCGGCTGGAGGGCGCGCGGCTGCTGCAGCAGCTGGCCTGCTTCGCCGCGCACTCTCTCAAGTACCTGTTTCTGTGGCGCTTTGTGCTGCCCAACGAGAACCCTATCGTCATCAACTATTCCTACATCACTGGTTAGTTTGAGATCTGGGGGCACGGCAGTGCCCCCGCCAAGTCGAGCAAAACAAAGAGGCACGGCCGTACTATCCTTTTCTCGAAGCCATTCAGGCCATTTTCAATGTCCCATAATCTTGTGCCGGCTAAAGCTAGAACCCTGAATTTTCAGTGACATATAGGGAATAATATAGCTTAGATATATTCCCAAGAACATTCAATTTGAACTTGTAGTTTAATAATTATTGCACGTCAATGTTCCTTAGTTTTGTCACTGACTCACTCACTTAAGATCATCATAATTCTAACAGACCCACTTCTACTTCTAGCACACCCACAAGCTTCAAACTTTAAACATAAGTAGCTTTAAGCTTATCAAGCCAAAAAAAACCTAAAAATATTGCAATATCAGACACGTTTTAATAGTTATTTGTTATACAAGGGTGCAGTTGTATTTTACCCGCGAGTGTGGAATTGAAACACGAGCAAGCGAAAGGATTATACTTTAGAACCACTCGTTCGCTCGTGGTTCAACTATAGAATCCTTTCGCTTGCTCTTGTTTTAACACATGAGAAGTAAAATACATTTGCACCCGTGTGTAACACAAAACTTTTCCCCTCACTAGGTATAGCGAGGAAAGTGCAACATCTACAGGCGTTAGATCATCTTCATCACTGGAATCACTCATTTTTTTACGATAATACGATATTAAATATAACAGAAAACTGGAAGTTGTGTATTTTTACGTGAGTCGGAGTCGGTGAGAAAACTTTAAAGTAAAATTTTTGTTGACATTTGACAATGTTGACATCGAAGCGTTTTGAAATTGCATTTAGCTAAATTTGGTATTTTTTATTAAATTCTCAAACCATTTATTTAATGATAATTAATATCGAACGAACCATTATTATGAGCGTTTTACGTTTTGTTATCGTCAAAAGCTACTTAAACACGCTCCATCCAGGGTCAAATTACTTTCCCCACTAGTGGATAAAATGCGTTTTCCCCCGCTTGGTTTAAAGGATAAAAGACGGCTTTTCGAGCTAGTGAGAGGAAAAGATTTATGAACTGCATAAGTAAGTTTGTAGTCCCATATAAATATATGCTCTTACAAAGTTACTTTTGCAGTCACTACCAATAGTGGGTAAATAAGGTCTAAGATGTACGATGTGAGTATGAAGATGTCTATAGTTATATGTGTATAGTATGAGTATGGTATGGCTATGAGTATGGTAAGAATATGAATATGGTATAGGTACCTATTAGTGCGGGTATGGTGTGGTGTGGGATGGGTAGGTAGTACTAGTAGTAGGTACTTACTAGGGTATGAGTATTGTATGAGTACGTCGTATAAGTATAGTATGTGTGAACTAAAAAAATTGGCATCATTACATTTTTAATTTAATGCTTCGTTAAAAATTTGTACGCATTTAAAAAAAACTACAAAATTTGAGGAACGGTTTAAAAAAAATATGTTATTGCAATTCTTTCAATTGATTTAATAATAACTAAATAGTGATTATTTGAGAATATTAGTTGATATCCTTGAAAATTAATAAAAAAAGTTTTTTTCATTTTTTTTATATAACAAACCGGAAGTTAGTAATAAATATCTTTTTTTTTCAACTTCGCATTTTTTTATTTTTACACAATAATGTAGCTTATGGTGTACTAATGTCCTTTAAAAAAATTATAAAGGCATTTCGATTGGTTTTAAAGATTCATGAAGTAATTCGTAAGTAGGTACTGCGCGACGCTCCGTACTGAGAGGTAGTTCTATGTGGCAGTCTTTAATGGCTAATGCAAGAAAATACTGCAACATCGAATGTTTAATCGTTTTATCTTACGGGTTTTTTTACTTTTGCTTAACGGAATTAAAGCAATAAACAATATTTCATCGGTTAAGATCTATAAAAGCAAATCATGTATTATAATAAATCGTGCCTTGTAGCGCTATCACTGATCGGTTTAGGCGGAGTATGTCACATGCTTAAGAGGTCACTTTCGAGTTGGGTCACGTTCTGAGTTTGTCACATTCTGAGTTCGTCACATTCTGATTACGTCACTTTCTGAGGACGTCACTTTCTGAGTTCTTCACTTTTATAGCAAAGTAATATTTAAGCGTATACGAGGGCTGTTCCGTAAAAAGTTAGTCAACGGCGTACTATTAATCATGTTCATTTAATTTTAGTGTAGCTTAAAGACAAATTTCATTACAAACTCTTTCGTGTAAATGTCACTGGCCAGAAATGAAATTATATGAAATCAGAAAAAAAACATGTCTGTCACTTTTTGTTCGCAAAAATGGAACTATCGCGGGAAGCATTTCGTGCTATGATATATTATGACTATAGACGAGGGTTAACATACAAGGATTGTCATAAAAATTTAACTAGTGTTTTTAGGTCATTATCACCATCTCTTGCTACTGTCAGTTACTGGTTTCGTGAATTTAAGCGTGGGCGGAGCGACGTCAAAGATGAGCCTAGACCGGGCCGACCGCCAACGGCAGTCACTCCAGAAAATGTTATCAAGGTGGAGTGGCTAATCAAGGAATCTCGAAACATTACCCACCGAGAGATTCAGGACGAACTGAAGATTGGATCCCGGGCAGTTTCTACCATTTTGCATGACCACCTTCAAGTTCGAAAGGTTTCGTCTCGGTGGATACCACATTTTCTCACACAGGAGCAAAAAGATAGGCGTGTCGATTGGTGCAAATTTATGCTATAAAAAATCGATAAAGGCGATTCTCAACAAGTGAGCTACATTGTGTCATCCGACGAATCTTGGATATATAGCTATGACCCATTTACAAAACAGCAATCAACACAATGGGTCTTTGAAGAAGATGATTTACCTACTAAAGTAGTTCGCGGCCGAAGCGTCAACAAAAAAATGGTTGCTGTTTTTTTTCGACGTAGTGGACCTGTAGCCGTAATTCCACTTGAAGATCATAAAACAGTTACCAGCCAATGGTACAGTGAAGTTTGCTTGCCACAGGCCTTCCAGGAGCTGAACGTCAGTCGTCCAAGTACTGGAACCCGGAGCATAATTTTTCATCAAGATAATGCTCCGGCTCACACTGCTGCCAGAACGATGGATTTTTTAAGCAAATCAGGAGTTCAACTGCTACCACACCCTGCGTACAGCCCTGACCTGGCACCGTGTGATTTTTTTCTGTTCCCACGTTAAAAAAATCATTACGAGGACGACGATTTCCTTTTTTTGACCTTCCGCAAGAAGCGTTTTTTTCCTGTTTTGAAAGTTGGTTCAGTCGAATGCATAAGTGTATAAATGTAGCAGGGGAATACTTTGAAAAGTTGTAAATAAAGTTTTATTATATTCCTTATAGTTTTTGTTTAGCTAAAAATTTCCGAAACAGCCCTCGTACCTGCATAAACAATGGATACCAGCAATCATATTAGCTGTACGGCATATGGCCGCTTTTATGTATGACATACAGGTTATTTTTTAGTGGCCATTGAAGGGAAATACGAATCTACCTGTATGCACCTGTATCAACCTGTATGTCATACATAAAAGCGGCCATATGCCGTACAGCTAATATGATTGCTGGTATCCATTGTTCATGCAGGTATACGCTTAAATATTACTTTGCTATAAAAGTGACGAACTCAGAAAGTGACGTCCTCAGAAAGTGGCTTTCTCAGAAAGTGACGAACTCAGAATGTGAGGAACTCAGAATGCGACGTACAGAAAATCAGAGATAGCGCTACAAGGCACGATTGAATAATACATGATTTGCTTTTATACATCTTAACCGATGAAATATTTTTTATTGCTTTAATTCCGTTAAGCAAAAGTAAAAAAACCTGTAAGATAAAACGATTAAACATTCGATGTTGGAGTATTTTCTTGCATTAGCCATTAAATACTGCCACATAGAACTACCGCTCAGTACGGAGCGTCGCGCAGTACCTCCGAATTACTTCATGAATCTTTAAAACCAATCGAGATGCCGTTATAAAAAAAATTATAGGACATTAATACACCATAAGCTACATTATTGTGTAAGAATAAAAAAAATTAAAAAATGCGGTTGCGGTTGGTGTTATATGAAAAAAAAATTTTTTTTTTAATATTGTTTTTCAAGGAAATCAACTAATATTCTCAAATAATCACTATTTAGCTATTATTAAATCCATTGAAAGAATTGCAATATTTTTTTTTAAATCCGTTCCTCAAATTTTGTAGTTTTTTAAATGCGTATAAATTTTTAACGAAGCAATATATTAAAATAGTAATGATGCCAAATTTTTTAGTTCACATATAGGTCCAATTAATCCAACTATGAACAAAATCCAGAACCTGATAATTTTTTTGCTACCCGCTTGACGTGAAATGCCCCTAGTGTGAGATGGGTATGAGTATGGTATGAGCCTTGATGAAAGTGGTAGCTGACGTCGCAACGCAATTCTTTTACTACAAAAAAGTTTTGAGATGTAATGTGATACCAAGTCGGTTATTTTAGTCAGTGCCAGGGGGTGTTAAAACCGTATCAATATTAGATATCTTTAATTTTTAATACGCTAATCGCACATGCAGTTTGAGCATTACACATAATTACACATAAGCATATTAAGAATTATAATTAGAAGAATTGCGTTGCGACACTTGCATCTTTTTACATGTAATGTTTTTGGTGGGATTTTCTATTCGCGATAACGAGACGCTGAGTAGGCGCAGTAGAAGTGAGAATTAAACTCCATCTACTGGCGTTAAACTACACTTTGGCTTTATCAAGTCGATACCTTTACCTTTACTCGTATTAAACATAGGGATTTACGGAGGCGAATTAAATATGTATGAAAACCTAGAACAGAAACATAAATAAGTTATTGACAAACTCACAAAGGAAACTTAAATGGACCTTCAGGAAGCGGGCAATACATACCACGGCCGGAGACGCGGCGCTGTTTCCTGCGTAGCCTGGGCGAGCTGCGCAACCTGCGCGTTCTGGCGCTGGAGTACGCGCACCTCGCCGACGCCACGGGCGGCGCGCTCATCTCCCTCATCACGGTCCTCAAACGGCCCCATATGCGATTACAGGTACGCAATTCGACCTGGAATTTGAACTACCCGAATCTGTAACCTAAACGGTCACCGCGCCTACTGCGTTGAGCTTTGCGCATTTATCCTCAATAGAGCCAAATGAAAATGCTTTTTTGATTCAATAATAATTAGAAATTAAAGATATTTTTCTTGAAGATTACTAACATTTACTATTGACTAAATTTAAAATGTTATAAAGCACATGATTTTAGTTGATGTGCCGGGAAGACCAGATTCCCGGGCGCGCAGACCAGTCGCTGGGCACAGGTGGCTATGTCATCCCCGACTTGGCTTGGAGGCGGGTCGCCACCACCTGTTCAGATCTCTACTTGCTCATGACTTTCTGTAAGTCTTAAAAAATAATTATTATAAAAAAAAAACCCGACTGCACACTAAAAAGAGGAAAACAAGCCCCACAAGATTATTGTTTAATCAAATGCTAAAACCAAGCTATAGAATACCGTTTAAATAATATAAAATGCACTATTGAAATGTGTTCGTAATCGATAGTTAAATAAATAAAAACTTATTCTAAATACTCAAACATCAAACATTTATTCAGCAAATAGGCCACAGGGGCACTTTTACATGTAAATTTTTACAAGCAATACAAAACCAAAATTTACAAAAAAAAAAACAATTATAAATATGGAATCAATAAAATATTAGATACTTTGTTAGAGATGTATCCAGTCTAAATGTCGAATTACACAAAAAAAGAAAACTAATAAAAAATATACAAACAACAGGCAATTACTAAAATTGTTTAGAAATGTAAAAGTCTCTAGGTGTCAGAGATAAAATATGAATAATAAATTTAAAAAAAAGATCATCAAAAAATATAGGTATTATTACATATAAAATAAATTAAAATAAAATAAAATAGAATTTTAGAGGTGTACAAGGTCTCTAAGTGTCCAAAACTAAAATTAACTAAAATAATACATTCAAGCAAGAACATGATGGTCTCTTGAGTCAGTTCAACTGGACACTAGTCAGGGGCGTATTTACCCTAGGGCCAAGGGGGCCATGGCCCGGGGCGGCAGGCTGCAGGGGGCGGCGCAGGCCGCCGCTGGCTTTCAGTTTCGGGTGCCTCATTGGCGCCCCAATAATTTTTTTTTGTGGTGTTACTGGTACTAGACATAATTTAATTTAAAGTAAGTAACTATCCGTTGTCTATTGCCAGTAGTCACATCAATTTTTTTACAGCGCGTTTGCGCCCCTTTTCCTTCTACCTTAATTCTTTACCCATGTCGGATTGTCGACGAGTTTTCATGATGTCGCCCTGTGACGTCGCTCTTCACATCGCCCTAAGGCCGCGGGCTTCCGTTAATGCTTTTTGACCCTGTCTGTAACAAACGCCGTAGGTCGCATCCGGCGTGACGCTGTAGGCGACGTACAAATGCTTACTATGGAAATGCACTACAGGGGTCTGTCTCACACACCAGACGCCGCGGCGGCGTACGACGTTTGTTGCAGACCAGGGCCTAACGTTGCATGCTTGACGTCGGCATTAACGCCGTGAGCGACGTCTAGACGCCGGCCATTGCGTCAGCAGTCTCTATACTTCCTACGGTAAATAAAGGCATCGTGTACGACGTCCGTACCTCTGTGGCGCACGGCGTCCAGATGCTGACGCCGACATTAACCGAAAACCGTACACTATTAACACTATAATTATTGAGTATAGAATTCAGAGGCGACCAGGGAGTTGGCGAACGGGTCAGTCGGAGCCTAGCACAAAAAACAAAGCGCGTTCTTTTAGTGGGTATTAAATTTCGCATCATTCATTTAGTGGTTAATTACTCAGCAAAACACTGATCAATATACGCAAAAATCATATTGAAAGAGAACTTACAAAATTAGAGTTCGGAAACGACACGACATGGTTAGTTGTTTCAAAGGTGAACCGCAAGGCAGGAGACCGAGATACTGGACAGCAGAGCCCGAAGGGAAACATAGGGTGTATAGTTAAAAAAACAAACAGACGGACCGCAAGCAGGGTATTGAACTAAAGACCCTAGGATGCCGAAGGGAGCGCAGCACGTGAGGCCGAGATGCTGCAGAGCCGCTATTATAGGTACGACCCAATTTACAATGTTATTACTAGTGGCTCTGTGAGCTGTAGACCTCGCGTTAAGCTTAGAAAACGTAAACGTGAAAAATACTTAGTTCGTTGAGTCGTTATCACAGTCAACTCACAATGGTCTTAAGCTGGCGCTTATAGATAGACGCTTTTGGCGCTTTTAAGTCCTTTATGCCAATTTTCGCATTTTGAAACATATCCTAAAACTGCAGGATCGACAAAAAAATCTATTTAATCATAGAATCTGGTCACAAAATTTTACGAGAATCGGTTAAGAATTGCGACCTGGCTTTAAAACGAAGACCTTCATAAACATTATGGCGGACTAAAAGGTCAGGTTGCGAGCCCTGAAAAGCTTAAACGTCGCGCTTCCCAGAAGACCCGAAGCATTCCTGAATTTCCAGCAAGTCGCGCCTTCGGTTTAATTTGAGCGAACGCCAAAGGTCGAGTAGCAGGAGAGCCGAGATCACATTGGTTCCAAGTTCCAAGCCAATTCCAATAGCTCTCCTCTCCTCCAGCTCGGTCTTCGATCTTGCATGGGTGTCCATGGGTGGCCGGAGCTCGGCCTTTGGTGTCACTTTAACGTGGTCATTGTTACAATCCCAAACATTGATTTTTCCCACCTCGACCTTTGGATTTGCGCGGAAGAGCGCCGCAATTGGACGATCCGGGACTTTAGCACTATGCAGAGCTTGTCTTGGCCATAGGTTTTTGTCCCAGCTCAGCTCCACTGAAGATCGCCCTTTAATTATCTTAGGCCCGCAGAAAACTTTAATCATATTCGTAGCCTTCCAGGCTCCCTTAGACATGACCAGTGCTTTAAGCTCTGTGCTTCTGCAGTTCGGCCTTCAGCCTCACAGGGCAGCACACCGCTATCGGACGCTCCGGGTCTCCGGCCTAATGCAGAGCTCGGCCGTCGGCATCGCTCACAATTGGCTATAGGTTCGATTCCAAGCTCTGCAGAATTGCACTAAGAAAAAATTTTGCTTTTGTGTTTGTTTCATGGGTCATGGGGGGCGGCAGAGGCCCAATGGCCCGGGGCGCCAAATATGTAAATACGCCTCTGACACTAGTATGGTCAATTCACAGAAAAAAAAGACTAAAACAAAACAAATATTGCTTAAATTTTATCATACTATCAAGATCAAGCTACTGTCTTGAAGGGATCTTTATCGTCTATAAAATCGTTTACAGTATAGTACGCCTAACTTGACAAACAGCGCTTAACATGTGACTTAAGTTTGTTATGTGGCAAATTCACTATATCAGCGGGCACTTTGTTATAAAAACGTGTACAGTTCCCGACGAAAGACGTACTAACCTTACGGAGGCGGTGGGCGGGCACAGCAAGTTTATGTTTGTTTCTAGTGTTATAGTTATGGATATCACTGTTAAGCTTGAATTCGTGGATGTTTTTCCGAACATATAATATTGTCAAGTATGTATTGAGATGCAACGGTAAGAATGTTAACTTCCTTGAATTTCTCTCTTAGGGATATTCGAGCGCCCAGTCCATAGATCGAACGTACATTACGTACAGCTCGTTTTTGCAGCACAAATATTGTCTGAATGTCTGCCGCTTTTCCCCACAACAGAATTCCATACGATTTAACACTATGGAAGTAACTAAAGTACCTATATACCAGCCTGGCCGTCTCTACGTTTGTTAGCTGTCTGATTCTCCTCACTGCATAGGCTGCTGAACTAAGTATAACTAGAACTAATAATACTAACTAAATATAATTTATAAATGTTGATGGTAAGTATCGCAGGCGGGGACCAACAGAGGGTTACTTATATTATAGTCATTTTGGTTGTTGGTTGTTAAATTCACTATTTAGCAGAATGTTACTTAGGTAGGTATTTTCGTTGGTGGCGGTCAAGTTGGTCCCCGCCTGCGATACTTACCATCAACATTTATAAATTATATTTAGTTAGTATTTAGAATAAGTTTTTATTTATTTAACTATCGATTACGAACACATTTCATAGTGCATTTTATATTGTTTAATCGGTATTCCATAGCTTGGTTTTAGCATTTGATTAAACAATAATCTTGTGGGGCTTGTTTTCCTCTTTTTAGTGTGCAGTCGGGGTTTTTTTTATAATAATTATTTTTTTATTTATAACTTTTTAGCTGTTTTTATTTAACGAAAATTTTGTATTTCTATGACGACGACCAAATTCAAGGTGGTTCCTTGCAGTTTATACCTTACGATCCTAACAAGAACGAGGGGGTATTTGACCTTGGATCGCGAGTGGTCCCCATACAACCAACTATCAGTGATAATTACTTCATTACCGCCAATCTGGACTATTGGCACTGAAGTCATTATTGCTGAAAGTCTCGCAAACGTTTAAGTTCAGTTAAAGAACTTTCGTCGTGGGGTCGTCGTGACGAAGAATTAACATGTTCCTGTAGGAATTTCGGGGTAAAATGTATCCTATGATACTCCCGTGATCAAGACGAATCTAACGATACCTCATACATCAAAATCCATCAAGCCGTTTAGGCTACAGGAGGCCACAAAGAAACAGACATACATACTTACATACATACATACTTACATACACTCGAAAAACATTACCCTCCTCCTTTGGCAGTCGGGTAAAAATAGGCAGATATAAAAGTCGGTCGTTAATAATGATTTTGAATTGAAAATGTACCTACTTATTCTGCTGGGAGTAAGAGAAGTCAAATGGGAGTTCGTTTAAGCTGAATTTATTTACTTGCGCCGCGCATCGATTAGCTAGAACAGAACAAAGTGAACCAGTCACATTATAAAGGGCATATTTTCATAGAAATTTGACATTAATGATGACATCGACACACTGTCATTGCAAATGCCATGCAGAGTTAGCTTGGTCCGATTTACGTCGTTGACCACTGTTGATAGATTCCTCAGATAACAATTTTTTAACGCGATTAATTTACCTATGCCGAATTTTTCTTAATCTGTGGCATTAGCAAAATTAACAAATTGAAGATAGCGGGCCATATTTTTGGCCTCATCGGTATCTCCGATATTAATTTTCATCATGATCGGACTAGAAATACAAAGATGTTACTTATTCAGCCTTGAAGGAATTAGTAATGGAGTACGCAACGGCGCATTGCTACATCTTCAAAAAATTCTGCCGTTTTTCGTAAGGGCCATCCCCCTACCCCATGGTAGCACACATATAAAGAAACTAAACTACAAATGCATCTTTTCTACGCACCCATACTAAAACAATACCACAACACTAAGTTAAATTAGCACACTAATTTCACACTATCGGTGTAGGCGTAATCGAACCGATTAACAAGGCTTCCAAGTGTCTGGATATTATCGTATAGATATAACATATAACTTTCTAGGCGTCACAGACAGCGCCACTTGGTACTCGTGGAATAGTTTAACAAATATGTATATCAAATAATTTACTGGATTACAGTATTAAATGAGCCATTACGGTGCTTACTATAAATAAGGCTACTGCTGCTACAACACTCAGCGTCAAAAAATCGCACCTTTTCAGGAAAAAGGAAACGTGTAGGTATTCTGGTGAAAATTAAAAAAAAATGAAAAACTACAAAATCCACAGATGCAGGAAAAATAAACTTAAAACAAAACTTAAAACCTAGTGCTGCCTCCTTTTGCCTTCCGAGTATAGCTTCCATGTGATCAGTCATGACTGTCATAAGTGCCACGATGCGTTTTTGAGGTAAGTCCACTCGTCAACAATGGCGTCTTGAAGCTTGTCGAGAGTGGCCGGAACAGGATCATGCGACCGCACCCGCCGTTTTAGCTGATGATATATTTCGCTCCAGTTATTACTTACATACATTGCTGGTGGTTTCAGGCCGCATTCGCAACTACGACGACATCCGTCGTTTCCTGTCTCCCAGCATCCCGTTGCGTGAGGCGCACTTTCAGCTCGGAATAGACCTGACGCAGTCCAAGAGACAGGATTCTGACGTGAGCTGCCTCGTGCGCCATCTCGCATTCAATTATGCGAGCACTCTAGGTAGGTAGGTAGGTTTAGTTAAGTTTATTTATTTCATAATAATATACTTAGGATTAGTCCTAAACAATCTTACTATAGTGTTGCTAATCGAAATCAGGTTTTGTCTATCTGTCTATGGTGGTGGTGGAGCATCGCCATTCTGAACACTTATTCTGTCCCGATACCTAAGTACCTACAACATCTTGGTGGTAGGAACCCTGTAATATAATACTCGTAATAACCTTTGTTGTCTGTCTGCCTGTCATGTATCACGTTCTAACATTAAGCGAGAGTGACACATGACACGCCAAGCGATAAAAGCGCGACCACATTCTATCCGTGGTGTGCTGTTGTCGGCAGCGGCCCTGAGTATCCACCAATGGCGTTTCGCGGTATTCCCGCTGCGGCGCGTGTTTGAGCTGATGCCGCGGCTGGTGCGGTTCTTCTACGTCGGCAGCTGCCAAGATGAAGTCGACCTCAAGCGAATGCTGCACATCATTGCATGCGGAGTTTGCGACAGTTAGTATAAAACCACCCATAATACGAGTAATAAAAATTACCATTACTACTCACACACCAATCACCATTAAAAAAGTAAAAATACCACTTCCTTTTGAAGTCGGTTGAAAAAGTATTGAATCTTAATTAGGTACTTTTTACTTCTTTACAGAATTGAAACATTTGAAAATACAAATTCAAGATGAAATGGCGAAGCGGGATTATTGGAAAAATGTAATCGAAAATATTTTGGAAGAATATAAAGATATAATGCAAGTATTGGAAATAAGATTTGAATTAGAGATTTATAAAAGCTGAATAAAAATATGATCAATATACAGAAGCACTTAATTTTCCCACTCGGGAAATTTCCTCATACAAAATATACGAGCGTAGCGAGTGGTTCGAAAAGTAGAATCTTGAGCGCTGCGAGGGTCTCAAGGCACAAGGGTTAAACAGATTTTGCCAGCGAGCAGTGTTGGGCGCAAGTTGTGTAATTTAATTGCATGTAATTAAATTGTTTGTAATTTAATTACATGCAATTCCATTTCCTATGTAGTTTGGAAATGCAATTACATTAATTAGAAATTAAATTACTCAATTACTGAATGTTAAACATTACTTATTCTGTGACAAAGATGAACAATTGTATTACATTCACTCTTACTGTCATTTATTCTATACATTAACTTAAACCCGATGGTATAAAAATTTTACATTTTAATCCTTGAATTTCCCATACATAAAACGGTTTTTTATTTATGTATTATTTCCGCTTGTACAAAAACTTGCAAAAATACTCCTTTATGTTTTTTTAATACAAAAAGTCAAATATTGTAAGGTTAGTCAAATTTAAAGCTCATCCATAATTTTAATATGATTTTGGAAATAAAGATGATCGAAAACATGTATTCAAAAAAATAAATCGTTATTGAGTAAAGTAATTAATTTCTAATTTCAAAATGTAATTAAAAAAATTATTAACCATTACATTTTGCAATTGTAAATTAAAGGCGCAATTACTTTTTTTACATGTGATTTAAAAAAAAACATTACTAATTGTAACTGCAATTGTTAATTAGTAATTAAATTACTTTTTGCCCAACACATCCACCGAGTGAAACACAAAAATTTTCACCACACCAACGCAAGGAAAATACTAACTGTAAAATATCAAACTAAATCAAATCCAAATTAACGTTATTAAATATTTATCATTCAAAATCATAATTTTAAAGTTAATTCTACCAGCCAGCATAAGGAAACAACTCAAAATTTGCATAGGATTAGTCTGCAACAAAATCTCGTGGATAAAATGCAACTTTCTCATCAGTTTTTGAACAAAACATGATCGTGATCAAAAACACATTAGCACAATTTGACAGCTGCAAAAGATGACGCTATACTAATCTAAGTATTTCGAACTTGTATTAGGCCCTGCACGTTAAAATGACATTTGAATGAAAAAGGTAACTTTAACCGTTTGGAGGCCAATGACCGATATATACGCACCGTAGGTTCAACGCAAAAGACCGATTAATCGGTCATAGACCACAGAGCAACATAGACCTACATGCATATGCATAAAGTTCAATTTCAGTTTTGACACTTCGGTGACGTGGCGTCTGGATGACTGCTTTTGTGTTTGGCACGGCGTTGAAAAGGTTAATGCCATTTGGTTTCTCGCAGTGAGCAAAATGTCACGTTTTCAACCAAAAGGTACCACATTGTCGGTTGTCGATAAGGTTGATTCTAATTGAAGCTATATGGAAATAGCGCCTTACTGACAAGCGACAACAAGTACCCTTTTGGTTGAAAATGGCACAAATGTGGATTTGCTCAGTTTTTACTTTAAGCAGCGAAGTGCCCTTGTTCGAGCTGCTGAGGTAAAAATATACCTATAAGTACTGCCTATTGGATGCTCCGCGTGAGTTCAATGCGAGTTGTTTTGGGTGTGCATTGCACAAAAGCACATATGCACTAGATTCTTTCTATGCCTACATAACTAATAGAAGTTAACAGGGGCCCATTTCTCGAACGATATTAGACTAATCTATATATATATTACGCGAGGCCGATTTTTGTATATCCCATCAGATCTACAGTTATGGTCCGATTTTGATTAATGATACGTCATTAGATTCGTCTCATGCTGGAGAGTTGAATAAAACTCCTGGATTTTTAATTTTTTTCTGAAAAAGTACTGAAAAATTAATTTGTGAGTTTGACCACGTGACATGTGATCCCTATTTTGACTCAAGACGTCAAGATGACCAAATGATAATAAACATGAATTGCACTCAAACTTGTAGTAAGTTGTTCAGCATGATGAAATATTATTTTTGAGGGCAACACACGGGCAACATAATATCCGCAATGATTTTCAGTTTGTTGACAATGAATGACAGTAAACATATTGTGTCAACTTTTAAGGTTTTAAGGGGACTATTATATCAATACTCTAACTTGCCAGGTTGTTTTCATTTTAAAAATGTTGATATATGCAATGAGGATATAATAAGATAGAGCGGTACTGTCATAGTAAATTTTGTAACCACTGTAAATTCACTGCCATCTATCGACATACTTTAAAACTAAAAATGAAGATTTATAAAAATACGTTAAAATGTATTTAAATATGGATAAATGATTTTTTTATTTGCATTAATTATTTTTATATGATTTTGACCCATGTTCTTTCACTGGTATGCGTTAAAATTATAAATAACACACGAAACAGTCAACCCCCTATATACGAGAGTTGGCCAAAACTAGTGGCGCCATCTGATCGAGAATCAAATTTTCGTGATTTTGGAGGCACGTTTTTTCCTTAGACTGTATCTATCTATTACGGAGTTATATCTATCTTTGATATATGCAAACTTTTTTCGCATACCTATTTAAAATGGCTGTTATGGCTATCAGATTTACAGTTATGGTTCGATTTTAATAAATTATGTCATTCGATTCGTCTCATGCTACAGATTTGCAATAAGCTCTTAGTTTTTTGATTTTTTCCCGATAAAGTACTAAAAAGTTAATTTGAAAAAATATACCACGTGACCTTTGTTCTGACTTGAGATTGAATTGAACTCGAACCTGTATCCAATGTATGTAAGGTATCCAGTATCCATTCAAATATTTGTTTTGAGACTGTAACATGCATACAGCACACTAAAAATTATATTAAAATAACATAAAATTTTATTATTGTGTTTGACAAACATGTCAGACATGTGTCATCCACATCGTACTCATCAAGATGACACATGTTTATTTTATTGTTGCTTTGGCACATTGAAGGTAGGATCCTATAGAAGTTTAGTGGCCTACCGCGTGCGCCTGTGAGGGACAGAATTTGTAGCCTACCAGGCCACCATAAACCATACAAAACGCTGGGGAAAAGCATCTATATTTATTTCAAAAAGCACGTACGGCGAGAATTGTTCTTATGAGGATGTTAAATGATGTCGGATCTTTAAGGTAAGCGGTCAGCCAATTTTCCGCATCGGTCCGCGACCTTGGTGCGGTGCGGCATATGTGTGATCGTGTGTAAAAGTTGTAACAGACTACCGCACCGCACCGCACCGCGATCTTGGTGCGCCACACACATAAGTGAGAGCGAGAAAGAGAATATCTCGAAAAGCCGTATTGGTGCGATCAAAATATCTCTTTCTCGCTCTAACTTATAGCTGCGTCCTTAACGTACGTACGGTGACCAACTTGCACACTATCGATACGTGCACCAAGGCCGCGGTGAGGTGTAGTAGTCTCTAACGGCTTTTACGATAGTCCGTTAAATACGGCTATAATATTTCCTTCTCGCTCTAACCTAAAGCTGCGTCCTTAACGTACGTACGGTGACCACCTTGCGCACTATCTCTTTCTCGCTCTTACTTATAGGTGCATCGCACAATGACCTTGGTGCGGTGCGGTAATGAGTTAGGCGCTTAAGGTGGGCCGCCGTATGCTGAGAGCTAGAAAAAGATATTTTGACGGCACCAAAGATAGATATAACTCCGTAATAGATGGATACAGTCTAAGGAAAAAACGTGCCTCGAAAACCAAGAAATTTTGATTCTCGTTCAGAGGGCGCTACTGGTTTTGGCCAACTGTCGTATAGATGGCGTTGACGGTTTCGTTTGTTATTTAACAATTTTAACGCATATCAGTGACAGAGCATGGGTCAAAATCATAAAAATAATTAATGCAAATAAAAAAATCATTTATCTATATTTAAATACATTTTATCGTATTTTATAAATTTTCATTTTTAGTTTAAAAGTGTGTCGACAGATGGCAGTGAATTTACTGGGGTTACAAAATTTGTGATGAACCGGAGTGATTAGGAACTATTATTTAAAGCTGAAAGCTGTCACTTTTGCAACAATTCTGCCATAAGAGATTGGCATCCTTTCTATACCATCCATAGGCCTGACACTCTTTGATAGAGAAAGATAGTCTTATTGCGATTCCTATAAGAGGAAAGAGAAAATAGTGCCATGCTCTGTCTTTATCACCGACCGGGCATTTTGTCATGGTCGGGTTATGGCATCATAGCAAGGAGGCGATGGCGAAATACCGAAATTTATAAGAGTGAAAGAGAAGAAGGATTATGCTGCCATACACGAAACTGTCAATACATGAATATGTCTTTCTCTTACCCCTGGTCGCTCGGTTTCATGTCTATAACTATATACGTGTATATACTATGTCTATTATTAGGTCAGAGGGCCGCGAAAACCGAAATTCGCAAATTGCGGGGATCTTTCTCTTTTAGGTACTCCAATGAAGGCGTAATTAGAGTGACAGAGAAAGATGCCCGCATTTTGAACTTCGATTTTCGTTGTTATAGCCCACACACGGATGTCACGGAATGTTTGTAAAATGTTTGTAAACTTCAGTCTCATGAACTCGCGCACCGAGGGTTCCGTACTTTTTAGTATTAGTTGTTATAGCGGCAACAGAAATACATCATCTGCGAAAATTTCAACTGACTAGCTATCACGGTTCATGATATACAGCCCGGTGACAGACATACGAACAGACTGATAGACGGACAGCGGAGTCTTAGTAATAGGGTCCCGTTCTTACTCTTTGGGTACGGAACCCTAAAAAATGAGTGTTATAATATCTAGGATTATGAGCCAAAAATCGGTGGAATAAAAACGTCGTTTTGAGCAAGTGTGTTGAAAATATAAAATTATACATTAGCTCTGAAATTTTAGGCATGAGAGCCAAATGGCAAGACAAGAAAACAACGCGCAGAAACCCAGCGAAGGCCGAAGGCCGAGCTGCGAGAATGAAGTGCTCGCATGCAGATCTTTTCTTTCTACCAAAAGTACAAGTACTACTTCATTACTTTTTCCCTTTGGAAAACAAAACTACTGCACCAACAACAGCACCAACAACAGCACATGAATGCCTGAATGAATGAACATTTTATGAATCTTTTTACATGTAATGTTTTGATAGGATACTTTATGTACCCATTTTTATTGCTCTAGAGTTTTTTTTATTTCATTAAGCGTTCAGTCTTAGACTGCCTGTCCACAGGAGCGGAGCGGGAAAAATCCACCGATTGAATGGCATAAAAGCTCCGCTCTGTAATTTTAATGAAATTCTATTGCTGGATTTTTTCCCCGCTTACCGCTCCGCTCCAGTGGACAGGCAACCTAACTTTTAGAACCATACTCTAGCGGCGTTTTGACGCTGCAACGGGTCTCTAGTATTATTTTATTAGTCCAAGAACTGTCAAATCGTATGGGGGTTGTCATGACAACACACTAATAATATTAACCCTTAAATGCATAGTGTAGGATGCAGCCTACGCAATCAAAACATCTTATTTTATACATAATTAGATAAAATGTAATTGTTTCTTTATATTATTTCAATAGTAAAGCTAATCCGTTTTCCGATTTTTTACTTAATTTATATTAAATTTACTTAATTTATATTTTACTTAATTTATATTTTACTTAATTTATATAAAAAAGGTTTGTAATTATTTTATATTAAAAACTTTATCATAGGTGTTTCACAAATAGTGTAAAGCCTGACCAGTAATATATGATCACGCATGGATCACGCGCAATGTTGCTGAATTTCACTGGAACTCATTTTTTCATACTAAACTGAACTGTCACCGTATACATGAGAATAACAGCGCCCTCTTGACAATGATCATATATTACAGCCCAGTTCCTTCTGATGATAGAAATATTTTTCATATATCTCTTAATGAAAATTATATATTTACATAAATATGATTTAGCCTATGCAACTGCTAACACTGATTTCGCAGTGAAAATCGATGTAGCGACCCGCCCCGGCTTCGCACGGGTACCAAATTATACACTTAAACCTTCCTCAAGAATCACTATCGATAAGTGAAAACCGCATGAAAATCCGTTCAGTAGTTTTTGAGTTTATCGCGAACATACACACAGACGAGCCGGGGACTTTGTTTTATAAGGTGTAGTGATATCGTTTGGTTTGAGAAATGGGGCCCTTGGGCAATGGGGCATTGAACTCACGCGGAGCATCCAATAGGCACAAGTAGTTATATTTTTACCTCAGCAGCTCGAACAAGGGCACTTCGCTGCTTAAAATAAAAACTGAGCAAATCCACATTTGTGTCATTTTCAACCAAAAGGGTACTTGTTTTCGCTTGTCAGTAAGGCGCTATTTCCATATAGCTTCAATTAGAATCAACCTTATCGACAGCCGACAATGTGGTACCTTTTGGTTGAAAACGTCACATTTTGCTCACTGCGAGAAACCAAATGGCATTAACCTTTTCGACGCCGTGCCAAACACAAAAGCAGTCATCCAGACGCCACGTCACCGAAGTGTCAAAATTGAAATTGAACTTTATGCACATGCACGTAGGTCTATGTTGCTCTGTGGTCTTTGACCGATTAATCTGTCTTTGGCGTTGGACCTGCGGTGCCGATATATGCGTTATTGGCGTCGAAAAGGTTAAATAATGTTAATAAGCTTGCGTGAAATCTAGAGTAAAAGGATTATTTATGTTCTCGTCGGGTGTCGGGTACAGTTTTAAGTTACTGTACCTACAGTGTACAGTCAGTACAGCATCAAGTATACAGGGCGTCCCAAACTTATGGGACATGAAGGGGAAGTACCTTAAAATAAATATCGTAGATAGTGAATTTTGCTCAAAGAAGACTTTGTTATTTTTAAAAGTTAGTAATTCTGCATTCATAGATTTTCTAAAAATTACTTGCTTCGTCTGGGAATCGAACCGACTTAAATGTCAAAAAAAATCACCCTACTTTTATGATGCCAATCGAAAGAATAGCTAAAAAATTATAACTCTGCTTAAGTAACATAGTATTTTAAAAGAAAGGAACAACGTAAAATTAACCATTTTATTCAAATTAAAAACATACATGAACCTGCCGTAGTCAATTAAGTAGGTATTTTTTGTAAATTAATTAATTAAATGCTCAAAATGTGATCCCTCTTGTCTTACGCAAATCGCCAATCTTTTAATAAGCCCGCTGCCTGTTGATTTTCTTATCATTTTATGGTGAACACTCGATGTGATATGGCACAATTCTGTTTGCAACTCGCCCACGTTCTCGTATCGCTTTTTGTATAGCATATCTTTCACGTATCCCCAAAAGAAGAAATCTAATGGTGTAAGGTCCGGGGATCTGGCCGGCCATCTAATCGGTCCATTTGTACCAATCCATGTAGGAAAACATTCATTTAGAAACTCTGCTGCTCTCCGACTATTATGAGCCGGAGCTCCATCTTGTTGGAAAAATAAGTTTTCTTGCTCCGCCGCGGAAAGATTTCTTATCTTATCCCTTAAAATTTGAAGTATTCCTAAATACTTTTCTGTGTTCAAGGTTCCTTGGTAAAAATGGATTAAGAAAACCCGGTTTTTTAAAAGTCCGCACCAACAGTTGAGTGAAAAACGCACTTGGTTATTCGTTTCAGTGACTCTTAGGGGATTTTCTTTAGACCAAATACGATTATTGTTGCGGTTATACATACCGTTATTGCTGAAGTAAGATTCGTCTGTCCAAATAATATTATCCAAAAAATTTGGATCTTCGAGCAAGCGTGCCTGGATATCAAGACAGAAATTTTTTCTCCTTTCTGTATCGCCCAGAAGTAATTTTTAAACCAATCGTCCTTCAACATAACTCTTGAAACCGTGTTTTTTTAATACACGGTGTATTTTACTTTTCGAAACTTCAATTTCATGTTCTCCTTCTCTCACCGATGCTTTCGGAAAAGCCGAAAAGTAAATTAAAATACCAAGTTCTTCGTCGTTGATCGTATGGTTTTCTTTCTGTGGTTCTCTTGTGCGTTTATCGAAACGTCCCAGAGTTTTCAAATTGTTCACAAGCCTTTTCAAAACTTTACGAGACGGTATTTGTCTATCAGGATATTTTACGCTATACCACTGCAAACTTCTAGAGATATCTTTATCGTTCAAAAAATATGCTTCCATTAGATCAACACTTACTTGATATGCCATGTTCGCAATAAATTAACACAATAACACTTGTGTAAGTGAATTAAGACTAAACAGATCAATATCCGAAAAACAAACGCTCGCACAGACTGTTCCATTTTCAAATTTAAGAACAACATTTAAAAATTATACTTCTTTTTAAAATATCTTAAAAAGTATGCATTCAAACGCTGTCATAAACTGTTCCATTTTCAAATTTAACAAAAACATTATTTTTGTTTTAAATTTGCCTTCTGTCTAGCTTACAGAGGACATATTGAAGTACTAAGTTTTATCATTTTGTCTACACGTGCACTTACAATAAGGAAAACTATGCTAGTATTTTATGAAGTGGGTACTTATTAAGAATAATCAATGCTATCTTTGGAATGATATAATATCGCTACTTTTCGAACGTCATCGTCGGCAATAAATAACTTTCTTGAAATTTGACTCAATCGTTTTACGTTGTTCCTTTCTTTTAATAGTACATTATTGTCGAGGCTCGGAAGTAGCTACTTGCTGGCTGAGGATTCGTTTTAAACGGACGACCTTGGGAGTCCGTTTAATTGAATCCGAAGCCTGCAAGTAGCCTTCCAGCCGAGTCATATATAGTGCTTTTCTCAAAAATGGCGCAATAAACACAAATATAATAGAAATATTTTACAGAAGCAACGTTATTATGTATATATTTTCACAGAAAAAAGTAAAAAGATTTGCTTTGCCGCCTTTTTATTTTTTTAATTAAAAATAGAAGTGTATTTTTCTGCTGAAAATACGCCAACCTATTTGAGACACGAAAATAGTCGCGGTACCAACATTGTAATAATAAGTACTGATCATCTGTTTGGCTGTTTAATGGACCTATGCCTTCATTTGATATGGCCACTTCAACTTTTAAAAAGTTTGGAACTCGACAAATAATGGAATTTGTATGCAACATTGCAGTCCCGAAATCGAGACTGCAATGTTTTTTACTTTTTAATTTTTCGACTGACCATAAACTACGCACTTCGCGACCTACTTTTTAACCGGCAACGTCGACTTTGCCGTCCATTTTTGAGAAAAATACTATGTTACTTAAGCAGTTATTATTTTTTAGCTATTCTTTCGATTGGCATCATAAAAGTAGGGTGATTTTTTTTGACATTTAAGTCGGTTCGATTCCCAGACGAAGCAAGTAATTTTTAGAAAATCTATGAATGCAGAATTACTAACTTTTAAAAATAAAGTCTTCTTTGAGCAAAATTCACTATCTACGATATTTAAGGTACTTCCCCTTCATGTCCCATAAGTTTGGGACGCCCTGTATAGTGACGGCCCAGGTGGCTGTAAAGGGGCCCACTGACTATCAGTCCGCCGGACGATATCGGCCTGTCAGTTGCTCGGAACTGTCAAATTTTTGTTCTAACTGACAGGCCGATATCGTCCGGCGGACTGATAGTCAGTGGGCCCCTTGACACACACTTTGTTACTATGGAAATAAGGATATTTGGCCACAGTGGCCGTCACTATCTGTTTGATGTCGACTGTACAATGTACAGTCAGCATCAAGTCTATAGTGACGGCCCAGGTGGCTGTAACACACCTTTGTTACTATGGAAATAAGGATATTTGGCCACAGTGGCCGTCACTATCTATTTGATGTCGACTGTACAACGTACAGTCAGCATCAAGTATATAGTGACGGCCCAGGTGGCTGTAACACACCTTTGTTACTATGGAAATAAGGATATTTGGCCACAGTGGCCGTCACTATCTATTTGATGTCGACTGTACCTGTTTTTGAAATTCAGGACAGCCGTATTATGTCATTAAATACAGTTATTTTTTTCATAAAAAGTTTATTTACATAACATACATATTAACTGACAAGAGTAGCTATAGTAATAAAAATAAAACTCAGTAGCGGAATCAATATGGAAGTGAAAGACGAGGGGGCATGAGGGGCGGCCGGCAGCCGGCACCAGTCGCCTGATGCACGATGGATTTATTAAAACCACGGCTAACTGAGCCACTATAATATAGTTATATTATAACTAAACAATAAAATATATAATAAAATAAAAAGTTACAATTTATAAAGGCATTGCAATCTTGAAGAATCGAATTTCAAGGAAATAGGTGTAAATTATTAACGAAATTAATTCATTGGGTATGAAGGTATACACGAAACCAAATGAACAACGGCTAAAATAAACTTCTCAATGTTCTTTACATTTTAGAAATTACATCTTTATTAATTATGTCTATATCAATAAAAACAAAGTGTTATACATATTAAATATTATAAAACCGTTCAACATGTTGACCTCATAACATAGTAAAATTACTAGGATTTGGAGACAACCATCATTTAACATAATTGTAGGTTTCTCTATTATTTTTAAATTACGAATGATTATTGCTTGGATTGTAAATTAACAGCCATGTGGCCTTTATGTCGACATTCATTAAAATGATTCCATTAATTATTTGTAGCACATAATCTATTAACAGTTTCTATTAACTATCTCCCCGTAACATATGTTCCATATAAAATATTTACTTTTGTTTTTCTATACTAGTTAAATACTAGATTTTATAGAAAAAAATACATGTCGTATTGCTTCGTGGTTTGATTCTTACGTTTCAAGTGTATAAAAATTATACAGGGTGACCAAAAAATATGTGCATTCCCGTTGCCAGGGAGATTTCGGGATTATACTGAGCAACTTTTACTATAGGACCAACCCGAAATCACGAAAAAAAAATATGGCTGTTTCATACATTTTGGCTGGTCCATTTTCTATGGGAGGGTAAAAAAATTTTTCCCGATTTTGTGGTTGAATCCATAGTAAAAGTTGCTCAGTATAATCCCAAAACCTCCCTGACAACAGGAATGCAAATATTTTTTTGCCACCCTGTATAAAACATAAATTACAAGGGCATTGGGTTACAGCCAATATAATGATGAACGACAGGTAAGGTATAGGGAAGATATGTAACTGTAACTTTCGACAGACTGTTTCGCATTAGCATCACATTGCAACACATCATAGATCAAGACGTAGTTGATGACAACTATCAAAACAATATTTAGTCCAGCCCGCGTAGCATGGTTCCCCTATCACTAAGTCCGTCACTTTCGCACTCACATACTTGTTAGAACGTGACAGGCATGGTGATAAGCGTACCGTGCTACGACGCCTGCAAGTCTAGTCTACCAGATAACAACGCAACTGATGTATTTAATATATATACGTTGTTGCTAATAATTTAAAATTTAAAATTATTCCATCCCAAGCATAATTATTCTCAATTACAGTTTCAAAGTACGTATTCAATATTAAACATTATAAATAACTATAGCTTTAAAAAATATCATACAACTTTTCTAGCCTTGTTAGTAAGCATTACATAATAATATAATCTATTATTCTATGAATTCAGTGTAGGTTGATTCTAGTATATAAAAATATAGAAGACATTGTAAGCGGATGCGTCGGCCGCACGGGGTGCGTAAAGCGCATGCGGCACGCCGGCGGCGGCGGCGGCGGCGGCGGCGGCGGCGGCGGCGGCGGCGGCGGCGGCGGCGGCGGGGGGCCCACGTCAGTCCTCGCTGCACGAGTCCTCGTTGTCCGCTTCTTTGATGTTCGTGAAGAACGACGTCAGCGCCTTCATCATTACCGCTACAAACATACCGATCCGGTTAATATGATTTTCTCAAAGATACTTAGCTGGATAAAAATTTGTAGGTTATAGTCAGTTACAAATGCCGCCTCGATTTCCGCGACAACCATGTTACATCCAAAAGGGGTTAGCCCGTCAAACTATTTTTCTCAAAAATGGACAGCAGTCAACTTTTGCTTTTTTATTTTATGGCCTGAATACTAGCTCGTTTAAGCCAAATCTCTAAGACGAAACTTGAAGCATAAGTTTCGCCAGCATAGGCTGGCGCCATCTAAAAACCTGTGACAGATGCCAACCCCGTTCTAGTATTTGTCGAGATCCAAACTTTAAACAAAGTTAAACGCCCATAAGTAGGCTGCCAACAAATTAATTAGTACAAAAATATTTTGGTGTTATACCTTTGCCTTCGAGTTCCTTTTGTGATTCTTCCCAAGCAATAAAACTATCCACAGAAATTATGTATTGTTCATGTAAATATTGGAAAATTTCTAGTGTTATGCCTGAAACAAAAACATTTTGTTATAAATCGATAGTGGTATATAATATTATTTATATTATATATGCGTTCAAAAACCGAAAAGCACGACCAGCATAAAAACAAATTATTTTGTTATAGTTATAACCAGAGAGCAAAGTAGCGATCTCAATATTAATATGGATATGACTGGTATGTTATAATTTTTTCTACACTAAAATTATGTAACTTATCGGAACAAAAAAGAAAAAACCTTTTTGGAAGCTTTTGTAAATATTGGGCGAAAATTATGATGATAATAAATAAAAAGTTGATAAAAAGGTACTAGTCATATCCATATTAATATTGAGATCGCTACTTCAACTACAACAAATTACGATCCGCGTAAAAACAAATTGTTTTGTTATAGTTATAACAAATTTCTTATCTGTGAAAATGTTATTATTGCATCATTATTACAACATAATCGACTGCACAATTACATTCAAATTACGAACATCTCGTCTAAGATCCTATAATACAGTCAAACCTGGGTCAATTGAATGTCAAGGGGTCAGAAACTTCTATCTAATGAGATAATAAATTTAACTAACGCTGCGTCTTACGTAAGCGAACGCGAAGAGAAGCGGCGCGGCGCGGCAGGCCTATGGCGTTCGCGTTCACAACGAGATCGCCCACGTAGGACACTTCTATACAGGGGTCGAATACCGGTATATTTTCCATACAAATTAACCGGTATTTAATTTCGGTATCTCGATTGTTTATGCATATTCTTCCATTTCATTTAGGTGATCTGATAACTCATTGTCCTTACCTAAATACCATTCTACGATATCAAAGAAATATTTGGAATGCTACGTGATGTTTTGATTTTAAGTTATACCGGTAACGATCTCTACTTCTGTAGGGTATCACAGGATTGATTCACTCCGCGTCGCGCCGCTTCGCGTTAGCGTGTCGTTCGTGTAGTAAATATCATTGACCCGGTTCCATACCATATTACGTTACTGTCAAAATAATATTTTTCATTTCTCATGCTCTGAAAGAGGGTCATTATTGTTCTAAAAGGTGTGCAGAAAATGATACGTGTCTGCACTAGAGCATTTTACGTTCGAAGTAAGATGTTTTTAATTTTATTACGATAAGCAATTGAAATTTGAGTTTAAATGGATTTGTTTTACAATTTCCATTCTGATATTTGACTCTCCATTCCATAAATAACGATACTTTTACCTAAATTGTTAACTGAACCCTTACCCTTAAGAAATACTATAAATATGTATACTTGGTCATGTTTTAAAAAAAAAACACATAAATTTTACTTTCCTCGTATTCGAAATGAAAAGTAGTGTTTAACTCGGGTGAAAGGCATCATAATACCTCGGCAGATATGAGTGTCTTTCATCCCTTGGTTAACAATCTACTATTGTGACACACTTTTATTGCTGACTGTACTTCTTTTCATTTGAATGTCTATTGAGTACGTCTCGAGATCTTTTTAATGAGCCTAAACTCGATGTGTTTGTGTTTTTCCACCGAGGAGTTCCTTTGGTTACCTTCAGACTGCATCATCAGATCACCTCCATGTTAGCATATTATTGAATTGTCACCGGAATAACGGAAGTACTACAAATTTCAACTGAATCAGATACCGGGAAGTGGTTCAAATTTTAATTACATGATTTGAAGCTAAATAAAGGTGTGTTAAATGTAAGTTGTCATAATATTTCAATAGATACAATTATGTATATAACTCACATTGTGCAACGACCCCCTCGTAAGTGGAATATTGGACACGAGGTCTTTAGATTCATGACAGCCGTCGTGAATATCTAAATTTAAGCGAAATAATTCTTAATATTTCGCTTAGCGAATACTTCAAACATTCGTCCGTCATATTGTCATATTTTGACAGGTTAGGCATCGATGGCACAGACCCATCCGGCATTCAGCCACGATTGAAAATTGTGTAAAAATATTTTTTAATACAGTTGCTCAAAAAGTGCTACTTTTCGTGGCTGTTTAGCGTGCGGAAAGTTGGTTTTCGCGAACTAGTGCTTTCCAATTTTTTTAAATTTTTACTTGTTCCAATTCATGACTACTTATTGATGAGTGTTAATATTAGTTTCCTTTAAACGTCGTAATCAACATAAAAACCTACTGTTAATGTCAGAATACGAAAAATATGCATATTTCATATTTTATTACTTACCATCATTACACGATTATTTTTTAATGTTTCAAAACCGTTCTTAATAAGTTGTCTGAATGGAACGGAACGCCTGTCAAAGAAGAGGCGTATTTTCTTACTGCAAGAATGTTTTAAGTGTCCAAAGTCAACATTCGATATTGTTTTTATAAATATACGATACACAAATAATCGTAAATAACGATATTTAGGTAAAATAGTACAATGTTTTAATATTTACAATTGTTTCTGTCTTATAAGCTCGCTCCAGACTACGCGACGCGAAGCCGCGAACGCGAGTGTGGAGTCGATTTCGCTGATTAGCGAACTAGAACTAGCGTACTAGCACCCAAAAGAAAAGGATGAGTAGTTTTTTTTTGTTCTTATTTACTGACAATTTGGTTTGACCAACTATATCAGGTTGTGTATAATAAACCTAATAAGTTCTATTCGACACACGCGAAATACGCACGACTTCCGTAAAAAAAGAAAACATAATGTAGGGATTGGAGGGAAAATTAAAAAACTTTTGTCGAGTAGCTGGATTTTATATTTGTGATTGATATTTATAAATAAAATTTCAATGTGAGTTCCGATAATAATAGCGACGAAGATATTAATTGTACTCCGTCGCAATTGAGGGCGGAGGCAGAATTAGCAATTAATAACTTGTTGCCGCCAAAGTCGAAGAAGAAATTTGGTTTTTTTTGAGTGGTTTATTTCTTTATTTCATTGCAATTGTTTGAGAAAAGCACTATACATGCCTGGCCGTGAAAAGGGCTTGCCGGCTTCGTATCACTATACGGCCTCCCTATGTATATAACGATAATGTATGTGTAACTATATTCGCTGACTGAAAATATTTGGAGACGATGTATTTTCTAAATGGCATAACTTCGTCAAATGAAGGAGTTTAAGAATAAGTAATACTTCATTTTAAAGAGCATATTTACTATTTACTAAAAGCAAACTAAATTTGGCGAAATCGTAAGTTTTTTTTAAAGAAAAGTTATCTTAGAAATGTAAAAAAAAAGTTAAATTCTAAAAAAAATGCATCTTTGGTGACAGGTTGCACAATAGTTATTTGTGCAACAAGAGAGGAAAGTTGGTTTTTCTTGCGAGTGTTTATTTTGAGTCCCGAGAAAGCGAAAGATTCTAAGGTAGAATCTTGAGCGTAGCGAGGGACTCAAAATAAACACGAGATGTAAAATAACTTTGCTCTCGTGTTGCACACATAATTTTTCACCTCAGTAGTGAGAACATATTAAAGGTTAAAATGTATTTCGAATTACACAGAATAAACAGAAAAAAAAAGTATTATAATATGTACGATACGATACGAGACGAGACCGGACCGGACCGTACCGTACCGTACCATACCATAAAAAAAATTTAATAAAAGTATGAAGTTAATGGCCTTCACTAAATTAAAAAGCTACATTGTTTCACTCCCTGGAGGGTGACGCAGAGGGGGGAGGGGTGGGGAGGGTTGATAAAGAATAACTTTGGTCCATAACGTACATATCTCAATATTTCCAATTGAAAAAAGTCTTACATTAATAATGCCGTAATTTCAGCAAATTTCCTTGAATTGTCTTTGGTATTTGTGTGTCTACCTGTGACCTCGTAGCGCCGAAACAGATGAACCGATTTTAATGTGTTGTTTTTGTTTGATAGCTGGCTTCACTGCGGTGAATTTTAGGTATATTTCATTTAAATCCGTCTAGCCGTTTTGAAAATATAATGCACGTCGTCAAACGAGTATGGTTATTTTGTTATTTTAAGATTATACAAGTACTTATAGCTTGAATACCGTTCAACTTGTACAAAAACACATAGCCTTTTTTGGTCCAAATTTAATGAGGATTAATTCTGTCCTTGACACTTTTTTAAATATCTATTATAGTTTTCGTGAGAATGTCACAAAACCACCAACGGGGACAATTTTCGAGGAGCGTCAGGTCAGAGGAATTTCCTCCCGCGTACGCTTCGGCTGTGGAATGAGCTCCGTGCCGAGGTTTTCCCGAGGGGCTACAGTATGAGGTTCTTCAAAAAAGGAGTGTACAGGTTTTTAAAGGGTCGGCAACGCGCGTGTAATATCTCCGGTGTTGCAGGCGTCCATATAAGTATCAATTTTGATCGAATTTCGTCGATTTTTATTTATTTTAAAAACGTTACCTTACAATATCGAAATTCGAAAGCTATGAAATTACTATTTAAGTTAAGATAGTTTTTTTTTCTTTTTTTGTTTATTATCACATAATAAATAACCAAGTAAAGTTTGATTAAAAGTCCGAGTTAGAGGTTACTTTGGGAATTAATTGTGTCGAGCGAAGTGTCATAATTCGTGTATCGGAAGCTATTTTATTAAAGATAATATAGTCAAGAACAACATACATTTTTTTCACGTCTACGAATATCAACGCCGCTTAGAAAAACATGATCATATAAGGAGATTTTTCACCTTCTGGCTCAGGGAACCGCCTTAAGACCAATGTCGTGGCCAGACCGTTATACATCGTGCTTTTGAATTCCGTTAACTTCGGGGTATGGTTACTTACTTACGTTTAAGAAAACTAAATGGCATAGTTAACTTAAAAGTTCATTTTTTTATAAAAAGTAATTAAATGTTGCATAGAGCGTTGTTTTAACAAGTGCATTACATTTAACCCAACCAAACAATTGAAAACTGTGACATACCAATGTCATTTCGAACATCGATCGTCCGAGATAGTACCTAACCCGTGGAGCGCCCTAGTATCACACAGCGGAGTCATCTGACACCCCCTTTCTGGGGGTGTGAGGAGGCCATTTCACATCTATGCATCTATCGCGGGCTGTAACGACAGCCCGGTCTGTTGTTGCCAACTGTAGTGTTGGCGTTTTTCACCTTCCTGCTCCTTGAATGATTTGGTTGGCCATCATGGCTTGGTGGTCATGTTGGCCTATCTGTGGCTTGGTGGACTTCGGGGTTATTCATGCGGCACGAGCTCACGTGGTTGGGTTTCAGCAGACGGTGACGAGACGAGTCGGCGCTGGAGAACATCTTGCGCGCAAGCTGTCCCACAAACTCGTCTAGGGTCTGGAGTTTCATGTCTCTGTAGATGGTCGGGTTCTGCACATAGCGTGGGGCTCTGACGATATGGTCTTAAGGCTTCGCGCGGTCTTCGCTCGCCGCACCACCTCGTCCACGTGGTGTTTCATGGTGAGGCCCCCTGTCAATAGTGACCCCCAGGTACTTTTCGCCGTATTCTGCCACTGGATCTCTTTCTGAGTGGCGGCGGGTGCTCCTTCGCTCCTGTTAGGAGCGCTGGTGTCTTGCCCACGTTCACCGAGAGCCTCCAATTGGTCAGCCACTGGGGTAGGACGTCAAGCTGACGCTGGATCTCTTGATTGCGGGGTGTGCGGGAGTAATGGACGCTGCGTCGCCCGCGAATAGTCCCAGCTTGACGTGTGATACTAACTCCATACTCATTAGTATTCACAACGACGGGACTTAATCGCGTAAAATAAGTTTTAAATTTACCTCCGACGTTTCGAAGACGGCGTTGTCCGCGTGGTGTAACTCCATATGTCCATACTAATTTGATACTGGGGCGCTCCACGAGTTAAGTTTAGTAGCTAATGTATAAACTCGTACTAAACACTAATCAATATGTAAGGTAAGTGTACACGCTCGTAGGGGGCATCTCCGCAATGGATATAATTAGATACCGGTGTCTTAGAGAAAGTGCCTTGATCACCTTGATCTTGAGTTTCTTGATTGAGCACAGGAATACACCCTTGAAATTAACGAAAAACGCCACCATTCACTAACCCGGGGTTAACCGGTAAAACCTGGAGTAACAATGGTTACCAGTACCATTTGACACTGGGTTAACGGTTTAACCGGTTTACCCCGGGTTAGTGGGATGGTGCAAGTGGCGCTTATTGACATTGCTGTAAATAAAGGTTTTGTTATCCAGATAGCGTACGTACCTTGAGGATGTTCTAGATTATGCATGAGCTGCTGAATGCCCAGTAAACAGCTGGCTTCCCTCGCGTCCCTGACCTCGCCGAACTCGTTGATGAGTCCGCAGTATTTGTTCATCCTGTCCTGGTTGAAGCGGGGCGCGTCGCGGCCCTCGGCACCGAACAGCGCGTGCTCGCAAATTGCTTGGATCAGCGAACGCATGAACCACTCCTCGTTCGCAGCTTTCCCGAGGTTATCCTGATGCATTGGATCATTTTATTAAAATGTTTAATGCAGTTATGCCTATAAGTACTGATAATGACAATGTCGTAGAGTATTTGTGGCTTTCCAGCAGATAAGGATCCTTATGATTCATGTGCACAGTGCATAAGGATCCTTCTCTGATGGAAGGCCACATTTTATTTATCCATATTACACCGTGACTATTTTCTATTAATGAAAGGAGCATGCCTGCAACTCCAGCTCTGTGAAAGCAGGCAGGCTACAGGAATTGGTATTATATCTACAGTAGTAGATACAGTACAATCAAAAGTATTTTGACAAATTAACCTCTTTCAATATGTTTATCTACGCACATATCGTTAGTGCTCTAAAATGCGTTCAGAAACCGTAGGAAATGACCAGCATTATTACAACCAATTTTACTATAAGAACTTTCTTATTTGTGGTAGTAGGTAAAATCTGTACTTTAATGTTATTACATTATAGATTTTTGTAAGGTTATGAGTTTAAATTTGGAACAGCTGTCGGAACTCAAGTGGGTCTCTATTCTAGTCATGAAGCTGTACCCTAAACTGGAGCGAGCTGTCACTTTTTTTGCCATACTAAATTGAATCTTATCACCGAGCCAGAAAGGTGTTCGTACCAGACTAGAGAAAACGGTCCACATGAGATAGCAAAAGTGGGTCGCGGTGTCCCACTCGCACATGTTGCCAATGTTAAAAAGATACCATTTTGGTAGTATTTATATCAATAACTACTAAAATTAAATACCTTCTTATATTATTTAAGTGCTATATTCAGAGTACGGTTCTGATATCTTTTACGTAATTTGTAAATAGTTATAATGTCAATATTATTAACTGATTTAACCAAGCATGTGCACAACAAAAAATACATTAATTTTAATATGGTAGACATTGTAGTAACTTCGGCGCTCAAGATTTATTTGCGAAATAAAGTATAAAATGGGTAAAAGATGTTGTGTGAAAGGTTGCAGGAGTGAAAGTTTTGCTGATTTATATCTTTTCACAGATAAACCTCAACTATTAAAGTTTACGATAAAAATACAAGACAACATTGTCAAACTCATTAGGGTGACTATGATGTCGGCACGATGTGAATCGGTCTTACAGAATTCTTATTACCTACGTACTTACTTATGGTAAAAATAAGTTTACCTAAATAAGTCAAACATCAAACAAACATCAAACATAAAAGAAGACTTCAAATAAAAAAAGTGACCATTTTTGAGTTGTGGACGCCAACGGCTGACATTTATAGTTTGGCAAAGGACTGTCTTATTTCAAACATAGACAGAGAATCATACTATCTTTATCTTACACTAACACTAGCACCCGAAAGAAAAGGATGAGTACAGTTGTTTTTGTTCTTATTTACTGCCAATTTGGTTTGACCAATTATATTTATAATATAGTTGGTCAAGCAAATCTTGTCAGTAGAAAAAGGCGCGAAATTCAAATTTTGTTCCCGCGGGATTCAATATCTATAATTTTTACTAATATAACTCCCTAGGGAGTAATAGCTTTTTAATTAGGTACTTGGTTCGTATGAATTAGCTCCTAGTAGGAAAGAAAAAGGCCCTTTCTGAATAGGTGAATTCCTTTCTGAATACATTCCAACTTATCCTAATATCCCACATACATATGACTTATGGTCACCGCCCACTGACTTCTCATGTGGACACACTTTTTGGCTCGTGTACTCCATCCGGTTTATTAAATCTACATTCGTGATTCTAGTATCCATAGATATTAAAACAGTTATCGATACGAAACGTCAATTCAACATGAATTTTTAATATAAACCGCACGACATTTGACCTCGAGTGACATGAGAAGAGGGACTTCATTCGTTTGTCTATAATTACAAATAAAAAAAACATTCGTCTTGACCATAGAGTAACTTATACTAGAGCGGTACTGTCATAGTAAATTTTGTAACCCCAGTAAATTCACTGCCATCTGTCGACACACTTTAAAACTAAAATTGAAGATTTGTAAAAATACGATAAAATGTATTTAAATATGGATAAATGATTTTTTTTATTTGAATTAATTATTTTTATGATTTTGACCCATGTTCTTTCATTGATATGCTTTAAAATTGTTAAATAACAAACAAAACCGTCAACGCCATCTATACGACAGTAGGCCAAAGCTAGTAGCGCCCTCTGATCGAGAACTCGCTAACGCTCGTTTCATAAAACCACACTTGTGTTTTAAGGCCTCTCATTATGTATTAGTTGCATAAACTACTATTATGAATAGGGTATATATTTAATCTTTACATTACGATTATATCTTATTCAACCCTCATTTGGTACATTTCCATTTCCACTTAGATTAGTAAAACTAAACAACAGAATTTAAACTGATAATTTGCGCTACAGGTAGATCAAAAGTATTTTGACACTTTAATGAAATGATTTTGCTGAACTGGCAAGAGGGTTAAATAAAACATTTCATTAATATTTAATGGCATATCCTCTGGCCTTCCTCACAGCAGTACATCGAGAAGGCATAGAGTCCCCTAACTTCTGTATATGATCATATAGTATGTTCGCCCATTCTGACTGGTCCTGGGAAAAAACTCCCTTGTTAGAATTATTTCTGCACGTGACTGGACGATCCAACGCTTTCTATTAAAGCTCAATAGCATTAAGATCAGTACACCTTGACTACTCCCACTGCCACTCAAAAAGCAAGATCTTTTTCACATCACCTATTCGAAAAGGGAACTTTTCTTCCCTGCTAGGAGGAATCAAAGTGGCACTTTTCTGTTCAAGGACATTTTGTTGCCAGTATGAAATATTGACACAAAGACATATGAAATTAGTATGCATATAATCGATTACAATTTCTTTATAATCGATTATGTTCATACAATTTTTCTAACTTAAATAATATTTTGTTGTAATTGTAAACAATAAATGTAATTAGCGTATTTTAATTAGCGTAATATTTACAAAGAAACGTAAAAAAGTATTAGTTTAATAATTTAATTTTTATTTTGACATTTTAGGTCTCCTTAAACGCAGCCATACTTGTCTATGCAATTTTAAAAGTTTTGTACAAATATTTCACAAAGCATAATTATGCGGTTCTGTATTGTGTATAAATTTGTAAATACTTAGTTTAAATCAATAACTTTATAATAATAAATATAAGTGATATCAGTCTTCATAGTGTTCTTCCGAAGATTTGGTTCAAAGGGGTAAGAGCTAATTTGTTACCAGAAAAATCTACAAAAATAATGTACTTAAATTTCAATGTATCATTTTAGGTGTTTGCTGCTGTCTTTGAGAAGATATTAGGTAGTAGGTACATAATTATGAGCTGTAGGTACTTTTAATTTGTCAGTACAGTCACGTCTGAAAATATCGATACGGACAAAGTGCCAGAAGTATGTACCTATACTAAGGACGTGTATACATATTTTTGGCACTTTGTCCGTATCGATCTTTGCTTAAAATAATAATGTTTTGAAACCTAATATATGTATGTATGTTAGATTTAAGCTAGTTATTAATTTCGTTTACGTAGTACCACTGAATATATCTTGTATGTAAATAAAGTGTTATATTAATGTAATTTCCTCATAGGTGATGTGAAAAGCAGTATGTGCCACATGGTAGCAAAATTATTTTCACCTTGGGCGTTAACACTTGAATCCCTCACTCACTACGCTCAGGATTCTATTATAGAATCCTTCGCTTCGTTTAGGATTCAATTGTACGCCCTCGCCGTAAATATGTCATTTTGCTCCCTTGTGACACAATCTACTATTCACGCTTTAAAAAAGCCTTTACATGATTGGATTTGTGTTTGGGGTCGTTATCATGCTGAAAAACCCAACGAGGTGGCAATGGTGGCATATTTTCTTTAGGGTAGGGTATCATTTGTGTGTAGAGGAAATTTTCATATTCATATCGATCCATTATCCGATCAATTTGTACGAGAGGCCCGACTCCATGACGAGAAAAATATCGCCAAGCCATTACGTTAGGGCCGCCGTGCTAGACTAGGTGGGTATGGGTACCTGGTATGCTGGTATCGCACAACGTATTTTTTGTTATTAGGACGACGCACATACTTGATACCATCCGACGACATTAAATTAAACGTGCTCTCTTCACTCCATAAAGTTTTTGACCAATTGGCACTTGTCTACGACTTGTAACGAATCGCGAATGCTAATAGGGAATATTACGCGAAACTGCGTAGGACGCCAGTACCACAATCTGAGGGTCTATCGCGAAACAAGAATAGTTATTTGTTATACAAGGGTGCAAAGTTGTATTTTACCCGCGAGTGTGGAATTGAAACACGAGCAAGCGAAAGGATTCTATAGTTGTTCTAAAATGGAATCCTGAGCGTAGAAAGTGTTTCAACACACGAGAAGTAAAAAACATTTGCACCCGTGTGTAACACAAAACTTTTCACCTCACTATAGCGAGGAAAGTGCAACATCCACAGGCGTTAGATCATCTTCATCACTGAAATCACTCATTTTTTACGATATTATAACAAAAAACTGGAAATTCTGTATTTTTACGTGAGAAGTTTTTAAGTAAAAATTTTGTTGACAATGTTGACATTTCTGACGTATGAAATGTCAATGATGCGTTTTGAAATTGCATCGACTCAACTTATGCGTTCAGAATTATATTTAACATCATTATTAAAAAACAAACGTTTCTTATGGAACTTTAAGGTTTATGACATAAAATCATTAAATAAAGCTAAATTTGGTATTTTTTATTAGATTCTCAAACCATTTGTTTAATGATAATTAATATCAAATGAATCATTATTATGAGCGTTTTACGTTTTGTTATAGTCAAGCTACTTAAACATGCTCCATCCAAGGTCAAATGAATTTCCCCACTAGTGGATAAAATGCGTTTTTCCCCGCTTGTTTTAAAGGATAAAAGACAACTTTCCGAGCTAGTGAGGGGAAAAATCAAAATTTCGTTATCCAACAGCTCTGTCACTTGCATATTCGAGCGAACAAAGAGGCAGATAGCAAAATTTCGGATTTGCGTTTCCCGGTAAGTCCTCTGTAAACAAACCGCTTTGATGCATCAATGTCATATTTTATTATCTCTGAAAACTTGTCAAATACCTGTTAAATTTACAATGTGTATAAGTTACTCTATGGTTTGCTACCATGTGACACATATAGGGCTTCCAATACCGTGATCCCGGTGTTTCGGGATCCCGGGATACCGCCTTTTTTATGGTAGATTTCAATACCGGTATTTAATTTTGAAATACCGGGCTCCCGGTATTTTTATTAACTAACAAAATATGCAAAACAAACTTTAACTACCCATCGAAACGTTAAAATCGGCATCACCACAAAGCTTTGCGCGCATAGATCTTGCGTTTTCGTCTCGTAGCCAGTCGGTTCTCGGCGCTTATAACGTGAAGTGATGTGTACGTAAGATATAAGCTATGCTGTGGTTATAGTTTCGCGCCGGCTGTAGTTTATGTGAATCTCACAACAATGTAAGTATGCATACAATATTATTTGTTTATTAGATAAGGATCAAGTCACGAAATGGTTTATAACTCATGTCATGTTTCTTCCGAAGGGAAAAATACCACGTGGGTTTATTTATTTAAATTTAAATACCTAAGTACAATAGATAATTTTTTTCAAATAATAAATAAAATTAATATTTAATGACATTGGCGCACAAAAACGTTTTATTTTAAATTGTGTAGTGATTCTGCTTCTATAGGTCACTCTAATTATCACTTATACAACAATGGAGGTACTTGCAGGTACTCTGATCTGCCTGATCCTTCACGATGTGTCCTATTTGACTGCCTCGATCTAAGTGCACGAGTCTCACGAGCCAGTCCAACGTCCAACTGGCTCCCGTGCCCCACTACCTAGCTACCTACCGTGTTGCCAGGTATTTTCCCAACTATTCCGTACTAATCGGGGTAACGCAATGATGTTGCCACATTATAATTATTATTCAACTTCTATCTGCCATGTAAACATAAATAAGTCATGACAATTGTATTGTAAGATTTGTAACACTGTTTAATGTTTGAATATATAAAAAAAAAACACATAACCGTTATGGGTCTTAGAACTTGAATTTTGAATTTTTGTTTAAACGTGCGCGTGTTTTGAGTTGTAAACTGATTTTTATTACATTAAAGTGGGGAAATTGCTAATATTTTTATTGATTTTTAAATTTATTTCATTTTGCACGTCACATAAACAAACTAAATTATTATATTTTAAGAAAATTTTAGTACAATGATTTAGCGAATGTTTAGAAAATGTTGTCTTTTATACAATGCACTAAGTACTACTTTATTTATGTTAACAAATCATTGAACCTTTTATACTAAAATTGTTTATGTATTCGATTGAGCTGCAAGTGCAGAAACTGGTCAATAGAGAGGAAAAGAGGCTTATTATTAAGTGATATCATTGTTAAAAATACTATATATTGTAACACACATGCAAAATACAAAAAGAATTTGATTAAAATTTGGTATTTTTAGTTCAAATTTACTTGGTTCCTATTTTTTTCAAAAAATCCCGGGATCCCGGTATTGAAGTTGCCAATACCGGTATTAATACCGGTATTGCGAAAGGTCCGGTATTTAAAAGCCCTAGACACATACTGCTTTTCACATCACCTTTGAGGTAATTTTGAGGATTAAAAATATTATTTAGGAAAAATTTAATGAGCAAAAAAATTTAAAAATAGTGCCCTCGAACAGAAAAGTGTTATTTTGATCCCTCCTAGCAGGGAAGAAAAACCCCTTTTTAGGGTTCCGTACCCAAAGGTTAAAAACGGGACCCTGTTACTAAGACTCCGCTGTCTGTCTGTCCGTCTGTCACCAGGCTGTATCACATGAACCGTGATAGCTAGACAGTTAAAATTTTCACAGATGATGTATTTCTGTTGCCGCTATAACAACAAATACTAAAACAGAATAACATAAATATTTAAATGGGGCTCCCATACAACAAACGTGATTTTTTTGCTGTTTTTTTCCGTTATGGTACGGAACCCTTCGTGCGCGAGTCTGACTCGCACTTGGCCGGTTTTTTTTTAAATTGGTGGTGTGAAAAATACTTTTGGTCGCTGCTGTATTAGTTCGCGTCTGTAACATTACTGCTGAACAACAATAAGACATACCTGAACCCATCCTCGTATACAATCTCGATTTTCATCGGAGTTCATCAATTGCAGCAACTTGCTTTGCGTATCGGCGGGAGTTAATATTTTTTTCGTTTCTTCACAAACCTTAGCTCCTTCTAGGAATTCGAATTTATTGTCCTCTAGCCATTTTGGAACCTGTCAACCGCACAACATTATATCAGGCAAGATGGGATTTAAACATTCTGTTATTTTAACATGGAAATTTTTACTTATTTGCTAGAACCCCATGTAACTAAATAAAAAAGAGACTGTGGAGTCATTCTAAGTAGTATGCAGAATTACTCCACGTATGGTATGTTTATTGTTCTGCAACTCTATAACAAGTCTGTTTTATTCAAATAAAAATATTTTTGATTATATACCTGATCTTCACTCATCCATTCGCTGATTTTGAGCCCGGACTCTTGCCATTTGCTTTTCACAAAGGAAGGTCCCATGCTTTCTTTCATATTCTTAAATATTGATTTAAGCAGCAAATGCCCATGGTTCGACGATATTATCGTATTACAAAGCCTAAATACTTGAATGAAGTTAATATACTGAAAAGAAAGAATAAAAATCATAACAATCAAAGGTTATTAGCTGGCTGGAATTCATCGAACAAGTGACAATGTTTGAATGTGTAAATTACTAATTTGAATGTGTGACCAAAAATCACTCGCATAGCGATAGATGGAATTCAGTGTGTCACAAGAGCTGGCGCGGGTTTTTATAAGAGCGCCAGCTCTTAATCAATCTATCGAACAAAGATATCTCCATAAATCAAACATGTTTCGTTGACTGTATTGAATGAACTTACTTTATTTTCAATTTGTGGAGCCATGAACCAACCTAAATATTCATACAACATAGGAATATCAATGTACAAATCAGGAGCGAACTCGCAGAATTCCTTCAACCCCACTATCAAGTTATCACCTGAGACTACATTAGTTGATACTAAATGTAGCACTGATTTGGTGATTATTGCAACTTCCTTAGGCGACCTGTAACGTAAAGGTAACGTTTAAATAACCTATTCGGTTACATACCAGCATCATGTAATTTGACTCAAATATGTTATAACTCACTTTTCTACTGCAACGGTAATAATTTCAGTGACGAGGGCCGCATGGTACTGGGGCTCGATAAGGTTTTTGACATCGGCAGCCAGTTCAACATTATCCGAGTTAATGAGACACTGGTCTATCATCGACTTGACAGTCTTCTTCTTGGGATCCGGAAGAGGCTCCTGCGTCACGGCGGCGGGCGGCGCGAGTGCGACATCCACCGGCGCGGGCGCGGCGGCGGTCTTCGCAGGCGTCGCCGGCGCCGCGCCGGTGCCGCGTGTGCCGGAGTTGGAGCGAGCCACGCCCATCGAGCCCGACTTACTACCGCTGCCGGGACCACCTGTTACAGAATACTGTTTAAACATTTATTTAATTCACGCGAGCTTATCTGCCTACAAACTTATGTAAAGTTCCAGGGCATAAGTTTTTAAGTTTTTATTTTTATATAATACTTTAAGCTATATGTATCACCTAGTATTAGCATAATGTCAAAACTTCAGCGTAGGAAGATGTTAATTAAAAATTGGAATTGTCTCAACTGACTCCACAAGACAGGCCTAGCCTAGTGTGGAGATCATAGGTTAATAAAACAATGTATAATTTTTTGGTAAATAAACTATAATAACAATTTGTCAAAAAAAGTATACTCACTAAAGTCACCTCTCGAGTTAAACGTGGATCTCTCAATAGAGGCACCTTTAGAATGATAACTAGGACTCATATCTTTATTACCTGAAACATAAACATTTCCGATTAAAAATAATGCGATGAATACAATACACTACAGATGGGCTGAATATTCGGTATTCGGCATATTTCTCAATGTTCGTATTCGGCCGGATAGTTCGGTTTGAACTACCGAATATTTACTGAATAAACATATTTTTTTTAAGGGCGTCCGCTACTTAGCGTGGATGTACTTCACGATCAGGTACCTTATGAGACGTTTCAGTTTCTTGTCATTAACATTCCCGGTCGGTCGGGAGGAGAAGGGTCAGAAACACATATGAATGCAGACCGCGGAGGACCTGAATGAACTCGTTTTTGGCGTTTTAGGCAGTTTTAGCCCAACCGAATATTCTGTTTGGTATGAGCTGAACCGAATACTCGGCCCAATATTCCTATTCGACAAAGTCCATATTCGGCCTATCTCTACAATATACTCCACAAGTAAGTTACAAAGAATCTCCAAACTGCGACCCTCCAGTTTCGGCATAATTCCCAATTCCCAATTTCCCAATTAATCTTACCAGTTGAACTACTGGGAATTTCCTTCCCAATACACTTACTAGTAAGACATGAGTAACACCATTGGGAACTTTGTACCCAGTAGCTTTACCAGTAAAACAAAACTTTCCAGTCCTACTTTTATGTAGACCTAGGTAATTGATAGACATTTTTGAGACCCGTGAAAAACATACACCCACCTTGACATTTTTCTGTCTGGCCCTATGGTTGACTCGTAGAGAATGCCACGAGGCATTAAGTCCGCCATTTGTACCTTTTTTGATGTGCAATAAAGTTTAAAATAAATATTACAAAATGAAATGTAATGACTTACTCCTAATTGAAGTTGGGTCAGTCTGAACATTCTCTAGGACACTGTACATATTCTTAGAAAGGCTAATCATAGAATTGGTACCAGCATTAGCCTGTGCCGTAGTTTTTGTGCCCGAACCATGGTTCCACCCTGAACCAATTTGTGGAGCCAATTTTATACTGTTAATCTGTAAGCAAACAAAAATATTAGGAATTTGAACATTTTATTAATATCCATACACAAATAAATGAAGCCTTTATGATCGTGTTAACATTACCTTCTGATTTTGAGTGACAGCCTTAAATTTAGAAGTATCAACCATATAATTTGGCCTAGTTGTCTTCCAATTATTGCTGTTGTCCATAAAAGAATTGTTATTTTGCCGCCGACCGTCGCCGCGCTTGCCACGTCCGCCATCGTCCCGGCGGAAGCCACCGCCCATGGGATTTGCATTCATTAACTGAAATATTAAATAGTAAGTTAAATATTTTATATATTTATAGATCAGAGTTTGCAATATTATTACGCCCCGAGTTAAACACAATGTTTTCCATCACACTTGCGATACAAAAAAGTACAAGTACAAGTATAAAGACAACCGTTAATTATAATACTAGAAATTTCATAACTCCCTAGGGAAAACGGTTTTTCTATAGTTTTAGCGGGAACTTAAAGGTTTAGTGAAACCTGTGTGCAATGCCAAATTTACTGAGCGAGTGTGATGAAATAGTTATATGTTTAACAAGGGAGCAGAATGGTTGTTGTATATACTCGTCGCGCCAATATAGTAGTGCGGCCGAACAGGCTTCAGGTTACTTTTCGCTCATGTCGTCTCAGACATGGGTATATTTGGTAGGTATCAGTACATTCAGTATGATGTCCTGAATACAAATATACGAGATGACAAGCGCGAAAGTGGTTGCTGTGACGTCATAAAGTCGGCAGTACAAAGTTTTCAACTTTTTTCTTTTAAACATACCATGTGGGGTACCAAATGAAAGGGCTTTGTGAATAGATCACAAATATATAACATCCTGTAACATTCTCTACTTGGGTCTAATCATAGAGTAACTTATACTAGAGCGGTACTGTCATAGTAAATTTTGTAACCCCAGTAAATTCACTGCCATCTGTCGACACACTTTAAAACTAAAATTGAAGATTTCTAAAAATACGATAAAATGTATTTAAATATAGATAAATGATTTTTTTTATTTGCATTAATTATTTTGATGATTTTGACCCATGTTCTTTCACTGATATGCGTTAAAATTGTTAAATAACAAACGAAACCGTCAACGCCATCTATACGACTGTAGGCCAAAACTAGTAGCGCCCTCTGAACGAGAATCAAATTTTCTTGATTTTCGAGGCACGTTTTTTCCTTAGACTGTATCCATCTATTACGGAGTTATATCTATGTTTGGTCTAATTATTAGAAAACATTCAAAAATTTCACAACCCACAGTTGACTTTGAACTGCTCTAAATTGAAAATGACTGAATGGATTATTCTAAAATACGTACCAAGTGACTGTGATAGTATAGAATGGTATTTTTACCCGACTGCATCAGAAGGAGAGTAATGTTTTTCGAGCGTGGGTATGTATTTATTTGGCACGCCCTACAGCCCAGACGGCTGGACGGTTTTTGACAGATGAGGTGTGGTTTAATTAATGTAATCGATTAGTACACTGTTATTCAACTCGATGTACTTTTTTATTTTTGGATATATCTGGTTAATTATTTTTTAACATTATATAGAAGATATTCACAGTCACTTGGTATGTATTTTGGAATAATCCATTCAGTCACTTTCAATTTAGAGCAGTTCAAAGTCCCGCACCACTTTCGCACTTGTCATCTCATATTTAGTGTTCAGGACATTATACTGAATGCAACTGATACCAAATATACCCATGTCCGAGACGACATGAGCGAAGTTCGATTTCTAGAAGACTTCTAGACCAAAAACCGACCCTCTAATATTGAGACACGGGCAAGAGAAAGAACTCAAAGCTAAGCCACGAACGTAGAGCGTAGTTAAAATAATGAAATCTTGAGCGACCCGCGCAAAGCTTGAGGCATGAGTGATGAACAAACTTTGCTGCCAAGTGAAACAAAACCTTTTTATCACACATTTTTAACATTAATAATCTGATAGAAATCAATCATATAATAAATATTTATGATTCAAAAATATCACTCCTATGTCAAAGTTGCATTAAGCACTATGGCAATAATCGAGATGATTGTTGATACATACTTCAATATGTCGCTGCTGTTGTTCAGCCTCCTTTTGAATCTGATCCATCATTTTCGGCTGTGAGTCGACAACACTCTTTGTCACCCATCTTCGTCTTCTTAGTGCAATGACGTCTTGGATCATAAACCTTAAATAATAATGATATTATCAATAACAAATGTGGGTTCTGTTATTATTGGCAACTATGTAATAACACGTACCTAACACGACTGCTAATTTTATTAGACTTGCGGTCCACGATATCTTGCATTTTCTTGAACACACTCTCGATGTTATCCTTGACCTCGCTCTCGAACTGCTCGCCAATAGTGGTGAGCAGCTTGCACAGACACTCCAGCTTCTCTTCCTCCAGCTTGTCGATCAGATAATTCATACAATAAACCATTATCTTTGAGGTCAGCATTTTCAACTTGTACAGTTCACCTAGAAAGAATCAAAATACGATTCATTTTATCTGTCCAATTGTATTCATGTATGTTTTCTTACACGTAATATATATATACAATACTTTTACAATCAAACACAAAACAAAAACTCGCGCATGTACACTTATAGCAGTGCTAGACTAGACATACGGGTCAATCCACGTAACTCGGACACGACAAAATAAAGTAGAATGTAAAATAAACATGTAAGGGTAGGAGAAGTAAATTTATGACATTAAGTCAATAACAAGTCAATCGTTTAGACTATTGGCGAAACAGGCTTTAGGTTCCTTTTCGCTCATGTCGTCGCAAATATGGACATATTTCGTATCAGTGCATTCGGTATGATGTCCTGAACACAAATATATGAGATGACAAGCGCGAAAGTGGTGGGGGTAGTTGCTGTGACGTCAAAAAGTCGGCAGTACAAAGTTTTTTACTTTTTTTTTATCATACCATGTTGGGTATCAAATGAAAGAGCTTTGTGAGTAGATTACAAATATATAACATACTGTAACATTTTCATTACTTCGTCTAACAAATTATTAGAAAACGTTCAAAAATTTCACAATCCACAGTTGATATGAGCCCATATGAGATGTGGTTGAATTCGTCAGAATTGTGTTACTGACATAGGCTATATAAATTTTGAAAATGGCACCCGCTAATGAAAAAGGGGGGGGGTTGTTTTTTTCTTACTATAGCAATATGGGTACCAAATGAAAGCTAGTGAACAGAACATTTTAAAAATATAAGTAAATAGTCTGTTTTTTTTGTTTGGCTTAATAATAGTTGCAGTTTAATGTAACAGAAAATTATACTTTTTTCAACTTGATGTACTTTTCTTATTTTTGGTTATATCTGGTTAATTATTTTTTAACGTTATATAGAGGATATTCACAGTCACTTGGTATGTATTTTGGAATGATCAATTCAGTCATTTTCAAATTAGAGCAGTTCAAAGTCAACTGGGGATTGTGAAATTTTTGAACGTTTTCTAATAATTTGTTAGACCAAGTAGAGAAAATGTTACAGGATGTTATATATTTGTGATCTACTCACAAAGCCCTTTCATTTGGTACCCCACATGGTATGATTAAAAAAAAAAAAAAACTTGTACTGCTGACTTGTTGACGTCACAGCAACTACCCCCACCACTTGCGCGCTTGTCATCTCATATATTTGTGTTCAGGATATCACACTGAATGCACTGATACCAAATATGTCCATATTTGCGACGACATGAGCGAAAATCGATTTCAAGAAGACTTCTAGACCAAAAACCACCGTACTAGTTGTCAATATTTTCGTCATTGTCTGTGCTGCCTTTGGAAGCAATCAAAAACATAAAAGAAGTGGTTACGAATATTAAAAATTTGACTAAATTATAAAAGTAGAGGCAAGTAAACTTTATTCATCTGTTAACTATTAAACTCTTGACGCGTTAGTTTAATTGCAATTATAATAAGGGAAAGAAAATTACGTAACATGTGATTGAAAATTGCTTTTCGTTGAGTAACGCGAGTTACGCAAAAAAACAATATATCTTCACTTGTCCATGATTGAGCTTAGATGTTGCCATTCTCGACTTTATTTCTGAGCAAAAGTGTTATTTGTAAGTAATACATTACTTGAGATCCTTGTAACGCGAGTTATGCTGATTCGAGTTAATGCAACTGTATGTATTTAACGCAATGCCTCTATCAGCGGCCGAAAGGGCAAAAAGACGAAGACAAAAACTGAAAGATGAAGGAAGTACGAGGAATATAAGGAAAAACATAGTGGCAGGTACGCCACAAACGGTAGGCGTACATGCCAAAAAAACAGGCGAGTGAGGTACTTTGAATTATTATTTAGACTGATGTCCTTTGTGATATTATTACCATGTTTTCGATATAGGCAGCAATACATGTGAAATATACGACAAGATCCTCACGTATAGTGACTATGAAGTAACGCGAGTCACCGTGGATTGACCGATACCATTCGGGAATTATCGCCGACATTTGGCTACGTTCTCTATGTAAACGTCACTAGGATTATTTTCGAAACAGAATGATGTCCGAAGCATACATCTTTAATTGTGGTGTTGCAGCAATGTTATTCGTAAAATAGAATGCCATAAATGCTCTTGCAAAAGCCCCTTCGCATAGAGCAAAAGATTTATGCTTAGCGAGATTACATGGTGGATTAAATTAATAAGAAAATAAAATTCGCTTTAGCAAAAAACAAACCCTTTCACCACAAACAACTAAACTCAAAGATTATATGTACATGCTCCTTATGAAAAAAAGGTGTAATACAAATTCTAGACACACACACGTGTTTATTGTAGCTAAAGGATTTGTATTTTCATTTTAGAATAAAATAACATGATGTAGATGTCTACCTGCTCAGTCAGCTTTTACGGCTTAGCATAAAACTATTATTTTTGATCCCACTTTAATATTAGTCTGCCAAAGTCAACCAATGAATTTTTTGATGATTCATGCGGTAATGAATTAAAACGCATTATATTATTCAAGCATAGAAGGAACTATAAGACTTGTAATGACTAAAAAACATGTTGACGAAATACTTAAGCACGCTAAGGGTCACACTATTATCGAGGTTATCTATATGGAATACACGAATAAAGTAATATAAAGAACAAGTAAACCTACCAATGAATCTGACATTTCCAACCGATCTCATTCTAACCCTACGGTTTTCTTCTGCCAGCATCAATTGAAGCTCTTTCTTCTTGGCCTAGAAAACGAATAAATCAGTCATCAAGTAAATTATTATAGACATTATCATAATCACAGTTTGAATAATAATATAATAATATTAATAGTATAATATTGTTTGAATTACATTTAGAAAATATTTGACAATATGGTAAATCCAATACTCACAGGATCAGTGCACTCGGCTAATTCAGCTTCTAATTTCATAACTTGTTCATCTACCTTGTCAGTAACAAACTGATTTTGGCATTTACTAATGATAAGGGCCCTGAAATTGACGCACTGGTCGGGCGAAGACGCATTATCAGCAGGTACCTGGAAAGAAATAACAAATCGTTTTGTAAGTAACTTACAATGTTTCCATAGTGGATGAGCCTGTAAAACTAAGAGTTTTGCTTTCAATCTTCATCCTTGCGTTAAATTGAACAAACTTACAGTGTTACAAAATAGTATTTTATGCAATCGTGATATAATAGAGAGCTTTTCAGTCGAGTACCGTGTTTAAGCAACGAAGCTTGCTGAGTTGCTTAACTAAGGTACGAGATTGAAAAGCTTGATTATATCACTATTGTATACAATACTTTTTCTACGAGACAAAAAAATAATACTTTCAACTAGTAGAATCATACCACCAAACCAAACCGAAACCAAAAGTATACAGCTAAGATACGCGAGCTGCCGCAGCCCGCGATACCTTCATACTCGTACGCGCCGGCCGCCGGGCCCGGCGCCCCCGGCGGGTTGGTCAACGACACCTCGTAACTCATGAGGCCCTGGTACCTGCTCCACACTAAATTCAATTGTAAGACAGTTGTTTTCTCGATTTTGGCCACCGTAGCCTATGGAGACTAACAAGCAACGCTAAGCGGGTTTCGTAGGGTATGGATGTTGCTATATCATATGAAGGGCGCTACATGCGCGTTTCTGACTTATGAAGCAATTGTTTCTACTACAACATAAAATTAAATATTTTTGTTGGCCAACCAATCACTTTGCATTGAATCGAGTCTCCTTAAACTAGAAATATTTTATCGAAATGTATAAAGTTCCATTTTCAAAATTTTTACAATTGACTAAACCGTATCGATAAAATTATTATGCTTGAGTCGGAAGTGCCATAGACTATCCAACGTTGAAAAGAGTAAGGTTGTAGTGTTGCATGTGAAGTTGTAATACACAGATTATACTCGACGAGTAGGAAAATAAATATTCTATGATTACTTGTTATTGTATAGTGATAAAATACTTTACATAAGATAATACATACCTTGAGTGTGGAGAGCTTATTACACATAGCAGCATAGGCTTCAGAAAAATTGGGTTCATCTATCGCCTTCTCAAACACTAAGTCAATAACACCTTCAAGGCGTTTCTGATTATTGATCTCGAGGTGTTTAACTTTCTCTATTAACGTGTCGAACTTCTGCGGCGTGAGTTTGTTCAGAATGCCCCTGAACTTCTTGTACAACTCCTGAAAAAGTTACCGATTGTATTTATCTATATATATATATATATATATAAACGTAAAAGTCCTGACTGACTGACTCACTCAAATCAACGCCCAGCCCAAACTGTTGGACCTAGAGAGCTGAATTTTTCAGTGGGTAGATTATATAACGTTAGTATCCACTAAGGTGTTTTTCAAAATTCATCCCCCAAGGGGGTGAAATGGGGGTCCAAAATTGTGTGGGGTTCAAGTTTTATTTTAAGCTATGAATTCAAACCTTGGGTAAATATATATTATTAAAAAACATGAAAACTACTTTCAGCTGTTTTGAAAATTCATCCCCTAAGGTGGTGAAAAAGGGGTTGAAAGTTTGTATGGAGATCAAAAATTTTATCAAATGCGGGACTTAAAACTTAGTATATGTATGTATGTATGTATGTAAACACTTTATTGTACATAAGACAGATTACAAACACAATAAAAGAACATAAAATAATAGGCATATTATTAGAATACAGGAAAAGTAATTTCAGCGTTTTTAAAAATTCATCCCCTAAAAGGGTTAAAAAGGGGTTGAAAATTTGAAACCATTACAAAATATTAATGCTTAGAAACTTCTTAGACAGGCATAATAGCCGCTTACAAAAAAAAATATTTCGACGTTTTTGGAAATTTAACCCGTATAGTGGTAAAAAGGGGTTGAAAATTTGTAGGGGTCCTAATTTTATTTTAAGCTAGGTACTTGAAAATATGTGAAAGATATTTAATTAAAAGGGAAGAAAACTTATTTCAGCATTTTTGAAAATTCATTCCCCAAGGTGGTAAAAAAGAGGTTGAAAGTGGAGATCAAACTTTTTTTTTTGCGTACAGGACAAAGGCAAAATTATTTGTCCTTGTATAAAGGCATATTTTTAGAATACAAGAAAAGTAATTTAAGCGTTTTTAAATATTCATCCCCTAAAAGGGTAAAAACGGGTTGAAAGTTTGAATCCATTACAAATGCTTTGAAACTTCTTAGAAAGGCATTGTATAATATTACAAAAAAAAGTTATTTCAACGTTCTTAATAATTCAACCCCTAAGGGGGTTAAAAAGAGGATGTAGTTTATATGTAGTATAAGTTTTCGTTTAAGCTAGTAACATGAAACTTGGTAAAAGGGCATTATATTATAATAGACGAAAACTGATTGCGCCGTGTTTGAAAGGTTTGTATTAATAAAGTTTGCATCGGGAGAGAACATTTTTTTTTTCAGTTAGGGACTTGAAACTTCGTACTTTATGAAAGACAAATTTCATGCGTTGTATAATTATTAACAAATGATTAACCGTCCCTACTGATATCTTTTGCTGCATAATGTTACAAATCCACGCGTACGAAGTCGCGGGCAACAGTTAGTTCTTCCATATAATATGTATTACTCCATATATTGTAATCTATTACTACTAAATGTAGACTCAAATGTCTTGCTCCTATATACGTATGTCATGGAAGACATGGTAAAATTTACAATTTACTGATTATTAATAAACAATATTATTTTACCTGAGTCTTAGCATCTCCCTCAGTAAGGGTCTCCTTCTTGAACCTAGTAGGTTTCCAGGCATTTTCGGTCTCGGAAAGTCTGACATCTTCTCGTAATGAGATGGAGATGACTTGCTTGTGGGAGCTGCTACCACTTGGAGTAAGTGGGAGCTTACCACTGCTTTTACCTGAAATTTAAATAAAATAAAATAATGCAGGCCATCCATGACAACAGGATATTAGAATTCTTCAATTCATTTAACAGGAATCAGCAATATAAACATTAATAACCAACAAATACTCATATACCTTAGAATTTAATTAATATTTTTTATACTACTTAATTATTCAGCCTACATATGTCCCACTGCTGGGCACAGGCCTCTCACACGCGAGAGGGATTGGGTTATAGTCCCCACGCTGGCCCAATGCGGGTTGGGGACTTCACATACACCTTTGAATTTCATCGTGGATGTATGCAGGTTTCCTCACGATGTTTTTCTTCACCGAAAAGCTGTAGTAAATATCAAATGATATTCCGAACATAAGTCCCGGAAAACTCATTAGTACGAGCCAGGATTTGTTGAAAGTCGGACATAAGATCCACTCGGCCAGAACCGCTTAAAAAACTAAATTTAAAAAAATAATGTTACATTAAAATGTTGTAATACAGTATACAAACTTAGAAATTGACACATAAATTAGGATAGGCCACTTACGGAGCAAAATACATGTGTTAAGATACATTACTGCGTATACGCTGCGTCAAGCTCCGATGTGGTCGTTCCTCCAAAGGCGCCATTTATTATTACGTAAGACGATTTGCCAGTTTTTGGTGGGGACCAACACCTATTTAAAATAAAATAAGAATAGGCCGACCCCCTCCCTCCTGTTTTTTGGTTAAATTTTAAATAGTCAATTTTGGTTCAATTTTTAAGTTTCTTTGTCATTCATTTTTACATAAGATTGTGATCAATCAGCGCTTTTCAAAGTATAATCTTAACTTTGCGCATCCCCTTGTAAGAAAAAATAAGACATGGTCGTAATAAATCGTCTTACGTACGTCTTACGTGAATGGCGCCAAACGAACATAACCATAGCAATCACAATCAGTGACAAAAAAAACTTAACCCAAATTTAAAATACATACCACTAGCAGACATGTTTCTTCCATCTTTCTTAGCATCTCTAAGAGAATTGTTCCTTGAACCCATACCAGCATTTTTCAAAAATGGTGGGAAAAGCGAGTCATTCATGGGCCTTGAAATATTAGCAAAAGGCATAGACTCTTGCATGGGCACCGTCTGCAAATGATAACTTTATTAAAGCACCAATACCATGGCAGCATTACACAACTAACAAATTGGATTAAATGAGTAATACATACCCTAATTACATTGCATGACTCTAGTTTAGGCGCATTTGGCTTGTCCTTTGAGAGTGGGTCGTCTCTAATTTGTTTGAGCAACATTATGTCATAGCACTTCTTCCCAGATGTGTTCAATGGAGACCATTGGTCTAAAAATAAAGGAATATTTATGAAACATGTAGAAAAGCTTAGTAAAACAAAAACAATTCTGCTGTTCAAGTATTATACCAACCTTCACCATATTTGTATTTAGGAACAAATACAGGAGCAGCCTCAGGCTTTTCAGCAGCACCTGTTGATTTTTCAGGGACCTCTTCTTTGTTAGGCAAACCTTTTTCCTCTTCTACAATACTTACTTTATCAGTCTCATCTTTACCATTTTCACATGATTCTGTCTCTTTCTCATTACTCGCCATCTTGTTTGATGATTTCTTACTCAAATTTTTAGAATTCTTTACAAGTTTCTCATTTTTGTTAATATCTTCCTTAACAGTCTCAGTTTTACTTAGCTCAGTAGTATTACCATTGGCAGTATCTGAATCTAGAAAATAGTACATACAAATATTACTTTTTTAGCACACCATTAACTGTATTCCTTCATCAATAGCAACTGGACAGTTGGTTAAGGCAATTGAACATAGAGTACAGTGGAGTTGTGTGGTTTTCTTTGTTATAATTAAATAAATACATAAATCAACTAAGCCCAAGTAAGCAAATAAAAATCATGGGTATGACTCAAGAACAATAAATAAAAAAATGAATAGATTATTTTTTTATTTCTCATCTATAAATTTGCATAGTATGCTAGGGAGATTTTAGAGAACTAGATGATTTATTATCAATATTATAAAACTAGCTGCTGCCCACAAAATCTTCTGCATGGAATGATTATGATAAAAAGTATCCTATGTCCTTTCCTGGGCCTCAAACTATCTCCATACCAAATTTAATTTAAATCGGTTCAGCGGTTTAAGTGAGTAGAGGTAACATACAGACGGCCACTTTCTCATTTATAATATTACTAGCTTTTGCCCGCGACTTCGTCTGCGTGGACTTAGTAACCGCAGCTAGAGTAAGAATAGCACCTGGAAAATTTTTCATAGCAATCTAAATTTGAGCATATTATGCACACAAATTAGCAGACACTTCATTAATTATCTCAATTCCATCCCACTTTTTACTTTCTTAAGGGATGATTTTCGGGATAAAAACTATCCTATGTCCTTCTCAGGGACTCAACCTATCTCTATGCCAAATTTCATCTAAATCGATTCAGTGGTTTAAGCGTGAAGAGGGAACACACAGACAGACAGACAGACTTTCGCATTTATAATATTAGTATGGATTAGTAAGTAGACATGATTAATGCATCTAATCTCAAATCATATATGTTTTCACAGTGGAAGTATGTAAGCAAGACACTGACAACAGGTAGCAGAAAACTGTATATTTCTACTTAAGGACATATTATGTAGAAAAATAACATAAAAAAATAGTGTTATTAAACAAATGCCAATATTTAACACATTCACTGCCTAGAATATGCTAGGTGTTTATTTTGTATTGGAATTTGGGCGCTTGGCACTAAAAGTGTTAAAAATGTGTGAGAGGTCTCCAATAAATAAAATATTCAATAATAAAGAGTAGCTTGCTTAAAGTTTTGCTATCTACATGCTGCAATGGTATTCTTTGTGTGTATCTTTGTAATGTTTTAATATGTATCTTTGTGTGTTATCTGTTGTGGCATCACCAAATGGGCCCTACGGAAGACCAGCGCTGGCTTTATAGCTAGCATTATGCTGAGTTGGGTCCATTTCGTGATGCACACTTGATGATCTCTTCTTTTCTTGCTGTTGTTGTCTGTACATGTTCGTACTTGTGTTGTGATCGTCAAGAATAAATGTCTTTTATCTTATCTTTATCAATGCTGTAATAGGGCAGAACTGTCATGTCTCTATTCATCATTATAATGAGAAAAGCAACAAACCTATGGTCTTATTGTTAAGATTGACGTCTTTCATCTTAGGGTCACCTTGAGTAGAGCGAATGCAGCTAGCTAAGCTCTGATTTAATTTAACTTGCGCTTGTATAGCACTGGAAGCTTCTTTACTTTCAATAGTTTCTGGAACTGTTGGAGATTCCTTAGCAATCTTTTCAATACTTGCTGATAACAATTGTGTGGCAGTTGGTGCCTGCTCCTGTGATGGTGGTGGTGGTGGTGGTGCCTCTTCAATCTTACCCAGTACTTCAATATTTTTCACTTGAGGTAGGGTGTCAATTTCAGCTGTAACGACAGGTTGCACACCTTGCCTCTTTGTTGAATCACAATTTTGATTTGTTTGACTAGTTGGAAGGTTGATATTTTCTCCATCAACTGAACTACTAATCACTGCAAATAAAGACATGGTATTTATAATTTGACCATGGTACTACAATTACTAAACAATTGACTTTACATGTAAATATTTAAAGTTTAAGTGACAAAACTATTGCATGTAGACCACTCAAAAAATAATTCACCTTTTTACAAAGCACACAGCTACAACATTCAAATGTAAATTTAATGTATAATTTTATGCTAGTTAATAATCCATTAGTCCCAAGAATATCATGGAACAACTGTTCGTAAGTGAAAGTTGTATTGATACTGCAAGTGTATTTGCAAAATAAGCCACATGTTCATTTTGAATAATGATATGAACAATAATTAAAACTGCAACATTCAATTGATTAACATGTACTTTGCAGTATAAAAGTAAACTAGGTATACGAGTTGCGATTGCATTTTAATATGGCCATTTCGCAGTATAGATATTTGTAGTTAAAATATGCTGATGAGGTAACACTGCCAACACAAAGTTCAATAAAAAGGATAATGCAGTCGTATGGTCACATAAAATAATATGCAAAGAATTTAATTCAAGTAAAAGTAGATATTACTATAAAAACCGATTAATACGTTTGACTTTTAGCCTAGCCTATCACTTTTTTAATGAACCAAGTTCGTATCTATAAATAGAGACGTGAGGTATTTCCACGTGGGAGTTCTTACATTCGAAGTACCTGAAGATCCGACTTAAATGTGGCACTGTTAGCTAAATTATATCACAGTTCCGAAATTCACCAAAAACCTTTAAACGGCACGGATGTCTACGTCGTCGCACGTAGCAATATGGTAAAAAGAAAGTCTATCCAAAAGGTCACTCAAGGATCTAAAAAATGTCCGACTATTAACACTTATTTCACTTCAACCACCTTAATTATGATTATGACTTAATTTAAAATGTTATTCTACAAAATGCTGATTTACGAGAACTATTGTGTAAAACAAGAGTAATAAAGTTCTATAATTTTAACGTAGCCATGCTCCAAGTGACTGTGAAGTAAAGGCCGCCATATTGGAATATTCCATGCGGACAGTCGACCAAGATCAGCTAGTGTTGTGCGCAAGTACGAACCGGTAATCGATTACTTTTTTTGAGATGGCAACATAGAATGTTTTTTTATAGGGAACGACCTCAGAATAATAACTAAAGCATAGAAGCCGGGCAAAAATAAAAGCTTGGTAAAAGGTATCGTATTCACAACACGCTATCACTTTTTGTCTATGAGTGAGTGAGACAACAATCCGCAAGTTCTTTCGTTTTTTTCAGTATTGTCATAAGATGAACTGAGGAAAATGTCAAATGGTTCTATGTGGTTCTAATATAATCCAGCCAAATAAAATACATGTTCGTTATTTCACAGGTAGGTGTCAACTGTAACAACTTGACATGGTCGTATTATTTTAGTTGAAATATTTCGGGAATTTCAGCGGTCATCTTGGTTTATTTTAATTATATTGTTGCTATTCCTGAAAGATTGTTGGAAAACGTGCTGAGTTTTTATTTGTAATGGTTTGAAGTTGCCTTTGTGATAATGTCTTGTGTGATCGAGGGCTGTAAATCGCATACAGGAAGAAAAGAAAATACGCACGAACCGATTACCTTTAATCGGTGTTTTGTTCAATTTTGAAGAAATTAATTTATAGGACCTGACCCTAAACATTGAAATCGATATGTTGTTTATGTAATTATTACTTGCATTCAAGTCTATATAGATTTTTGCATATATTTTCGAACTTTTCTGCTAAGTATGAAAGGTTATATTTTTGGCATAGTGATGTATCGACCTCAGATCAATAACCTATCGACATTTACAGCTTTCTTATAGTTTGGCCCAGGACTGTCTCATTTTAATTGATGAGTACAGTCAAGGGCATAAATATATATACATTCCCAGTCTCAAAAATATGTGTACGCTCAGACAATAAAATCGTGTTCACATATTTTTGAGCCATTTGTCTGGATCGATACCTTTGCCTTCGACTGTACCTAAAGTTTTCTTTGTTCTTACTTACTGACAGATAGTGTTTGCCAGACTATAGTATAATACTAAAAACCGGTCAAGTGCGGGTCGGGCGCGCGCACCAAGGGTTCCGTACTTTTTAGTATTTGTTGTTATAGCGGCAACAGAAATACATCATCTGTGAAAATTTTAACTGTCTAGATATCACGGTTCATGAGATACAGCCTGGTGACAGACAGACGGACAGAGAAGTATTAGTAATAGGGTACCGTTTTTACCCTTTGGGTACGGAACCCTAATAAAAAAGACATTAATGATCATTGATGAATGTTCCTTTTATTAATATTGTTGGTTTACCTATCTCACAAAACTCAACTTTTTATTTCAGATTTCCAAAAGACGAGGAATAGGGGATATTACTGCAATGTTCTGCCACCAGAGTGCAGCACTAGCTTTTTTAGTGCACCGTAGAGTAACTTATTCATACTGTACCTTTAACAGGTTTTTGACAAGTTTTCAGGGGACCTACCGGAAAACTCGAATCCGAAATTTCGTTATCTAGCTGCCTCTTTATCGCTCGAATACGCAAGAGTGACAGAGATGTTAGATAACGAAAGTTCGATTTTCTTGTTTTGCGATAGACCCTCAAGACTGTGGTAGTGGCGCCACCTACGCCGAGTTTCGCGTAATATTCCCTATTATTAAATAAAAAAAATATATTACACGAACGTTTCTTTCATTTCCTATTTGGTACATGACTAGAAACTATAAGTACTTAGTCTTTTAGCATTGGAAAAAAAGGTAAACCATTTCCACGTGTCTTTTTATTTGACTTATGAAAGCAAAAGTATGTAAATGATCGTATATTATATTTGTTGTGACTTATTTTCAAAGTATTTTTCGATAAAACGACACGTTAAGATTGCTAGCCTTTTTTCTAATGATAAAAAAAACGAGAGGTACAGTTAGACGGTTCTGAGTGGTAGGCTGCAAATGAGATAAAAGCTATATTAGGCATGCATGTAGCATTAATCCTCATATCAGGCGGCTCTTTGATTCCAAAGATTGCATAATTTTTATACTTTTTATGATTTTTAGAATAAGAAGATTATAAAAGTATAAAAGTTATGCAATCCTTGTATTCAACGAGCCGCCTGCTACAGATTTCTTGAAATTGCCGCGTTTTTTCAGGTTCAACTTTCATTAGCCAGACTATTATCAATTTGCCAATTTCGTGATTATTCTTTTACACGGCACATAAACTTATGCATAATTTATCGATATAAAAAGTCGACACAGTTACATCCCCAGCAAATTATCAAACTTATGACACCGTACGTAAATGAGAAATAACAAGCATATATGCATCTCTTTTCGGCACATTATCTAATTCGTAAGGAAGTAAAGGACGGGTATACATATTTGCGAAGCATTTTTGCCCGGCTTCTATGCTTTAGTTATTATTCTGAGAAATTGTCCGATCAAATCAGGCCGAGCCATAGACCTAGCATTACATGGATGCGGCCTACCGCGTGCGCCCGTAAGGGACAGACATAGATGACGTCATAAACGTGGGGATACCATATTGGTAAAAATTACCCCAATATTTGATATCACGTTGGGGCGATTACCCTGGAGGCAAAGTTTGACGGTATTAAAATTGTTGAATAAAATGTCAATGGGCCGTTCTTTTTAGGCGTATGAACAATGAAATACCTCCTATAATTCGCGCAGGTGGTACAAAACTAAACATGTTTAGTAAATAAAACGTAAAATAAAATGTATTATGAGTTTAAATTTTATGAAATCACAAATCACAATCACATTATTCACACCAATTAATGTACACCACATTTAATCTTCACAACATTTGTTTATTTTATTTTTTGGAATTAGAAATACGAAAAAACTTCGAGGTCAAAATTACCAATAAAATTATGATATTTTCATCTGGTATCCCTAACATGATTGTTATGCAGCTAAATTAAGAAGAAGATTAAAAACGGCTGACCTCAGACTCGTCTGAGTAGCTGACATATTACCACAAACAACCTACGTAATTTGGGCGGATAATTTTACAAATAATGTTTTGTTAATTTGCGTAAATAATTGTGATATTTTTATTGAAATCGTTTGATTCTACATTGCTTTGAGTGTAACGTAATTTTAGGATGTTATTCTCACATATTGCGTTAAGAGGAAGGTGTAAAATACCGTACTTACGTGTGAAAGGTTATGTTCTCATATTTTTGCTCAGAGCGGCTATTACAGCCGATTACAGAACAATTCACCATTATTTTATCAATTCAAAACGCTAACCATCACTATGTTTTATAAGAGAAAGCACAATTTCATAGAAAACAACAATAATTAAACAAGCAACGAACAAGCATGACATGTCACGTACTTATTTGTTTGCCACAATTTCGGTTGTGGCAGCGGTGGAAAAGTGAAACTATGACAAAGACAAAAAGTAATGTATTGCTCTCTGTCACTACTACTGATAGATACATAAGACTATCCCGTTCGGTCATTTCGCCCCACCCCTCATGACCGATCGATGTTATACTAGATTCATGGGCCGAGCCAAAGGCCTGACACTTTGATAGAAAAAGATAGTCTTATTGCGATTCCTATAAGAGGAAAGAGAAAATAGTGCTATGCTCTGTCCTTATCACCGACCGGGTGGCATCATAGGTAGAAGGCGATGGCGAAATACCGAAATTTATAAGAGTGAAAGAGAAAAAAATCCTATGCTGCGCAAATTTTATATGAATATTCTTTTTCTTACCCCCGGTCGCTCGGTGGCGCGTCTATAACTACTTGCAAAGATAAGATACATATAACTCAGTCTAAGGAAAAAACGTGCCTGGAAAATCACGAAAATTTGATTCTCGATCAGATGGCGCCACTACCGTTGGCCTACTCTCGTATAGAGGGCGTTGACTGTTTCGTGTGTTATTTAACAACTTTAACGCATATCAGTTGACCTGGACATGGGTCAAATCAAATAAAAATAATTAATGCAAATAAAAAAATCATTTATCCATATTTAAATACATTTTATCGTATTTTTAAATAATGTAATACAAAAATCACTATATGTATGCCTTTCACATTTGAGGAGTTCCCTCGGTTCCTCGTGGGTCTCATCATCAGAACTCGAGCTTGACAAAAATATGTCTTAAAAACTTAAGTTGCTTAACAAACGTAAAGAAGAGAACAAATCGCCAAACGTAAACTATGCGTCATTAAAGAGTTCCATTCTGATAATCATCAGCAGTTCCACTTCATCAAATGTCACTTTTTAAAATGGAAATGCTGGATTTGTTGATAAAAATACAAAAATCACTATATGTATGTATGCCTTTCACATTTGAAGAGTTCCCTCGATTCCTCATGGATCCCATCATCAGAACTCGAGCTTGACAAAAATGTTTCTTGAAAACCTAACTTGCTTAGCAAACATAACGAAGAGGACAAATCGCCAAACGTGAACTATGCGTCATTGAATAATTCCGTTCTGATCATCATCAGCAGTTCCACTTCATCAAATGTCACTTTTTTAAATGTAAGTGCTTGATTTGTTGATGAAAATACTAAAATCACTATATGTATGCCTTTAACATTTGAGGAGTTCCTTCGATTCCTCATGGATCCCATCATCAGAACTGCTTTTTAACAAAAACGGGACCAATCTGTATGTATATACTTACAATCAAAAAAATATTTTTCAAAATCGGTCCAGAAATGACGGAGTTATGGAGTAACAAACATATAAAAAAAAAAACAATAAAAAAACATACAACCGAATTGAGAACCTCCTCCTTTGAAATCTTGAAGTCGGTTAAAAAGGAGGACACATTTGTTAAAACTTATGAGTATGTATCAGGGATGTTGCGGATGCCGATTTTTAGACATCCGCGGATGCGGATGTCGAGATTAGGCACATAAAAACGTCAAATATTACACTTTAGTAATTTTTATTTAAAAAAAAACGAAACTTAGTATTTGAACAAGAACATAGGTCCCCACCAATCGCATTACTATACTAAAGTCCAAATAAAACAAACTTTTCACTTCTTGTCGCTGTCCGTCATAGGCTAAAGTGCTTGATCGACGAATCACAAAAACGAAATGAGATTCTTATTGGGTAACGACGAAATTACCTAGCACTTACGCCGCTAAGACGTTCCTGTACCTACCTGTTCCACATCCGCATCCGCATTAAGCTTCGCATCGATTTTATGCGGATGCGGATGTTGAAAATAATGCGGAAGTTCCGCGGTTGCGGATGCGGATGCGAATATTCGCAACATCCCTGGTATGTATAGCTGAAATATTGTGTTTTTCCAATGAGGATATAATAAGATAGAGCGGTACTGTCATAGTAAATTTTGTAACCACTGTAAATTCACTGCCATCTATCGACATACTTTAAAACTAAAAATGAAGATTTATAAAAATACGTTAAAATGTATTTAAATATGGATAAATAATTTTTTTACTTGCATTAATTATTTTTATATGATTTTCACCCATGTTCTTTCACTTGCGTTAATATTATAAATAACAAACGAAACAGTCAACGCCCTCTATACGAGAGTTGGCCAAAACTAGTGGCGCCATCTGATCGAGAATCAAATTTTCGTGATTTTCGAGGCACGTTTTTTCCTTAGACTGTATCCATCTATTACGGAGTTATATCTATCTTTGGTTTTTCGAAACCAATACAAGTGTATCGACAACATTAAAAGGGATTTCAAAATTTGTAATCAGGCCAATACAATATTATGCTACATCGAGCTGATCTGATGATGGACACAGGAGGTGGCCATAGGAACTCTGTCATAAAACACCGCAACCTAATTGTGTTGCGTTTTGAAAGAAAAGTACCGTCGGCGATAAAAACTTGTATCAAAAATGTTTTTTTTACAACAATACTTTTTATTTTCAAGTATATTGGTAATTGGTGGTTGGAAGTGAGTTTAATTTAGCTTGCAAGATTTGATCCGAACATATATACAAATATTGCAAGATAAATAAAATCTTGTAAAAATTTTATAATGAACTTCCACTAGTGTTGTTAAAATACTAGTCTTTAAGACTTTTGAACCTTAACGACTCGCGAACGTTTAAGGCTCAAGCTTTGAAAGCTAGAGCGTTTAAGGTTTGCTCACAAAGCGGTTTAGAACCTTAACGACTCAAACTTTTTATGACTTGTCAAAATGAAGTCTAAGACTCGGGCCTCATAGGGAACTCTAGCTTTTTAACATAAGCTCAAGCCCCCGAACCTTAAAAGCTTGTGTCAAGCTTAGAGCTCATACGTTGAGCTCTCTTTGCAGAAATAATTTTTATGTAGAGAATTTACGAATATTATAATTGTTGTATTGTTAAGTTACTCTTCCGATATAGATAGGTATATACCTATCTATATCGGAAGAGTAACTTAACATCAGTTAACGCATTTACTGCCTGCAACGTATACAGGGTGGACCATTTAGAACCGTGATTCCGTTGCGAATGTACATCCAGATACATTTTCTATGAAACTATATTTTAAAATTTTCCCGTTCCGTTCCGTCCTAATATATGAGTGTCATAAGAAATAACAATAAAAGTATTTAAAAAATATTTATTACTCGGACTGACAGACAGACGTACGGACAGACATGGCGAAACTATAAGGGTTCCTAGTTGACTATACGGAACTCTAAAAACGCGATAAGTCATAATTATCTTTTTCTGTTTTTCCCTATTTCACAAAAACGTATTAAATTTCACTCCAAACCTTTACTGCTAAAAACCTTACAGACTTAAACCTTCGAAGCTTAGGAGGCTTAAAAGCTTGAGGCCAAAAGACTCGAGGTTTCTATGCTCGTAAGCAGCAACACGAACTCTTAGTTCGAGTCGTTAAGGTTCCGAGGCTTTAAGGTTCGAGGCTTCAAGGCTCAGCAGTCGCGACTCAAGTCTTGTAGTTTACGCCTCAAAGCTAAAATCCACAACACTAACTTCCACGATCTACTAGTTTAGGTGTAAAAATATTAAACATTGAATATTTCAGGCAATTCTTAAATTATCTTTTATTTATTTTTATCTTTTTTTATAATTCGAGACAACGTATCCTTTTTTGTTCAATTTCAATTTCGTGAAACGGAAAGCTCAGTCCAGCCATCAGAAATCCATCCTTTTATTATGTACCTACACCGGTGTCCTTTTGAAAGCGACTTGAAAAAGGATAGATATAATAAATGTCTTACAGAAGCGGCAAAAAATCTATCATAACATAATACTGCTATTTTTTGCAGGCATATTTGACATCATCGCAGGCATCATTCGAAAATTCGTGAAATAAGACTGTATATCATGTGAACAATTACGACTCGAGGGGCAAACTAAAAGAGTTTAGAATAGAAAAAACTGAAGTAATTAGGCCGTCACGTCACAATTTTAATGCGTCCTTAAAACTCTTTCTGATCACGAGTACAAATTTTCATTAGGATAGGATAAGCCATACAGCCCTGAAGCGCACACAGCTCACTCTTCCAATGCCTTTATTGTATGGCGATTTTAGGTCCTCGGAGGTTTTGTTTGAAATTCATGAAATCATGACTTTCATGAGGTACCCATCTGGATTAAAGTATTTTGCACAAATATTTATACAAGAATTTTTTAACAGTGGCATGTGTATACTGAGTGATGTCAGAAACTGCTATACAATTTTTTGGCAGTATTTTTTATTAACTGCACAACTGCGTAAACTTTTGACGTCGCTCTGGAATGACATCCTTCTCTCTCTATGATCATCCGTTAAAGAACTACAAAAGCGATTAAGTTTGAAATTTTAAGAATAATTAACAGACGTACGAGAACTAGGCTTTATTATGAAAATATAACTGAAGCATATTGTAACTGTTGCTGGCTGAGCACACAATAAAAATCGTTTAAAATAGTGACACGAAAAAATTCTTGGGTTGAAATTGGAATAACGCTCGACGTACAATTTCCAAACTGCCAGCATTGCTGAAATACAAGTATAACGACCATGGCATATACCTCAAAAAAATTATAAAGAGAAATTTTCATAAATAATATGCCTCTTTTTAGGGTTCCGTACCCAAAGGGTAAAAACGGACTTCGCTGTCCGTCTGTCTGTCTGTCTGTCACCAGGCTGTATGTCATAAACCGTGATAGCTAGACAGTTGAAATTTTTACAGATGATGTATTTCTGTTGCCGCTATAACAACAAATACTAAAAACAGAATAATATAAATATTTAAATGGGGCTCCCATACAATAACCGTGATTTTTTGCTGTTTTTTCCGTTAGGGTACGGAACCCTTCGTGCGCGAGTCCGACTCGCACTTGGCCGGTTTTTTGTTATATGATATCCCCGTGGCCCTTCTAAGAACTTTCAGTTTTGCCTATACAGTCCCACCTGCACGTGGAAACGTGGGCTACCACGTTAGCACAATGCGGATTGGGGACTTGACACACCCCAATCATTATATATATATATATTTACTACACTCACTACACACTTACACACACACACTATATACTTACTTACTATATATATATATATATATATATATATATATTTTATTGTCAAAACCCAGTTCTGATGATGGGATATATAAGGAATTAAGGGAACTCTTCGTTATGAACAGTAAAACGTAGATGGATCGATTGTTCGCCCTCGTAAGCCTCTGGGTTGAAAATTAAATCGCACTATTACTTCACAATTAATGCCCAGTACCCACCGGGCTACCGCGAAAACTCGGGCAAACTAATTATTTTAATAATGACCCCTAGTTTGATCAAATTGTCGTTTTCAAACGCCCCTATATTGTAAATTTCATCGAAATCGCTAGCCATTTTTGAGAAATTATTAAAAATAAATATACAATGTATCTGAAAAAATTTGATAGATTATTTGCCGCTACTGTATTACGTGTATTGAAATAAATTATTTCAGAATATTAGTGTGATTTCCATATGCAACAATTTAATTACTAGTGGCTCTGTTAGCAGTGTAGACCTCGAAATTTCACGAGAATTGGTTGAGAAATGCGACCTGTACACGAGAACATCCGGATTCCGGACATACGAATGCATTTTTGTCCAAGCTGAAACGGAGACCTTCGCTAACGCTTGGTCAAATATGTCTGCAGTTGACATTATACTTAAGCACTTACCTAGATTTGTAGGTCCATTTTGCTGTTTGTTGGCGAGCAAGGTTTCTGCTTCTTGTTGGACGTCTCTGTCCTTGTTTTTATCTCTTTCCTTTTCTTCTGATCTGACACGCTCCCTTGGTTCTCGTATTCTTTGAGGCTGTGGGGCTAGCATGGCAGTGGGCGTGACGGCCTGTGCTGGTGCGGGAGCCGCGGGGACGATCGCAGGCGCGGTGGCGGGAGCGGGAGCGGGAGCGGGCACTGGTGCGGGGGCGGGAGTAGCGGGAGGGAGGGCGCTCGGTGTCGCCGACGCGGTGGGCCCTACAGCGCTTATATTCTCTGTGGACTTATTTATTTCTTCTTGTTGAGGCACAACTGGTTTAGTTTTATGTTTGTGTGGTTGTTTATTTGGTGATATAATCTTATTGCTGTCTACTACTAAAGGCTGTATAATCTGATCACTAGTCTTTTGCAGCTGCTTAACATTGGGCAGTTTAGGCACTATAACAGGACTGTCTGATATTGCTGATACTATTGGAGTTTCGTTAGGTACTGCAGCAACATCAGGTCCTAATATTTTATTTTCGTTAACGGTTAATATCTCAGACTTTACTAAACTATTATTTAAAGAGTTTATTGCATTTAGTTGCGGCTGCATAGGGCTTGCGGAAGAAATAGGCAAATCTGTATTTTTATAACTTGGCTTCATTGAACTTTCGCATGTGGTTGGCTGATTAGCCACCTCATTGACCATTCTCGAGAATTGTTCAGCAATGCTGTGTGTCGGTTCCTGCAACAAACACTATGGTATAGTAAATAGTAATATCAGTAATATGTTAATTGCCGCTAAACACACAAAAGCTAAATACTTACGGGTTGGGGCGTTTGCCGCTCGCTAGATTCTCCACTTAAATATTGACTATCATTATTTGAATATAAATCAGTCAATATATCTTGCCCTGCAAATGAAGTTACAGACATGTATAAATTAGAGTTTTGAATGATTCACGGTTAGTTTCACTAGACTTATATTGACAAAAGGTAATCACGGTCTATATCCCGGTCAATATAAGTCTATGTATAAATTAAACGAATAATTTAAATAAAAAATATAAATCAGTAAAATGTTTACTTACTAGTAACGGGATCAATGATTGCGAGCCTATGACTACGTTTCGTTTGCGTCGGACGTATACCTGCAAAATTACAATTCTGTTTCATTAGTTCTAAAATGTTTACTGGAGGTATCATACACAAAACAATGCAAGTCACAACCCATGAAAATTTTCATAGAACAACCAGGGACTGAAAAGGTTAAAGTAGCATTCAGGTACCGGTATGAATACTTAAGGCATCCAAACAAGCTTCCGTCCAATCGGTACCTTAAATAAAAGTACCTATAAAAACGATTTTGACCAGGTATCCGATCGATAAAGTAGCAATCCGGTACCGATATCTATACTTTAGGTATCCAAACAAGCTCCGGTCAAACGGTACCTTAATATAAAAGTACCTTGCCGCGCGATCTGATACCCAAATTCAAACCGGTCAATCAATTTTATAGGAAAGAATGCCCGCCATCTTGTATTTCTCCATTTTTGCTTTGTCAAGATGAAAATCGATATGTGAACATCCGAGAGTACTTTTATTATGAATCTGAGGTCAAAATTAGAAAAATCGGCCGCCATCTTGAATTCCTGCATTTTTGCTCTGATCAAGATGAAAATCGATATGTGTGGATCCGAGAGGACTAGTGATGCGCGACTTCGAATGATTTGCCTATTTGAATGATTAGCGATTACTAATCTCTGTATTCGAATTGGAAATTAGTAATGCACTAATGCTGATAATCGAATGATGACTACTAATTAGTAGTAACTATTCTTCAAATTAGTCGAATGATTCGAATGATTATAATAATAGACTAATCGAATTAGTATCATTCAAAGTCGCGCACCACTAGAGAGGTCCTTTATTACGAATCTGAGGTCAAAATTAGAATAAACGGCTCATTTTTTCGGTCAGGTCTCTCTCTCTCTCACCTCACTCTATCACCTCTCCGAATCCGAATTATCACATCATTATTCATGTATTTTAAAGAATATCTGGAGCAAACTGCGTACGGAGCTACAGAGCGTGGCGTATTACCCGAAATTCTCCTAATGTGACAATAATTGCATAGAAAATGGATATAGAGTCAGAAGCTGCAAGCGGTGGAATCAAAATACTTGGTACTTACATCTCCTCTTATAAAAGGTACTATCTATGTATACCAAATTTAAGGCAATAAAAATACTTAGTTTACTAATATGTTTTTGTTATATTTATTCCACTCTTTAAAACCTTTTTTCTACATAAAATTAGGTCTACTTGGGCGGTTTACGAGTAATTTTTTTTGTTCGATATGATGTACTCAAAAATCTTTGATAAGTTACAAGTCAAACAAAAAATTGACTTGTAAACCGCCCAAGTAGACCTAATATTATGTAGGACGAAAGTACACGTACGTATGTATATGTAGTTGTGCACGCACACATACATAGTTAGTTTTGAGAGACAACAGAGATGGTGCTTTCAAATGAGTTTCCATAAAATGCTTCAAGTGGGCTCTCTTTACCTATTATACTTACTTTACTCTTTGATGTAATGTGTCAATGTGTTTACAATACAAATACAGTACTGTAGTAAAAAAAATGAAGTTAACAATACATATAAAAAAAAACCTGTATGAAAAAACCAACATAAGACCAATTTTTCTCATCGCCCGTACATAGGAATACTTCTAGACTACCTAAAGCAGTGAGGTGCAAGTCACTCACAAATATTTAAAAAAAGTTATACCGTAAAAACATGGAGGTGATATATTATTGGCTGGTACTGTATGTAACAGGCCACAGAGACTTACTTCAAGTGACCAAGATGTAAATAATCGATTGTGCGGGAGGGTTTTAATTATCAAGTGTCATATCAACACTTAACATTTTAAAATCCAGACGTTTTGCTAACGGGTCGTTTGGCGTTTATTTAATTTAGTAAAAAAGACATTACACAATACAGACTTTTTGCTTCTTAACTGTTTAGCGTTCATATCTGTTTAGTAATTAAGACGGTCTAAGTTGCAACCGTTTTGCTACCGGACCATTTAGCGTTTATGTCTATTAAAGTAATAAGGACATTTGAAGATAAAGAAGTTTTGCTGCTAGATCATTTTAAATTATAACATTCTAAGATCCAGACGTTTTGCTAAAGAGGCATTTAGCATTCATGTCTATGTAGTCACAAAGACATAACACAATCCAGAAATTTCAGGTATACTGTCCTTTAGCGATAAGGTAAATTTGATTGTAACTTAACTAACTATGAATGTGTGAGTTTGGCGACACTGGTTTTCATACTAAAAAGCTTTCATTTCATATCCACTACTTTATTTATTTGTGATCGTATCACTACTATCACGTACGTACTAATACAAAGCAGATAAAATATTATGATTACGAATGTGACCCGTTTTCATTTATTTTAATTTTATTTTGTCGTCAAATTGGTTTGTTCCTGGATCTGTATGTCATTAGCTATATGTTACTATTAGCTATACATACGTTACTACTAGCTGTTGCCCGCGAATTTGTACGCGTGGATTTGTATGTTGGTGGTTAGGTTATACCTATATACATATTCTACTTGAATTGAGCACAGAACATTATGTAGCTAAAGATAGCAGTAGGGATGGTTAATCATTTGTTAATTATTATACAACGCATGAGATCTGTCTGTCACAAGCTACGAAATTTTAAGCCACTAACCGGAAAAAATCGTTCTCGATATAATCCCTATCAACCCCGTTAGAAGATTTTCAAGTCCACTATTAAAAAAAAATCGGCCAATTGCGAATCGGACTCGCGCACGAAGGGTTCCGTACCATTGCGCAAAAAACGACAAAAATCACTGTTGTTGTTTGGGAGCCCCACTTAAACATTTATTTTATTCTGTTTTTGCGGCAACATAAATACATCATCTGTAAAAAAATTAACTGTCTAGCTGTCACGGTTTATGAGATACAGCCTGGTGACAGACAGACAGACAGACGGACAGACGGACAGTGGAGGTTTAATTATCAAGAATTAACATTGAAATAACTTTTCTTGTAATCTTATATGCCTTATTATTTACATTAAGTTTTAAAGCATTTGTAATGGATTCTTTAGGGGTATTTTTTTTAAAACGCTGAAACATGTATTCTAATAATATGCCTTTATATAAAGATTTAAGTCCCGCACTCACAAAAATACAAACCTTTAACGACCTTTCCACCACCTTGGGACTGAATTTTCAAAAACGATGAAATCAGTTTTCTTGTTTATTAATAAAATACCTTTTTACAAAGTTTGAAATTCCTAGCTTAAAATAAAATTTGAACCCCATACAAACTTTCAACCCCTTTTTAACACCCTCAGGGGTTGAATTTTCAATAACGTTGAATTAACGTTTTTTATTTAATCTTATAATAAGGTACTAAGAAGTTAAAAAGTATTTGTAATGGATCCAAACTTTCAACCCCTTTTTAACCCTGTTAGGGGATGAATTTTTAAATACGCTGAAATTACTTTTTCTGTAATATGCTCGAAAATGTTCTCCTTATTGTATCAAAAATAGTACGGGAAGTTCTTTGTTATGGTCAAACTCAAATTTAATAAAAATCAAATCATTATTGTCCTATTTTAGCGGACGGGAAGTGTTCATCACTGTATTGTTTATATCCACTAAGAAAAATGCAAACAGCCAATTATTATAGCCGCGGGCCGCGTCTACACGACCCGGTCAGCTATCATTTCAAGCTATTAGGATAGAGTGAGATAGTAAGATAAACGAAATGACATTGTCTCGTTCTTACAAGACCGTCATGTGATCGTGCGAATATATACTGCTTAAGAGGCCGTGGTCGATTTTGGAGCAAAAATGTAAAATTGATAGATTTAGTCGTTGAAATTATACACGTTTTGTTACGGAATATCTAAATACCAAGTATTGATTTATATTAGCACGTCTTCTCATCTTGCCTGAGGTAAGGTGAGGTGAGGTGGTAATGCATGAAGAGAAGGGGCAGTTTTTAAAAATTCATCAAAAAATCATGGTGGTAAATTATACAAATTGATGTATAAGAATAGTTTCAGCAAATGTTGTAGATTGTTTAAGTATCAAAATTACGTTGAAATTAAGTCGATTTTAAGAGAAATTGTCACTTGTTTTGAAGTAATTTCTGAAGAAAATTGATTTCGTATAACTTTCATTTACACTACTTCAAAGTCATAATAATAAAAATGTGGTGTGATAAACGTCAAGTACAGGATACGTGTAATACAAAATTACCATGTTTAGCAGTCCAAACTTTACGAAATTTACAAATAAGAGCGACAAAATCAGTGCTTTACGCGCGTTTACCTAAACGTCCATCAGAAAAGCAAACATTACTAATTTAGTGAGTCTGTTTTCAAAAAGTTGTGGGGTGAGATTACAAGATAGAATTAGGAACAGTGTGATAAGGGAAAAGTGTGGACTGAGCGAAGATGTAGTGACAAAAATTGAGAAAGGTATGTTGAGATGGTTTGGACACGTGGAAAGAATGAGTGAAAGGAGGCTAACAAAGAGAGTATATAAGGGAGAGGTAGAAACGGGAGTTGGAAGGGGCAGACCTCGGCGGACTTTCTCTGATCAGATCGGGGAAATCCTGAAGAAAGGCCAGGTCAAGAGCACCCTAAACCGGCGAGCGTGTATGAGGAATGTTATGAAAGTGAAGGAAGCGAAAGAGGTATGTCAGGATCGTAGCAAGTGGAAATCCGTGGTCTCTGCCTACCCCTCCGGGAAATAGGCGTGATTATATGTATGTATGTATGTATGTATGTATGTATGTATGTTTTCAAAAAATTGATCTGATAAAAGGTAAGATAAGAAGACGTGCTAATAGAAACCAGTACTTGTTATTTCAATTAGGTAACAAAAGGTGTAAAATTTCACGGACTAAATCTATCAATTTTACATTTTTGCGACTAAAATCGACACCGGCCTCTTAATAAAATCAAAGACTATATAAGTTGTGTTATAAATATTGAATGGTACTGAATGGCAGAATAAGTTGTGCCTTTAACTTTAAAAAAATAATTAAAGAGGGAAATTGTTTTTGACGTTTTTGATGTGAAGGTTCGATTTGAGTGATGCTTGATGCTTAAATAATGATTATTTTATCTTATTTCCTCGCAAGTTTGGAGAAAAGCACTATATGTACCTCGGCAGGAATAGCAATTCGTGGATTCGGCTTCGCGTCGTCCGACGAAATCGAAACCCATCCACGAATTGCCCGTTCCCGGCCTCTGCTATATCGTATGTACTTTTCTTGTATTTTAATAATATGCCTTTATACAAAGTTCCAAACCCGCGCTCAAAAAAAATGTTTGATCTCCATACAAACTTTCAACCCGTTTTTCACCACCTTAGGGGATGACATTTCAAAAACGCTGAATTTAGTTTTCTTCTCTTTTAATACGATACCTTTTTACAGTTTCAAGTTCCTAACTTAAAAAAACTTGAACCCCATACAAGCTTTCATCCCCTTTTAAACCCCCTTAGGGGTGGAATTCTCAAAAATCGCTTATTATCTCTTGTACACATTATAAAAGTAACCTGGTGCGCAAATTTCAACTTTCTAACTTTTGTAGTTTCGGCTCTGCGTTGATGAGTCAGTCAGTAAGGACCTAAGGACACACGCATTTATATGTGTCGAAGTCTAGTCAAAGGTCCCACTTTGTCGCTTACCATAAGGACGAGATTTGCTTGTATCTTTATACGAATAACCTGTCAAAGCGTCTTTATGGCAAGCGACAAAGCGGGACGTTTTGCCGGCCGCAGACACATATAGATATTGTTTCGTCCTGACTCTTACTGTTATTTAAGTTGTTCTTTTCACACTCTCACTGAGCGTAACGAGCTCTCACGAGTGAGATGGATGTGCGTGCTCGGGACCGCGGATATCATGTTTACGAATTTAAGTTTTAATTTGTGTTGTATGCTTTAACAAAAAAGTAATCAATGAAATATAATTGCGCATTTTTAGAAGCAATTTTCATATTTTTAGCTTTTGTGCATAAATTATTACTTTATAAAGTGCATTTTAGAAATTTAGACCTACGTTCGTGATTTTTTTTTATCGAGCGAAAGTAATAAAATCAGGATTCGAATCGATGAAGTCACTAGAGAAAATCCTCGAGATTGCTAATTAAATTTTTGGCAACCGTATTGTGACTAAAAAAGCGGTATGATTTTACAAAAACACCGCTCTCTGAACTTGCGGCACCTTAATTTAGTTGCAGGTAATTTTCTCTGTTTGAACAATAAACCATGATACTTTTTTTATAAACCGCATTCGCCCGTTTCTCAAAAGTCACTTTTTGACAGCTTTTGTTAGAAAGGGACTTCCACTTGTATTACAAGTTACAAGCTTTTGCGAAACGGGCCCCAGGTCTGCTGGATGAATTAGTTAAACTCACCAGATATGTTTTGGTGCATGTGAGCGGGGTTTTGGGAATGGGAGAGCGAGACCGCGGGCGCGGTGGGCGTCGGCGGCGTGCCCTGCGGCCCCATCAGCGTCGTAGGGTTGTTCCTGCCGCCGGGCGCGTTCGACTGCAAGTTCGGCGTCGGCAGTTGTTGGCTGTTCGGTGGGTAGTAAGTATCTGAAACAGGAGGGCATTTAATAGCAGATTGTTAAACAATAGTTGAAGGATTCTTTTGCTGGCTAATTTTGCTTATCAATACACTTTATAAAACAAAGTCCCCCGCCGCGTCTGTCTGTTTGTGTGTATGTATGTTTGCGATAAACTCAAGAGGATTTCCATGCGGTTTTAACCTATCAATAGAGTGATTATTGAGGAAGGTTAAAAGGTATATAATTAGTTAAGGTTTTGTGTAACCCGTGCCATAGAGAAATATGTATAAGTAAAGAAAGAGTGGTAACTCCATACATCAGTTTTCGCGCCTTATTTCGTAGTCGACATCTAGCGTCATGTAGCGGAACTCTCAGTACTGCTACTGGACACTAGATGTCGAATGTGTCGCGACTGACGAAAAGTGTATTGCTCAACAATTTATAACCAAAGAAGATATAATAGGATAGAGCTAGGGAATGCAATCCCGCATGAGGAATTCAATCCCGGTATTTAGCGGGATTCTCAGCCTCAGTCCCGCGGGATCCCGGTATTCACGGGATCCCGCAAGTAACTATACAATTTTACGAATTGGTACTAAATTTGAAGGTTTAAAACAAAAAGTAAACAAATTTTAGAAATAGTACATTGTGTATTATGGGCGGTAAACAAAAATGTACGAACGAGTGTGAACTGAAGGCTTAATAACACGATTTCGTAATTCCTGTACCGTGGCACGCCATATGTTCCTCACAAATCTCACCACACTTGTGAGAAAAAAAGAAGGAAAAAATAAATCCTGCTTAATTTCGGTACGTACATAACATACAGCCCTAGGTCCAAATTTAGGATTTACGGACCGCATCACCTAGCAAATGTGACGTAAAAATACACTACAACCCCAGGTCGAAATTTTCGATTTACGGACCGCATCGCCTACGTGTATAGGTTACCTTTTACGAGCAAGTGAAATAAATAATTCTTTATTTAACTTCTTAAAGAATAATAATTAGACATTACTACATCAGTAATGTCTAATCATTATTCTTCAATACGCCCCATAGTTTTATTATTGTTTGACCCAACTTGCATTTAGCACTCTGCGAATCTTCCGCCTTCAAAAAATACTTTCACATCACCTATTCGAAAAGGGAACTTTTCTTCCCTGCTAGGAGGGATCAAAGTGGCACTTTTCTGTTCAAGGACATTTTGTTGCCAGTATGAAATATTGACACAAAGACATGAAATTAGTATGCATATAATCGATTACAATTTCTTTATAATCGATTACGTGCATACAATTTTTCTAACTTAAATAATATTTTGTTGTAATTGTAAACAATAAATGTAATTAACGTATTTTAAATTAATTAATATCATATTTAAATTAAATTAATTAATTAATTAGCGTAATATTTACAAAGAAACGTAAAAAAACTTTAGTGTAATAATTAAATTTTTATTTTGACATTTTAGGTCTCCTTAAACGCAGCCATACTTGTCTATGCAATTTAAAAAGTTTATATTTAAAAAAAATTGTATAAATATTTCACAAAGCATTATGCGGTTCTGTATTCTGTATAAATTTGTAAATACTTAGTTTAAATCAATAATAATAGGCCTTTTCATCTGTGTCAGATGTTTTAAGCAGCATCCCGGTAACGACACTAATAATAATAAATATAAGTGATCTTAGTCTTCATAGTGTTCTTCCGAAGATTTGGTTCAAAGGGGTAAGAGCTAATTTGTTGTAAATAATGTACTTGATTTTCATTGTATCATTTTAGTTGTTTGCTGTGTCTTTGAAAATATATTTAGGTACATAATTATGAGCATATAAAATACGTCTGAGAATATCAATACGGACAAAGTGCCAGAAGTATGTACCTATACTAAGGTCGGTATACATATTTTTGGCACTTTGTCCGTATCGATCTTAGCTTAAAATAATAATGTTTTGAAACCTAATATATGTATGTAATTTCCTCATAGGTGATGTGAAAAGCAGTATGTGTCACATGGTAGCAAAATTATTTTCACCTTGGGCGTTAACACTTGAATCCCTCACTACGCTCAGGATTCTATGTTAGAATCCCTCGCTACGCTCAGGATTCTATTATAGAATCCTTCGCTTCGTCTAGGATTCAATTGTACGCCCTCGCCGTAAATATGTCATTTTGCTCCCTTGTGACACAATCTACTATTTCACACACAACGTAAATTTTCTAGTATTACACCTACATATATTAGGCCCGTTAGCTTCTGCCCCACCCATCGGTACTTTTAGTATGTTGTTTAATACACTACTATTCCCTACAACTGTGCCAAAATTCGCTTATTCACGAATGATTTCCCCTGATGGGCAATTTTTGGTCTTCGTTTGGTGAGACATGAAAATGAGTTTTCCGAATAAGGGAGATTAATATAAATATACAAATTTATTACAGTTCATAGCTGTATGTAAGGAAGCTGCAGGATGCTAAAGTAATCATTTGTTTAAGATCTAGGCTAAGAGGGTGAAGTGATTGCACTCGGTTTTACCCTGCTCAATAAACTTGTGCACTAATTTGAAGACCTCGCTAGTTCAGGGACTTCTAGTGCTGACTCGAGCATTCTATTTTGTATGAAATGTAGTTTACCATGAATAAATGAATTCTATTCTATTCTATTTATTATGAGAACGTTATACTATTATTGCATATTGGATCCACAAAAAAGTTTCTTGCGTGGTAATAAATTAGTCACAACTATTAGTACCTAAATATAATATACTTACAAGGCGGCGTGTGGTTCGCGGGATTCGTGTAACTTATGTAAGGTGTGACGTACTGGTAGAACCTGCGGAAAACATTCAACATTAAAAACTTAAATGTCACGCCATTAAATGTCTCCAAGTGTAGTCAAAGGTCCCACTTTTTCGCTTACCATAAGGACAGATTTGCTTGTGTCTTTTATACGAATAACCTGTCTAAGCGTCCTTATGGCAAGCGACAAAGTGGGACTTTTTGGAAGCGACACAAATATGGCGTTGCTAAATACTTTACTAAATTTAGACAAATGGACGGAATAAATGGCGTATGCCATAAAAACTAACTTTAAATATTTCATACCTAACACATCAAAACGGTTTTATTATTTAAAAAAAAATTAGCCAAGAGGACGTCGGGCCATGCTCAGTGTAGGGTTCCGTAGTTACCATTCTGACAGAATAGGCCATACGGGGGCTATTAATAAGCAAAAGGGAGTACCTATACTTTCGCAGCGCTTTGTATGTCTATTTACTAAGAAGAGAAGATTTTTTGCAATAGCTTAAAAAACGGCTGGATCGATTATATTCGCTATATAGTTTTCATTGAAAGTATTAGTTATTATTATTATCGTATGGCTTTATTAACGAAAACACAAAAAATCAGATATTACGATCTTTTTCATATTTTTTGGACCCATGGTTCAAAAGTTAGATTTTAAGGCTTTTCGAATTGGTTGATTTATATATCCATGCCAAATTTCAGCTTTTAGCACTAACCATCAGGAAGCAAAGCCTCGGACAGAGACGAACCATGTCCGTCCGGACATGGCGAAACTATAAGGGTTCCTAATTGACTACGGAACCCTAAAAAGGGATTGTATGTACCATAGAGTAACTTATACTAGAGCGTTACTGTCATAGTAAATTTTGTAATCCCAGTAAATTCACTGCCATCTGTCGACACACTTTAAAACTAAAAATAAATATTTATAAAAAAACGATAAAATGTATTTAAATATGGATAAATGATTTTTTTATTTGCATTAATTATTTTTATATGATTTTGACCCATGTTCTTTCACTGGTATGCGTTAAAATTATAAATAACAAACGAAACAGTCAACGCCCTCTATACGAGTGTAGGCCAAAACTAGTGGCGCCATCTGATCGAGAATCAAATTTTCGTGATTTTCGAGGCACGTTTTTTCCTTAGACTGTATCCATCTATTACGGAGTTATATCTATCTTTGTATGTACCTATCTAAAACAATTATTTAAGAAATATTATTTGATGACCACAGCAACGTCAGGTTTCTTAGAAGAAATAGTATAGGACCTCATTATACTAGCAAGCTTGGGTCGCTTGGTTAGATGACCCTTTATTATGGAAAGGGCATATAACTACCATAAAAAATCGTGGTTAGTAAATTTAAATGCCTAAAGATCGTTTTAAAGTGACCCTGGAGACCGTAACCATGGCAACGAGTGACAAGAAAGTTAATTCACCCTTATAATAAAGAATATCGGTTTTTAATCTTTTGTACGCATTACACTACTTGAACTTGAAAAATGTGCTATCTACCAAGCTTTACGCGACCCCGTTATGCGCGGTTTTGCTTTAAGGCGAATTTCAAAATTCGCGCTAAAATGCCTCCCATTACGCGGATTGCTTATGTACTTAAAAATATGCAATCAATTACTTGTCTTTGGTTGCAGAAATCCTCGTTTTCTCTGACTTTTCTGAGAAGAGTAGGGGATTCCCCGTCAACCCCGATATACGCGAATTTCACACGGGTGTATTGCGGGGTATTTCTTCTTTCTGTACACAAATATGAAAAAACCGGCCAAGTGCGAGTCGGACGCAGACGCACTTGCATGCACGAAGGGTTCCCTACCATTACGCAAAAAACGGCAAATAAAGCACGTCTTAGCAGCCCCACTTAAATGTTTATTTAATTCTGTTTTTAGCATTTGCTGTTATAGCGGCAACAGAAATACATCATCATCATCATCATTAACTGTCTAGCTATCACGGTTCATGAGATACAGCCTGGTGACAGACGGACGGACGGAGGGACGGACAGCGGAGTGTTAGTAATAGGAGCCCGTTTTTACCCTTTGGGTACAGAACCCTAAAAAAGAGTTGGCCTATCACGTATACTTTTTAAAACTATTTCCATAGACGGGAAAACATATTTTTTAATTTACCTATTAAAAATAGTACATTTCGATGCTAGTGCGGAAAGTATGTCATTACTTCACGAGTACCGAGATATCGGGACGATTGAAGAATGACATTTCCGCACGTGTATCGAACGACTTTTTTTTTTTAATACAGTTGCGAAAAAATTAAAAAAACAACAAGTAAGGAATAAAAACAATATCGAATGTTGCCTTTGGAAACTTAAAATTAAAACCAACGAAGTAGAATAACTATAGAATAGAAGACTGACTTGAGCTCAAAAATGACCCCACGGCTACCTTGCTGAAAACGAATCGACTGTGCTGCGCGGAATTTGAGAGCTTTAGTACGACAGCGGCCTTCTGTAGCATAACATGTCAGCCCATATAAAATTATGAATTCAGAAAACCACATAAAATGCCTTCTTGTGCGGTAAAATGGTGCCGCAACAATTCAATAAAACGTGAGCGTCAGGATGGCGGGTGGACCTCTGCGATTTCGACGAAATATTTATAAATATATTGTACCTTCAGTGTACCTTTAATAAAAACCAGTGTACCTCTCTATAAAACGAGATATTTAACAAAAAAGGTCCACCTGCAATCCTGACGTCAGGTTGGCGGGTGGACCTATGATATCTTGCATTATTTCACGCGAAATGTATGTATTTATAGTGTACCTCCGTAAACTTTTATCAGAAATCGGTATATCTATCGCTAAAACGAGCTTGGCTCAAAACATGGTCCACCCGCCATCCTGACGTCAGGTTGGCGGGTGGACCTATGAAATCTTACATTATTTCACGAGAATTGTATGTATTTATAGTGTACCTTCAGTGTACCTCCGTAAACTTTCATTAAAAATCGGCATATCTATAGTCTATACCTAAAAAGAAATATTTAAGGAGCTACCTGAGGTTTTCATCGATTTTTGACAAGTTTTGAATCTTATCTCCTACTTTTGCACTACATATAGAATTATAAGACAAGCGGCTATCGGTTCTTCAATCTTTTATCTCCATTTTTGTCTACCGGATTGTGAAATAAATTAATACTTATTTATTTATGATTGTTTTAAACATTGTCTAAAAAAACACTTTTTTCGTATCTCGATTGCTGTGAAAGATCTGACTTATACGAAATCTACATATTTGGGTTTGTCTTAGACGTCTCTAAAAATTTGTCTAAGGTTTTAATTTTAAACTAATTAACACAAAAGTTATGGCCAGAAAACCAGTTTTTTGGCCTAAAACTGTTCAACTTTGATGCCAAATATTTCGAAAACAATGAACTTTGAAGTAAATATGGGATACTATATTGCTAAAATCCGTTGCTGTTAATATGATAAAAACATTAGAAAACTAAGGGATTCAAATCGAAGGTCATTGGGGCATGGGATCCCCTTAACAAAAAAGGTCCAACCGCCATCCTGACGTCAGGTTGGCGGGTGGACCTATGAAATCTTGCATTATTTCACGCGAAATGTATGTATTTATAGTGTACCTTCAGTGTACATCCGTAAACTTTTTAACCGACTTCAAGATTTCAAAGGAGGAGGTTCTCAATTCGGTTGTTTTTTTTATGTTTGTTACTCCATAACTCCGTCATTTCTGGACCGATTTTGAAAATTCTTTTTTTGATTATAAGTATATACATACAGATTGGTCCCGTTTTTGTCAAAAAGCAGTTCTGATGATGGGATCCATGAGGAATCGAGGGAACTCCTCAAATATTAAAAGCATATAGTTATTTTAGTATTTTCATCAAAAAATCAAGCACTTACATTTAAAAAATGACATTTGATGAAGTGGAACTGCTGATGATGATCAGAACGGAACTCTTCAATGATGCATCACGTTTGGCGATTTGTCCTCTTCGTTATGTTTGTTAAGCAAGTTAGGTTTTCAAGAAACATTTTTGTCAAGTTCGAGTTCTGATGATGAGACCCACGAGGAACCGAGGGAACTCCTCAAATGTGAAAGGCATACATATAGTGATTTTAGTATTTTCATCAACAAATCCAGCATTTACATAAAAGTGACATTTGATGAAGTGGAACTGCTGATGATGATCAGAATGGAACTCTTCAATGACACATAGTTCACGTTTGGCGATTTGTTTTCTTCCTTACGGATCCAGACCTAAACTTGGACCCGAACTCGGACCCGGACCCGGGTCTGAACATGGACCTTAACTCTGACCCGGACCCGGACCGAACTCTGACCCAAACTTGGACCCGGTCCCAGACCCGGACCCGGAAATGCTACTAGAAAAGTGGTTTTTTTTTAACTGCGATTCTTACAGAACTGCTATCAGAAAAGTAGGTTAGGTTAGGTTAGAGCTGTGACCCTTACAGAAACGAAATGCTATCAGAAAAGTAGGTTAGGTTAGGTTAGAACTGCGACCCTTACAAAAACGAAATGCTACTAGGAAAGTGGGTCGTTTTACCTACTTTTCTACATAATTAGGCAAAAGATGCTGTCTTTTTCATTTCATTGTCTGGAATCTAAGAGTGCACCATCAACAATAAGTGAACTTTCAGCGGCATCCCCCATTGAAGTCGGTTTTTTTTTTCTTAAAAATTATATTACGAATCGGTATATCTATCCCTAAAACGAGCTAGGCTCAAAACAAGGTCTACCCGCCATCCTGACGTCAGGTTGGCGGGTGGACCTATGAAATCTTGCATTATTTCACGCGAAATACTGTATGTAATTGTAGTGTACCTTCAGTGTACCTCCGTAAACTATTATTAGAAATCGGTTTTTTTATCCCTAAAACGAATTATTTAACAAGAAAGGTCCTGCCATCTTGAAATTTCTTGTTAAATTTCTCGTTTTAGCGATAAATATCTCGTTTTATAGAGAGGTACACTGGTTTTTATTAAAGGTACACTGAGGTACACTGAAGTTACAATATGTTTATAAATATTTCGTTGAAATCGCAGATGTCCACCCGCCATCCTGACGCTCACAATAAAACACAAGAAAAAGGATGGGATTAATTGGTTTGTGTAAGTTGGTGTAAGTTTAATTCCTAAACACGATAAATAATTATTTAAATTAGCAGATTGTTGAAGACTAATACGCTAAACCAAATGCCGTAACTCTATACTAGTTTCATAATGACTTATGCCTTTTTGATACGGGGTGGCAGAATGAGGATAGCGTTATGCAACATATCTATGACAAAGTTGGCTATTGATTTTATTTTAAAGCAACAAGCAATTCCGATTATTTGTTTTTATGTAAAATATTAAGAACGGTGCAAATTTCTAACCGGTAAACTTCCTGTTTTATTTATTCTAGTTTCCCAAAAGACCCGGAATAGAAAATTCTTTGGACAGATGCTGTTACTTTAGAGAGGCGGGAACCAGATTTATTCCCTAGCCCAAACACGCGAATTTGTAGCGTACATTTCTCAGAAAGTGATTATTATGAGACTAAAATATTACAAGCGAAACCCCTTTTCTAATTCCACTTATTAGAAAAGGAGTTCCGCTTGTAATATTACTTGTAGTTTATTATGCAATGGGGCCGATTGCATAACAACTTGTAACTAATGAATGGAATTGGAAAGAGACTTTCGCTAATATTATTAGTTACAAGTTGTTGTGCAATCGGCCCCAGGTGCCACGGATTAAAGTGACGATTTTGTATATCATTTTATCGCTACTCGTACCTAGGTATCTACATCTACCTAGAAAAGTGTTTTAAATAAAATTGAGAAACGTTGACCACTGGCATTTTATACTTACTTACTTACTACTGTGGCGCGACGACCCGAAGTGGATCTTGGCACTTTATAAAAGTCTGTAACTATATGTACTCACACTGTTCCAAAATACATACTACGCATTAATATTATATTTCAACTTTTGAATGTACCGATATACTCATAATATAAAGTTTAGATATGCGTAATATTAACAATAAATACGCGTCAACATAATAATTATAGGAATTGGTTCCCTCTTGGTTAGCACCAAGTCCTTGTCCAAGTATAGTCCTTGTAATGTTTGACAACGGTAAAATATTGTAACGCCGCGCAAGAGGTTTGGCGCATAGAATTTTATTATAGCCAATCAAAACTTATATTGACCAATTACAACTTTTTTTTAAAGCGGGAAATTGTTTATTGGATATAATTAAAAGCTGGATATATTAAAGTAGTAGTAGTAAATCACTTTATTGTACAAAACAAAAATTGTTAACATGAAATTCATATAAATTTAGGTACAAAGGCGAGTTTATACCTATAAGGGATTTCTTCCAGCTAACCTTAGAGTAAATGAGTGGAAAATTCGAATTAGATTTTTTTGAGCTAAACATATTAATAGAGAAGGGATAGCTGTCAGTGTCAGTCTGTCAGTGTGGTTGAGGTCATTTTTGAAAGGCATTTTTCTATGGACAGCGATGTCTATTTATATTCCGTCGCCGCTTAAAACATGCTCGCAGTAAGAAAAAACACCTCTTCTTTGACAGGCGTTTCGGCAGCTTTTCCTACCTCTACCAAGGGCCTGACACTCTTTGATAGAGAAATATAGTCTTATTGCGATTCCTATAAGAGGAAAGAGAAAATAGTGCCATGCTTTGTCCTTATCACCGACCGGGTTTTTTTCCATGGTCGGGTTATGGCATCATAGGTAGGAGGCGATGGCGAAATACCGAAATTTATAAGAGTGAAAGAGAAAAAGGATTATGCTGCCATACATTAACCTGTCAATACATTAATATGTCTTTCTCTTAGCCCTGGTCGCTCGGTTTCATTTCTATAACTACTATACTATGTCTATGACCTCTACCTTCCATAGCTATTCCGTTTCATTCAGACAACTTATTAAGAACGGTTTTTCAATATTAAAAAATAAACGTGTTATAATGATGAAGAGGTAAGTAATAAAATATGAAATATGTATATTTTTCATATTCTTACATTAACAGTAGGTTTTTATAATATTGTCTTCGGTTAGCGCGATAGTTACTCATGAAATAAAACTATGAAAACGGATTATATCGCGTATATTGAATTTATAATACATCCCGACGTTTCGAACCCTTTACTTTTATTGAAGTTGATTAATAAGCAAAACTTATCTAATAACCTTTGTATTTACACATCACTAAATATAAATATATACATTCTGTTTACCAGACTGCCTAAGGAGTGTCATATTTTTAGACCATAATGTATATAACGTAGTTATGTATGATGTATGTAGCTACTACGTACATGTCTAAATGTTCGGTACTCTACAGTCGATTCACGTGCTTCAACGAATCACATGTCATTACACATAGGCCTAGTTAAATTACGGAGAAAACAAACGCCAGACTTTGGCGCAAATAAAATCTATGGAGCTAGGGATTTTTATACAATGAAATTGCTAGCGAAGCTTTACCATAGTCGGGTTTTCAAATATTTTTTCATTTCTCATGCTCTGAAAAAGGATCATAGTTGTTCTAAAAGGTGCGCAGAAAATGATACGTGTCTGCACTAGAGCATTTTACGTTCGAAGTACGATTTTTAATTTTTTTTTACGATAAGCAATTGAAATTTGAGTTCAAATGGATTTGTTGTACAATTTCCATTTTGATATTTGACTCTCTATTACATAAATTACGACACTTTAGGCTAAATTGTTAACTGAAAATACACTTAAAAAGTACTATGAAAGTTTATACTTGGTCAGGTTTAAAAAAAAAATGCATTTTACTTTCCTCGTATTCGAAATGAAAAGTAGAGTGTTTAACTCGGGTGAAACGCATCATTTCAGCCTCGGACTATTGGCGCTCTCACTGCGTTCGAGCGCCAAAATACCTCGGCAGGAATGAGTGCCTTTCATCCCTTGGTTAACAATCTACTATAGATTCACCTTTTTAAATACAAAGTACTACATATTGGTTTATATACATATAGTATATATAAAATAAGTACCTCCTGGGACACGCAGCCGCAAGAACAAACAAACACTTCTATTAATACTACACTTGAATTATAATAAAAATAACTTTATCATTATTATACAAATTGATTGTGTATGAAAATCAGGCTCACTAAGTTAGTGGTACAAGTTACACAATACATAGATATTACTATGAACATAATACACTTATTTCAAATAACGCTTATAACTTTAATTAGTAAATTGAAATGAATGTATAAATGAGGGGTAGTGTCAAAAATCATATACAAACAAACAAGGATCCTAATCCATAATAGCGTTTCGATATTATATTTTATTTTATTAAGCTATAAAAGTCAACTTTGATATTGACACAGCTGTTTTATTTTATTTTCAATGTTCTCGGAATATTTCAGTATTCATTCATTGCTCTTGAGAGTACATTCTTTGCCCATAGTATTTAATTAAAAATCATAAACGTGCTACCTTTGTAGTAGTAGTTTTACTACTACTACTACGAAGGTAGCACGTTTATGATTTTTTGTACCACTCTTTATTGTACAAAAAGAAACATAAAACAAGAAAAAAACATCATTTGTACAAAGGCGAATCCTTTCCTCTGAATCCGAAGAATTTACATTCCGATTCATAAGCCAGTATCAATTCCATAAATAGCTGAGAACTTTTAACCTATTTGTTTAAAGATGTCACCTAAATCATTTCATCAATATGCAAGAGGTATATAGACTTCCTCCTATAGACAGGATTTTATTTTAAATACCTACTTAACTCATAGTCAAGTCATGACATACAGGGCACAGGAGCTCTTTTATTTGTAAAATACCTCACCGCGAGGCGCAGCAATATTGGGATTCAAAACGATGGTTTAGTATTTGTTTTTTATTTCTTCTTTCCAGCAATCGATTACTTTTGATTGATTATCGGTTTATATATTATTTTACGAAAATAGAATTATCGAATATTAATATCGAATCGAATATAAGGCGCACCATTTGGTAACATCTTGCATCATTTTATACTTAAACAGAACGTACCTACACGCGTTTATCCCTAAAACTATTTTTTTGTATTGTTTAATTAATATTGTAATTTGCACTTGCATAATATGTCATAACTGTATGGTAGCAGAGTTAAAATACTTATGCTTCATCTAAGTACGCGATCTGTGACAAGAAAATATTTCATATCTTGCTGTAAAAATAATTCGGACACAATTATTTGACGTTTCACGAGAAGAGTGCATACTTGTCATTGGATATGTCTGTTTCACGTCTGTCTGATGTTATGAAAGATCACGTGTTTGTGACTGTCTGTTAAGATATTTTTGAAATTTGACTGCTTAGATGCGACTGACGTTCTGGATGTATTTATTTTTATTATTAGTAAGTGCAATAATAAGATAGAGCGGTACTGTCATAGTAGATTTTGTAACAACAGTAAATTCACTGCCATCTATCGACACACTTTAAAACTAAAAATGAAGACTTATAAAAATACGATAAAATGTATTTAAATATAGATAAATGATTTTTTTTATTTGCATTAATTATTTTTATGATTTTGACCCATGTTCTTTCACTGATATGCGTTAAAATTGTTAAATAACAAACGAAACCGTCAACGCCATCTATACGACAGTAGGCCAAAGCTAGTAGCGCCCTCTGATCGAGAATCAAATTTTCTTGATTTTCGAGGCACGTTTTTTCCTTAGACTGTATCCATCTATTACGGAGTTATATCTATCTTTGGTAAGTGTATAATAAAAAATGAAATCTGATCTGTTAATATATTTGTGACATTTTGAGTGCCTAAATGAAAAAGCTATCTTAGCTGTTAACATATTTCTGATGATTTAAACGCGCATGCCTTTATGGACACCCGGCACGCGCATATATCTGCTGCTGACTGTACACTTAATTATATGGCAAATGATGATGATAGAATTTCCTTTTGCAGAGCTGGTTCTTTTGACTCACAGATTTAGTTAGGTAGGAGGAGAGCCAGCCAATCAAATCTGATGCAAAATTTTGACCAAAAGCGTGCCCCCATAATATCTAATAAATCAAATATTTTGCTATGTGCTCAAATTAGTTATCATTTCATTCATTTAAAATTTTGCATCAAAAAATTTTATTGGCTCCCCTTCTTAAATCAACCTGAGTCAAAAGGACCACCTGCAAAAGGAAATTCCATCATCATCATTTCCAGTAAATCGCACTTTTTTGTCGTATACAGGCGCCACTATAATTGAAGACGATTATCGGAGCATCATAGTAGAATTATAGTAATAAGTAATATAATAACCATAGTTATTAGGTTTATAGAATCTCTGCATATAGTTACCCTTGCGAGCGCGGCTGCTGGTAGGACTGCGGCGGCAGGCTCATGTGCGGGAACACCAGTGTGGGGTGGTACATGACCGGGCCCGACGCGGCCGCCGCTGCGGGGCTCGGGATGAACGGTTGCTGCTGCCTATAGCAAACACACAGTGATGTACTAATTGAAAAAACAAGCCAAAAAAGAACTGCCGTGCTACGCCGAGAGTACTTACGTTCAAAATGCATAACAACGTACATGAAACGCGTCTTTATCGTCACGTACTTTCAGCTAAAAAACCGAAACCGAAGAAGACTTTAACTCATCATGATAATGAACCCTCTTGGAGTAGCACAGCAGGAAGGGTATAGCCGATTTCAGATAAAATTATACTATCAATTAATCATTTCTTAAAAACTACCTACACAAATTGTATCATGCGATATGCGCGATTAAAAATAATTGTAGATTCCCGGTTTGTATCCCTATTCACCCCGCCATCCCAATACACCCCGGATGACGGTACTTTCATGATATTTAAAGATGTTGGACCTTAGTTGGCCATGTCATTGTCCCTTGATTTGGTTAGTAAAAGAATCAGCTACGCAATTATGCAAATAATGATTGCTATATTAACACTAACATAATAAAAGTAGAATTTGCGTTCAACACTACGGTCAAATAGATCTGAAATCAATAACGACGAATGAACATAAGTTCGGCTTACTGTGCCTACAATCATAGCAAGGAGCAACGAGTTTAATTGTGAATTCAAGGTTCGTATGCACTTAGTAATAGTAGAAATTAGGGCGAAAAGTCTTAAGATATCGATGCAGCTGAAATAGGTTAAGCGAAGTACTTGTCATAATATTATGATCGCGTATAGACATTTTTGTCAAAGGCCGTGCCAGCAGGATAAGCTAAGTGAATCTGCCCCCAGCGAGTTTAGACTTGTAATTTTTTTGATGATGTGGCTTTCTATTGATACAAGTATGCAAAACTTCAGAACCCAAAACTATTGTATGGTGTTATTACGTAGTTTATTGTAAAAAAAAACGAAATATGATCTTTCTTCGATATTTAATTTTCTAGCCAGCCGATTTTAATGTGCGTCGCGTATGTTGTGCGTTTAATAGTAATGACAATTATATAACATCAATTATTGGATATATTGCTATACAAAAATATATAAAAAAAATCTATTTATTAAAAGTACTTTCAGGTCAGAGACAGCTCCAAGTTTTTCACCAAAGCTAGCCTCTTTAATGTGCTACAAAATAAATGTATTTACTTAATTTTATCTGTGGGAGAACAAGGTGTTTTTTAACCGATTCGTTGCGTCTCCCATTTTCAAAAAGTTTTGGCTGTGGCGGCGAACAATTGTTTCATAACGCGACAGGCGTGCCTTACGCCATAGAATATGATGGCTATCGTGTCATCTCCCATGTATAAAAAATTATGTACTTTTTTCGTTTTTTTTTCCGCTGATTTAGACTTGAGTTCAGTTAGACAGAAGTGAACTGATTAAAACGTTGTTTTTTATTTTTAGCAGCGTTTAAACATAGAGTAACTTATACTAGAGCGGTACTGTCATAGTAAATTTTGTAACCACAGTTAATTCACTGCCATCTATCGACACACTTTAAAACTAAAAATGAAGATTTATAAAAATACGATAAAATGTATTTAAATATGGATAAAAGATTTTTTTATTTGCATTAATTATTTTATGATTTTGACCCATGTTCTTTCACAATAACAAACGAAACCGTCAACGCAATCTATACGACAGTAGGCCAAAACTAGTAGCGCCCTCTGATCGAGAGTCAAATTTTCTTGATTTTCGAGGCACGTTTTTTCCTTAGACTGTATCCATCTAAAACGGAGTTATATCTATCTTTGGTTTAAACTACGTGTTTTACTTGAAATCGATGGTAAGTGACTTTAAAAATTCAGATGTTACTAACATTTTCTACTCGTATGTATACGGGTACAATAATATTGATATAAATACCGGTATGAAAGAATTACGTTATGCGCTGTTGCCGCTCCGTATGTGCTTTTAAATTTTACAACTAAAAACATTTATGTTGCAAATGTGACGCGGCTAGAATCGTGTCATTTTTTAAATTTTTAGGGTTCCGTACCTAAAGGGTAAAAACGGGACCCTATTACTAAGACTCCAGGACGTCTGTCTGTCACCAGGCTGTATCTCATGAACCGTGATAGCTAGATGATGTATTTCTGTTGCCGCCATAACAGCAAATACTAAAAAGTACGGAACCCTCGGTGGGCGAGTTCAACTCGCACTTGTCCGGTTTTTATTGTTACTCCATAACTCCGTCATTTTGGGATCGATTTAAAAAAATATTTTTACCCCTATTAATAAGACTCCGATGTCTGTCTGTCTGTCCGTCTGTCACTAGCCTGTATCTCATGAACCGTTATAACAACAATTACTGAAAATAGAATAAAATAAATATTTAAGTGGGGCTCCCATACAACAAACGTGTTTTTATTTGCTGTTTTTTGCGTAATGGTACGTCCCCGTCCCGTTTTTTTTTTAAACTAAAGTTTTGGGGTCTGAAAGTTTGCATACTTGTTACTAATATAAAGCCACATCATCAAAAACCACCTTATATACTTATTTGTAACAAGGCGAAAAAAGTAAACATATGTTTGGCGTCGACGTACAAGTGCGCATTTAACATGTGGTAATAACATCATACGGAAATTAAATTTAGTTTTGTTTGTAATCATATTTTATTTAGAAAATCATCTTCACCTCCCATCCTGCGTTGAAGAACGAAACCACGAACCAAAAAGATGAACGGAGAATATTTCAAATAAGAAGATTTAGGATGGAACACCTGTGTCAGTATAGTACATTTCGATGCTAGTGCGGAAAGTATGTCATTACTTCACGAGTACCGAGATATAGGCAAGACTCGGGACGAGTGAAGAATGACATTTCCGCACGTGTATCGAACGACGTTATTTAATACAGTTTCGAAAAAATAAGAAAAGCAACAAGTAAGGAATGGAATTCGGAACTTTTATATTATTAATTTTGTGACATCATTGACATTGACATTATGAAGAGGTGTTTTTCTTCTAGCTTTTATTCGACTAGAATAGATTTTGTTATTATTATTGAACCCACTTCAATGAAAGTTCTTTTTTTTTTCAAATGCATGTTCTATAAGACAGAAACAATTGTAAATATTAAAACATTGTACTATTATTACCTAAATATCGTTATTTACGATTATCAGTGTATCGTATATTTATAAAAACAATATCTGGATGGGGATTTCGACATAATAAATGTTAATTGTTTACTTCAGAAATCCTAGACTCACAAAAATCTTGTTTTCAATGACGACAATGAGAAAAACAACTGTCATATGCCCATATATTAGACGTTTTATTAAACTACCCTCTGGTTCTACAAATAATAAATTGTAAGCTGGTAACCCGGTCATAACAACTGAAGCCCCACATCCACTATAGTTTAGATATGCAGGATCGAGCACTACCTATAGGTTTATAAATAACTGCTGCTTTAACAAATCCATCCAATTATGCGTACACGCTTTGCATCGTTTGAGCGCGCTGATAAGGTAATGTAAGAAATGCGGCGCGAATGCTACTTTTAAGTATCTTGATGCGATACGTGGCATTTTGCGAAACTAGACGAACTTTACATTTACATATTGTTTTATTTATTAATATATCTATTGATTTATATATATTATAAGATTCCGATAAAGTGTCTCGATTGGTTTATCCGTTTTTCATTTTGTAAAAACTCAAAAAAATAAAACACTTAAGCTTTTGCAGCTCGGTCTAGGCACATAAATCACTGAGCATTTCGTATAATTATATGTGATGTATGTAAATAAAAAGGTTTCTAACCAAGCATTATCAATATATCATCCCTAGTAGTATCATAAATGCGAAAGTAACTCTGTCTGTCTGTTACCTCTTCACGCCTAAACCGCTGAACTGATTTAGATGAAGTTTGGTATGGAGACTATGGAGTCAGGTTGAGGCCCAGAGAAGGACATATGGTAGTTATATCTATCAGTATTTTTTGGTCCCAGTATATTTGGGACAAAGCATGTTGCTGATTTGCATTTGTAGCCACCGGACGAAGCCCACTTCATTCGATTGTAAGGTTATGACCTAGGAGGATATAACCAAACGGAGTAGCCATTAACAGGCGTGACTGATGTTTGTCTGACATGGCTATTTTTACGGTACGTATACATTTGACGTTCCCCTCCCCCGCAAAAATCGGCCGACTTTTTTGTACAGAAAGTTACAGACGTGGTGTCTCCGTTTGGTTATATCCTCCTAGGTTATGACCGATGATATGGAGGTGGGGACGCAAGAATGCCAATTTTCGACGCTAGTATGCGCGTTTCGGGGCATTTTTAATTTGAGCGCTTGAATATCATCATAAATCTAAAATTGGTGATTAAAATTGTGCACTTGTGGACGCTAGATGAGGTTCAATCAATCAATCAATCAATAAATCGTTTATTGATAACAAGCGTTACACGTCATTTAACATTTCCCAATTGAATTGAAGCCAATTTTGTTTCTGATCAAATTGGTCAATTGGATCATCCCGTCTGGACGGGCTTTAAGAACCGGCAAATTGCCTATTGTCTATACAATTTAAAGTTTTGTGCAAAGGTTTGACGTGGGTTAGACACAAGATTGTCCGGTTCTATATTGTGTAAAAATTCGTAAATACTTAGTTAAGTATAAAGTATTAAAAAAAACCGGCCAAGTGCGAGTCGGACTCGCGCACCGAGGTTTCAGTACTTTTTTTATATATTCGAGTTGATTGAATGAAAGGTAAATTGCGGTTTACGATTTATGACGTATCACAAATGTATGACAAATACAAAAACAACATTAGTAATCATCACGCTCCGTCGAATTCGGCGATTAAAAATTACGAGCGTTTCAACCGCTCAAACTATTTTAAAATTTTAAATATTTTTTAATAAAATAATGTAAGGGTTTATAAATTTTTTTTTATTTTTTTCGGTGTTCAAACGATATAAATAATGATTAACAAAATTACGCATGAAGCTAATTGAAAGTACTTTATTAAGTACTGATTATGCAAATTTAATATGCATATTCATCCCTTTGTTAACAATCTTCTATACTAACTGAAATAGGAGAGCACCCAAATATTCCGAAATACGTTTTTCCGATTTTTATTTATTTATTTCATTTTATTTATTTAAGACAACACTGGCCCATACCATTTTTATAACCACGATTTTCATAATCCCGATTTTTTATAAGTCCGAAATATCAAAATAACGATTTTGCAGCGAGCGAGAAAAACAATTACGCGACCCGCAGTGGGTGCGTGAGTGCGTGCAGTGGGTGGCACGACCACAAACCAGTTGCTGCAAGGCTTAAGTCCCGGAAGAGCTTCATTACAAATTCAGCTCTACACCACCAAACCCCCCAAGAGACTCGCCTCAAATCATGGAACCTGCAACTCAGCGAGACATCGTTACGAATACCAGCTGCGGAACACCTGCCTCCAGGGGGAAAGGAAAAGTGGGCAGTATGGAAAGCCCTTAACAGACTTAGAACGGGAGTTAGTCGGTCAAAAGATAATCTTCTGAGATGGGGAATTGGGCGACAAGGTGATACATTCTGCGAGTGTGGAGTAACCCAAACAACAATACACATGAGACAGTGTTCTCTGTGCTCAACGATGTGCACTGAGGAAGATCTCCTGAGGGCCACACCCCGAGGGCTAGAAGTGGCAAAACATTGGCAGACAAAAATTTAGTTTAAGAAGTTTGATCCCTCTACACGAGCAAGAAGAAGAACGATTTTGCAAAACACGATGGAATAAAATCACGAATGTGCTATTTCCGAAAACTTAAAATCCGAATGTCATTTGACCGAAAGCTTAAAGTTCCGATTATACACTTTTTCGAAAATATTTATTTCCGAATTCTTAAATTCCGTAAAATCATTGTCCGATGGCAAATAAAATAATTCGGTATTCAGAAATTCGGTCTTTTGTAAGGTCGTTTAGTAATTATTACTGGTGCCTGTCGTGCGCATCATGTTAATTAAATTCGGCATCAATAAATTAGGCAGAACTGCGACCCTGCGAACCCGAACTGTTGCCAGAAATGGGTTAGGTTAGAACTGCGACCCCCAAGAAAACGAACTGTTGCCAGAAGTGGGTTAGGTTAAGTATTTGGCCCCTTGACCACGAGTCCGACATATCCGTTCTAGTTCCCCGGCTAGGCGGAATGCCTAAATGCATTACTCCACGTAAAAAAAAAAGGTTAGATAGAACTGTGACCCCCAAGAAAAATAACTGTTGCCAGAAAAGTGGGTTAGGTTAGGTTAGAACTGCAACCCACAAGAAAACGAACTGTTGCCAGAAAAGTGGATTAGGTTAGGTTAGAACTGCGACCCTCAGGAAATCGAACTTTAACAATATATGCGGAATATCGTTATTCGGAAATTTAAAAATTGGGATATTTAAAATAGGAATCACGTCAATTCGGAATAAGGGCAATTCAGAATTCGTAATTTTGAAAATCGTAAATGTTAAATTCGGCGTTTGTCACTGTCGGAATTGTTCTAATCGGAATTATGTGGTTCTGAATTTATAATTTCGGAATAATGGCAATTCGGTATTCGTGATTTCAAAAATCGTAAATGTGAAATTCGGTGTTTGTCACCATCGGAATTGTTATAATCGGAATTATGTGGTTCGGAATTTACAAAATTCTGCTTTTTGGGTTTTCGGAAATATAAATCTTCGTAATTTTCATTATTCGTAATTACGACAGTCGGAATTTTGATGGGTCGAGCATTTAAAAATCGGAATGATAAAATTCGACATTCTAAAATCCGGAATAATTTTTTTCGGAATTATGTAGTGTACCCCTGAAATAGATGTCATATATTAAAGAAAAAGTGACGAAGCCCTCCAGTCGTGAAGGCCGGATTTGAACCAGCGTCTTTAGCAATCCGGGCTAACGCTTTGAACCCCTAGGCCACCCCGCCACGGCGGAACCCGTCCCAATTTCTCGACTTTATGCCATCTTACTAAGACTAGACTAGTCTTTGACCAACCAAGGGGTTCAAGGCGTTAGTCCGGATTGCTAAAGACGCCGGTTCGAATCCGGCCTTCACCACTGGAGGGCTTCGTCACGTCAATATATGACATCTATTTCAGTTTATAATTTATATAGTGTGACTACTTAAAAAACACAAATCAAAATATTTAATAAAATAATTTGATTTGTTAAATAAAACTATGAAAAACGGATTATATCGCGTATATTGAATTTATAATACATCCCGACGTTTCGAACTCTTTACAGCGTTCGTGGTCAACGGGTGACCCGTCACGGGGAGTCACCCGTTGACCACGAACGCTGTAAAGAGTTCGAAACGTCGGGATGTATTATAAATTCAATATACGCGATATAATCCGTTTTTCATAGTTTTATTTCATGAGTAACTATCGCGGTAACCGAAGACAAATTTGATTTGTTCTCAAAGTTGTGAATCTTCTATACTACTAGCTCCAGTTTAGCCTATTGTGACGGAAGGGTAACTACGGAACCCTACACTGAGCATGGCCCGATATGCTCTTGGCCGGTTTTAGTTAAGGAATTGGCAAAATTAGGGTCAAATAAAGGGCATTTTTGGGTTTCCGTTTCCGGCGGCCCAACAGCTAACACGCACGTCACTTGTCTCCGTGATTTTTATTGAAAAGAAGTGTTAAATTGCGTCAAACCAGTACGGAGGAACTAGTTAACATCAAAATAAACATTAACAATCACATCGGAAGTGTGTTCACAGTGCTAGTGAAAAAATTTCGCCAGGAAAATCACAAATACTGGTCGACAATATAACCTAAAAACCAAATCTCGCCGTTTTGACATATAGTGCCAATCTAACGTCGCGAAGTGACAGTGACATCTACAGTGTTGCCAGTAACTTGAAGGAAAATTCCCACAATGGATCAACTGGATAAAAACATGGAATTACTTCTCCTCAAACTCGAAGAAAAACTAGAGTGGAAGAAAAGGGAAAATCTGAAGGGGAATTAGTTGACTACATTAAGGACCTCATAATAAAAACGGGAGTTTACTTTGACAGTCACGAAATTAACAAAGTGTACAGAATCGGGAAACGAAGCGAAAACAAGGATCGTCCAGTTGTAGCCTCTATCACGACTCAATGGAAAAAACATCTTATACTCAAAAACAAGAAAAACCTCCCGCAAGGCATTAGTGTGAAAGAAGATTACTCTAAGGAAACCCTGGAAAAACGAAAACAGCTACAACCTCAATTAGAAGAAGAGAAAAAGAAGGGAAACATCGCATACTTAAAACATGACAAACTGATAGTGATAAAACCGAAGGACAACAATAGAGAAAAAAGAAAAAGAGAAACTTCGGATTCTCCTACATCACCAGCACAGACGAAAGTAAATAAAAACCAAACCCAGGTGAATCCTTCACAACCGCTTCCCAAAACTAGCAGGAAAGAGATCATCAGACCTAACATACTGAACTTTGTTAACCGGGCAGGCTCCGATCCACAACTCAACACTCCAAAAAACTAATAATCGCCCCGGAAAACCGGAAACAAACAATAGAAATACCAACTAGAATTAACAACCAAAACCAGATAACAAAAAGTCTCCCAAAACGGCCGGTCCCCGCGGGAGTTATAGACCACCACCCTCTAACAACAAGAAGAAACAAAACACTTAACATTGCAACATTAAATACGAGAACCCTTAGAACTGAAGAAAGCCTACAGGAATTGGAAAAGCTCTTGAAGACATAAAATGGGATATCCTGGGAATTAGTGAGATGCGAAGACTAGGAGAAAAGATCGAAGAACACACCGATTACTTACTATTCCATAAAGGCGAAGTATCTGGGCAAAGAGGAGTAGGATTCATAATCAAGCAGCCAATGAAACAACACATAAAAGAGCTAATTGGAATCTCTGACCCAATAGCCATTCTTAACATCAACATACCAGGATACAAAAAATATGGACAATCATACAAATTTATGCTCCCACAGAGAAATCAACAAAAACAGAAATCAAACTTTTCTACAAGAAATTATCACAAACGGTAGCAAAGTATGTAGACAACCATATAATTATAATGGGAGACTTTAATGCTCAAGTCGGAGCGAAGCAATGCAAAGAGGAATACATCTTGGGTAACTTCGGCCAAGGAAAAAGAAGCCCACATGGCGAATTGCTAGTCGAATTCCTACTGCAACACAACCTAACGCTCTTAAACAGTGTGTATAAGAAAAACAAAAAGAATAAGTGGACATGGATCTCCCCCGATGGTAGCACCAAAAATGAAATAGACTTTATAACAACAAACTATCCAAAAGCTTTCACAGATACATCGGTCTTAACTTAATTCAATTTCAATACAAACCACCGTATGGTAAGAAGCAACATAAGAATAGAACCATCAAAAAAATCTAGGAAATACTTTGCCCCACACACTACAGGACATCACCGCAACGAAACAATGAAGAAAATAAAACAATCCCTACTTGACTTAACCCAAGAATTAACAACAAGCAACATTGGTACTCATACGAAATATGGAAAACTAGAAAATCTCCTAACTCAAGCAAAGGATAATAACAGCAAAAGAAACAAGTACAAGCTAAGTGATACAACGCTACAACTTATAGAAGAGAGAAAAAGCCTTCTTTCAAAACAGCCTAAAAAAGACAACTTAAAAACAATAACAAAACTAAGTAAGGAAATTAGAGAGAATATAAGAAAAGATAGAAAGACTAAAAGGTTAAAAACTTTAGAGAAACACATAGTAAAAACAGGAGGAGTGAAAAAAGCGCTCAAAGAACTGAGAGAATCAAATAAGGAATGGATACCAAAACTTGACAAAAAGGAGCATACCTCATTCAATAGAAAAAACATAAGTGAAATTGCCACAAAATTTTACCAGGATCTATATTCAAATCCAGTCAACAAACAGAAACATGATCAGAGGACAGACGCCAATAAAGAACAGAAAAAATTGCCAACTGAACCAAAAATACTTTCAAGAGAAGTAGAAAAAGCTATATATATCCAGAAGATGGAAAATGCTCCAGGCCCAGACAAAGTGACAAACGAACTTCTTAAAGGCACCCTGGAGGAACTACTACCAATTCTCACTACACTATTTAACGAAATACTAACAACTGGTCTAATCCCTACACAATGGAAAACATCAAACATTATTCTCATATTTAAAAAGGGAAAAAAGTAAGATATCAGGAACTACAGACCCATAATTTTGATGTCAAATATCTACAAAGTATTTTCCAAAGTCATCCTAGAAAGAATAAGCAAAAAGCTAGACGAAAATCAACCACGGGAGCAAGCTGGCTTCAGGCAAAAATACTCCACCCTGGACCACATACACACAGTGAAGCAAATAGTAGACAAATATAACGAGTACAATAAGAATCTGTATATGGCATTCATTGATTACTCCAAAGCTTTCGACACCATAAAACACACAGCCATATGGGATAGCCTAGAACAGCAGGGGATACCTCCAATTTACATCAACGTTATAAAGAATATCTACTTGTAAGGCGAAGCGAGGATCCAACTTGAAACCTTGGGAAAAAAGTTCAAGATCGAAAGGGGCGTAAGACAGGGAGATCCCCTTTCACCAAAACTGTTCTCAGCTACTCTAGAAAGTATCTTCCGCAAACTAGAATGGAAAGAATATGGTCTCAACGTGCATGGCGTTAAACTCAACCACCTAAGATTTGCGGACGATATAGTCTTATTTGAGGAAAACCCAAGCCACCTGAATATAATGATAGAATCACTAAACAACGAAAGTAAGAAAGTGGGCCTATGCATGAACAAAGAAAAAACAAAATTACTTACAAACTCCAAACCAGCAACTATAAAAATTGACAATGAACCACTCGAATATGTAACGGAGTACATTTAATTAGGACAGATAATATCCCATGAAGATCAAACCACCAAGGAAATTGAGCGAAGAATAGGAAATGGATGGAAAAAATACTGGTCATTGAAAGAAGTCCTGAAGTCTAAGGAGCTAAATATGCAAACAAAAAGCAAAGTCTTCAACACATATGTACTTCCAGTCATGATCTACGGATGCGAAACGTGGGCTCTCAAGAAATATCACATTGAGAAGCTGAAACGCTGCCAAAGAGCCATGGAGAGAAGCCTGACAGGTATAAGGAAACAGGACAGAGTGAGAAGCAGTATAATAAGAGAGAAAACCAAAGTTGTTGACATAATAACCCGGATTGATCAACAAAAGTGGAGATGGACAGGCCACATGCTACGCGAATCACAAAAGAAATGGAGTAAAACGGTTACGGATTGGTACCCCAGAGATGGAAAGAGAAGTGCAGGTCACCAACAGACAAGATGGGAAGACGACCTAAAACTCACAGTTGGACATCACTGGAGAAGAGTTGCACGTGACAGGTTCCAATGGAAAATGTTAGAGGAGGCCTATGCCAAGAGGCAAACTGAGCTTCGGGACATAATATAACAAACAAGAACATGCCTAGTACTCATTCAAAGCAGAGAAGCTCAGAATAAAAGGCTTATTATTATTATTATAAAGGGCATTTTACATGTTTTGTCGTTTATTACCTTAACAGTACTGAAACTCTGGCTTAAAATACCAAATGTCTTTAAATCGTACCCGTACATAAAGTGCTGAGTCTTCTAATTGCAATTTGATCTTCTAAGGAATAGTCCTTACAATTTTATTTTTATATATTAGATTAAGTTTTTAGTCGCGATTAAAGCTGGTGACGACTGGCGACTAATAGGGACGTTACTGACGTTGCGGAGCAAAAGATTTCTACAGACACAATACATATAGTTCTCGAAAATGTATGTAGATAAATAATACCTAGGATGTGCATTCGGCCTGGTGCCGTGCTGGCCCGGCCGGAACTGGTAGTTGTGGTACTGCGGCCGCGCCTGCGGCGTCTGGCTCTGTGGTGCCACGAAGCTGTGCCCAGCCTAAAAACATACATGCAGGGTGCATTAGTGTTCTTCAGAAACGGAATTTGTGAGGTCGCATAATTGAATTTTAACAAACTTATGCTTATGTTTCCGGAACATTTCATGTAGCATTGTAATGTTTACATATTACAACGCCACAACACACAACTAATAAACACATCTTAAGAGATGTTGTTACTCGTACTTAAGACAAGCAAGAAAAAACATTTGAATCTATGTTTCACTACATTTTTGTGGTCCACGGCAGAATGGAAACGGTGTAACAAGGTGATTAATGAGAATGTCAGTAGGTACCATAGAGTTCTTGGTCATGTCCTGTGGTGGTGCCGGCGGCGCCGCCTGCGGGGGCGCCGGCTGTGCGCGGAGGCCTGCCTGCGGCGTTGGCTGCGCGCCCCCGCCCGAGCTCGGCATGAAGGCCGCCGCGCTGCCGCCCGAGGGATGGTAGCATTCCGTTCCTGCACAACATCTCAATTACATTTATCTTCTTCACGGTTTAAAGAAAAAATATCAGTACTAAGTCATCAACTCACTGTGTGGTGTAGGCGCCCGAGGATAACTGAATATATTAGCTAAGGAAAATCTCGGAGATATCAATAAAACAATACGTATGACGGTCACCAATCAAAATATTACTAGCCCAATGGACCACAGTCCACATGTTATAATAACAGCTGTTAAACATTTCGTATACGTACACGACACACTATACAAAACACAATGGTTCGCAGTAAACAAACCTAAATAAAACATAAATCAAAACGGGTTTGACCAATCAAGTGTATGCACTTACTGGGTTGAGTTAGCAATCTGTAATGGTGCGATGGCAGCATACAGTTGGAGTTGGAGTACCGAGAAGACTGGTCATGCTTGAGAGAGCTCGAGTTGGCCTGCTGCGGTATGAACTGCAGCGAGACATTGTTAAGTGGCAAATTGATTTGATTCGCGTTCATGTGCTGCGTGACGGCCGCCTGCGGCATGTTCAGCGATGTTTGTATACTTTGTGCCACATCAATCGCACCTTGCTGTGACTGGCCTCCATGATTGGCACATGCATGCGGCAGAGAATTTAGAGAACTGTGGGTTCCTCTTAGAGCCACCATTTTAATTTCATGATACAAATCTTTTAAAAATTGAACGAGCCAAATGTTGAACCATTCCCAAAACAATGGCGATACGATCATCGGCATAAGGCATCAATTCGTAATGTTTCATGTCATTATAAATTACATAAAATAAAGTAACATCTTATTTGAGTTGTCGTATATGTGATGGGCGCTTATATTAATAATCCTTATAAAATACAATCTGGTTTATGAACTTTAAATTCAGCACCGATAATCTACTATTCTACTTCAAGAGGTTCGGTCATGAAATCTTACGTGGTTACGCATGTTGGTAAAGTGTGAACACACCGCATTCGCAATTTAAATACTAGTTTATTGCAGCATACAGAAAATCGATAAGGAAACGCGCGTTACATGGTTCTACGCTAGCACTTAATTTGATACCGCCGCGACACTTTCACTCTATCGCGAACAATCGACACTGCTCTACAAAACTTCTAATCCAATATTATTTAAAAAAAACTACAATTCATGAATAACACCAATAATTTGCGAAGAAAACAACTGTGAGATATCACACCGTTGAACATTTCATTTTGCAAAGCACGGCAAGGGGATGTTATGCCAGAAAGGGACAAAGCCATCTTTTAGTTCACCTCCACAAATTTGGGGCGTCACCCAGCGCCGTATCCCGAGTCAACCCCACACCAAGTGACTGTTAAGCCTGTTGAGGGAGAAGCGTGCTGAAATATACACCGCTCGTTTCATTCCTAGGATTGATGTCGAAGATCGTACTAGCGCGTTAGTCTATCTAAAACACCCGCGAGCATCATGTCGTGCCCGTTTAAACAGAAAAAGACAGGCATGGGTGGCCAATGAAAATGACAAGGGGTGTTCGTGTTCGACTTTTTTTTTGTTTCGGAGTCTGCAGGGGTTGCTAGCCGTCGGCTGGTGTTTTCATAGGAAAATGCGAGCGTGTAACGACAGTATTGAAACAAATCTGCATGAGAGGAAAACGCGATCATATATTGCCGAGAGTACCGTGTCACTCGTTTAAAATAAATATAATATTAGTGCTGTTCCACAAAGTAACAGCCCCCTATTATAAGGCATTAAATAAATTGTGTAATTTAGTATTGTAATTAGAATTATATCTTATATTATTGTTATTATTTTCTTAATGAAGTTGAATTATGGAATTGTTGACATTATTAATTTATAAGTAATGTGCATTTTAAAAATATTGACATGTGAATCTAAATGTATTATCATTTTGTAAGTAATTTAATTATTGTTAATATATAAAAATCTATCTATCTATCATATTTGATTGATTTAAATAAATAATATTAACATAACAATAAATAATATTACATCATTATATTTCTCAGCAATAGCCCAATCTTTTGACCAGCCAAACTTCAACACCATAACCGGCACTCTTTTCCACTGTGTTTATAATAGCCCCTACGCCTGTTGAAACCGATTTACGGGTATGTATTTGTTACATAACAGCAAACTTCTCCAAAGGGCCTCTACGTGTTGGATCTGTATCCCCACGCACGCCTATCAAATGACCGGGATGTATATACCCGTGAGTTCATATGAAATAATATTAGACTTTAATTAGACTAATTATTACTTACCGTGTTTTTTATTTATTTGAACAACAATTAAATAAACAAATAACTATAACGATCAATAATAGTGAATCTAATAGTAAATACGAATAGCACTGGCAATCTTCTTACGAATACGACTGAGCATTCGTAAACATTCTGATTCTATTTTATTTAGATTATGACAAAAAGTCAAATCGCAATATACCTATAATCATCAACCGAATATTAAACATAATGTCATTAGGTTAGGGCTTATTTTACATTGAGACAATAGGTATCCTTAACTTTTTGCGGTAAGTTTAAAACTTTTTGTGAGTTAATAAGAAAGCAGAACAGCTGTATCACCTTCGCGTGTTATCGCCGATACCCGATGTATCTTTCTAAAATCCGAAGGTCATTCTGAGAGTTAACGGACTGTAGTACTGGATAGTCCGGTGGCCGACTGCATGAAACCCTACCAGATAAAAAATAGAATATACCTATTCTGTGAGGGAAGTTGACTTTTAGTAGCTTCAACTGCTGTTGGTCGGCCGCGGCAAATTTTGGGCAAATGGCAAAAAGAATGAAAAAAAAAACGGACTATAATAGCTAAATTAAACCTGTTGATGATTGATTTGGTCGCAACCACTTTTTTTTTACTGTCCTCAAAGGCAGCTATCCACCAGTTTCATTCTATGTTTCGATGAGGTTTTTTTTTGATGATTTTTTGTAGGTTACCTTTACAAAATTTGCCAAGTTAAGCCTTAGCCAACCAAGAGTAGTTGAAGCTACTAAAAGTCAGCTACTCCTGCAGAGTAGGTATATTCTATTTTTTTATCAGGTAGGGTTCGATGCAGTCGGCCACCGGACACAGTCAAGACGTGAAACTCAAGTATTTTCCCAGACTTTGTTGCTAGTCGGCGAAAATAAGCCTTGATAGCAAACAACACCCAGAATGCAAAAATACTTTCATAACCAACTAGAATCACTGGGCTGGGATTTTTGAACTATAGGGTATCACTCTACATAGTATAAAACAAAGTCGCGACCTGTGACGATCCAAAGAAAAACTGAAAATTTTGAAACTTAAAATATTCCCCACAGAGGCCACACACTTCCTTCCTAATCCTGCTAGACCCTAATAGGAATAAACTAACCTAACCCAACCCATTCCGCAATAATCACAACACATGACCAATTCGCTCCTACGAAGCATTTTTTAGCTACATACCGGGATACTCATGTTATCGTCTACGACGTAGCGCCACCACCGTTGATTACCTTACGTTAACTGAAAATAATCCTAAACTTAAGTCTTTAAAGTTTTAAGCTAAAACCACAAAATGCGTTCAACGAAACGGTCGTTGTGGCATCTGTTAAGTATAACTTTACTACTGTTATTAATAAAAACAATAAATTAATACAACAATTTCAAAAGCATCATACGTGTACTGCGGCACGGCTTCAATTTTTTATTGTTATTTTGAATTTCACTGGTAGCCGCTTAGCCAGCTAGGTTGTATCTGGTAGCTGCCCTCACTGATAGGTTATTCCCAGTAGTTATCAGTGTTATCACAACAAAATTAATTCTAAACTTACAATAAAAAGTAACCTACAATTAAAACTACCTACAAAACTAAAACTAATACCTAAAAAAGAAATAAGATATAACATGGTTGACCTAGCCCAATATGTATATATTAGGCTAGATAATAAGTTATCACTAAGTTTTTTCCACTACATATTATTATATTATTAGGTATAGAAAAAAATCCCAGTTTTTACGAGAACTGAGAAGGAAGTTGAGTTGTTGCTGGGCGGCGAAAACAAACCATGATAGTAAACAATATTTAGATAGCAAGAAAAATGTTGATACTAGAATGCTTTCGGGAAATTTTATGAATTGAGAGATGTATATGAATAAAAGATTTGAGTATATAAACTGTTGATAAGATCATGGTTGTACTGAAAAAGTGCCAAATTACGAAGTAGTTTGTTTACATTATTTGCAATTGTTGATGTGGCTCTAGTGAAAAGAGGCGCAAGTCTCGCGCAGTGGCAGCAGCTCAGGTGAAACAAGGTGCAAGTGTTATTGTATGGAACTTAGACCATTTTTCAATTAAGCTGCGGGAGATTTGTGCCCCGTTTTCACTTAGAACCACAGTATTGAACTCCACTTTAAATAATCTTTTAATACAGGTGCTCAAAAAGTGGTACTTTTAAGTGTCTGTTGAGCGTTCACAAAGTTTGTTTTTGCGAACCAATGCTTTTTTCATTTCTGATCTCTTTAAATGTATTTCTGACTGCAATATGCCGTAGTCCATACGTCCACGCCCAAGTGTTAATTTGTTCAAACGCTTTGAAAATTTTTAATTTCGCCATTTGTCATTTATTACGTAAAAAAGCATTATAAATTAATAGATGTAAAATAAGTATAAGTAATAAGTACCTACGCGATAGGTATATACTACGGGTTATTCCTACTATACCACCAAGTTGTAACCAGTGGTAACTACTGGGATTTTTTTTCCCCACCTTGTTGTATACCTGTAACATGGCAAGCGATTTACAGGTTACAGCTGAATATTATTTCGTAAACCAAAATAGGTACACAACAAATGATTTAAAAAATTAGTCACTAAATGACATAATATCATTCCAAACTATGGCAAAATTAATGTATTCCTCATTTGATTAAAAATGAGTAAATACTAATATTAAATATTATGGTTTATGAGCTAGTACACAATTTATAGCTAAGCAAAACCCCTCTAGTTAGTGTGCCATATTATCTTTATTACTAGATCCGGGCACCTGGCAGCTGTTTCAGTTAAAGTTAGAGTACCAGGCCTGCAAAGGGTTGTACAATCAAAACAAGTGTGTGCAATTTCTAAATCATATGGCTTTAGCTCATTCTTAATTTTCTATGGTGATACCAAAAGAAGAAATTAAGGTTTGGTAATATTATTGGTGGTTTTGGTATGTAGTGTAAGTCTGTGTGACGTAGTCCACTATAGTGAACTAACTACTGAGCCAATGTTCATAAATGAAATGTGAATCAATTGGTCTTAATGGTTCAGAACAAATATAATATTCTAACCTCTGCTGATGAAAAGCCTCCAAAAATGAAGGCACCTGGGTCATGTAATAATCATACCTTTTATTGGTGCTAGCTCAGCTCTCCATCTAGTCAGATGAGCACAATTAAGTAAGCAGATTATGTGAATTATTTTACATGCAAAAAATCTCTGATAATAACTTCAGTCAGTAACAAGAATGCTATTGTTTTTCAACAGTACACTTTGTAAAGTAGAATAAACAATAAACATTGGATAAGCAGAAATAATAAATAGGTAACAAGTTTCCTACCATCAATATCATCATGTTAATGTTTTATTACTTGACAATAATAAAAAAAGTTTCTTTAACCTTTTGAGACCCCGGACAAATATGGCAACATATAATAGGGTACATATAGCTGGCTCCCCAGGGAGCCAACGGGTCTCTTAAATGCAATAAAATCAGAATTTGTAAGATTAGGAATTCTGGATACATTAAGTTACAGCCAGTTGCATACTAAGTGAAATGTTAAACTGAACTTTATGTATTTATATTTTTTTCTGTGGCCCGTCACCTGCATAAGGAAATAATCAAATTTTCTAAAATTTTAACTACATTTTATTTTATGTGTATAGTTGTTAATGTGGGAGTGCGTGTGTGTGTGTGTGTGTGTGAGGCATTGATGTTATTTATATTCACAATGTTATCATAAATATATAGTAAGACTTCCATCAGTATGTGTTAGATGTTAATATTAGCCTATAAAAATTAAATTACAAACCTACGAAATTCAGACAAAACAACAAATGTTCAATTTTTAAAGCAAAATGCCAGTTCATCAGTATCACAGTATGAAGCAACCTAGGCTATTGCTCATGGTTGCCCCTACGGGCAACTGCTCCCCCTCTACTTGTTAAGAATATTTGACAACATTATATGGAATGGGTAACCTGCCCTAAAATATGTAGAAATTGGAAAGGGTGTACTTTACCCAATCACATGATTAATTATTATTGCGTTTGGGTTTTATTCATCATCCTTCTTAGGCTAGAGTTACGCATATAAAAGTAAAATATAAAAACACTTACAAAACAATACAAAAAAATATAAACATTATAAAAAACCTAACCAAAGGTGTAGTCAGCAACAGGGCAGGACCCAAACTGATGGGGGTCAGGGCTGCAGAGTGAGTAACCGACATACTATATGCGCCATGTCTAAAATGACTGCCTTCTGCATCTGACCCTTAATTCAACCACCCAGCAAGTATTTCTAAGTGTTGGTCGGGACTCTTCACTATGAGACCGTTCACTGGCACAACTATTGAAACAATGATCATTGAGTCAACATTCCATGATGGCAGTAATCTCGTGAGCCAAGTGTAGGTCTTGCTGAATTTTTCCTTCTCAGCTTTCACGAGATTGTCAACATGGGGGATGGTGACGTCCATGAGCACAGTCCGGCACTGTGATCGGTCTACGGATCGCACAATGTCAGGCTTATTGGCAACAATAGTCCTGTCAGTTTTGTTATTATTATTACTACAACACAACTATTAAAAATGTGCCAATTTTAAGGCAAGTTGCGCTATCTAAATAATTCTCACTCTCTCACACCCATTGAAGAGTTGTTTGAATGAATTATTTGTTTGCAATAGTTGCATATTACAATAGTAGGCAATGCCATCACCACAAGATTGTGCATGTTTATATCCCTACATAAATATATTATGATAATAATTAGACATGACTATATCTTTACACTATATTGAATGGTTATATGTGCATCATTATAGTTTGGTGTTAAATAAAACATTATAATTAGGATACTGTCAAGTGGTTATGAGGTAGTTTATATTTTGATATTGTCAGTATTCTACAAAATGTACCCTTATTATAACAATTTTTATGAGACATAATAGAAGTACATCCAATATTGTTATCAGTTGCTTCATATTTTGACTTCAGTAGTATACACTACTTGGTGTTCTTTTCTGGGCCAATAATGCAAAACAAAACTTACATACATAAAGTTAAGGCTAAAAACATGAATTGATAATTCGCACAACTCAGCAAATGGCTCTCGCATTGTCCTGTAAACTAAGTGATCAGTTTTCATTCTCAGTAACTAGTCATTGCATTAAGTCTGTTTATATTTATTACTTTATCAGTAGACATATGGATTTATGTCAATATACGAGAACAACATATTTATCTAGGCAAATTTATTCATGCTTTAAGATGGGTTTGACATGTTGCCATTACAGGTTCAGCATAAAAACATTAACAATTGAGTCACTTGTTGTTACTTGAATAACCACTATTAAACAGACAAAAATACAATCAGATTCAAAAACTTAACACTGATCTTGATAGTGTATTATTAGGCAAGTTTACGTGAATTTAACTTACAGTAAACAGAGATTCGCGAATGCGGCTCTGCCAAATGCTGAAGTGGCATATATTACGTAAATATAATGATAAAGCCACAATAACACATGAAATAAAAAAGGATACGGTCCGGGGCCACGTTGATTCGGCGCCAACGGCACCTGATTCCCGTTGCCACTCATAATCTTGGCAGCATAGGTGTCGGGACACGTACACCACTCAAGGTGGCACGTAAAATCGCCCTAACCGATTGTAGGACACATCCGGCACATAGGTAGATAATTTACCGACGTCAAATTGACAAGTCACACAATTCAATATAATACCTTTAAAGGCAACGTTTTTAGCAAAAACATTGTACTACACTTGAAAAATCACATATATTTTCGGAAGAACTAAAACGCATCACTAAGAAAGGACCCAGTCACTAAACAAACGACAGTACAAAATGGCGGATGTTAACCAATAAACAAACGTGACTGACACTGTTTCGAGCCGAAATATACAATATTTATTACTTAATTTATACGTTGATTCTGTTGTACTATTGTCTGAGTTATACTAGAAATGTAAAAATAAAATATTTTATCTGCTATAAATATATTAATACTTTTTTTTTTCAAATGATAAAACTGTCATACGATAATTCACGTCGTGTTCGTCTAGCTAGTACTCTCACGTCCAGTGGTGCCAGAGCACTAAAAACTAAAAGTAAAATACGACCCCGATCTAAAAAAGGTACGATTTTACCAAAAAAAGTACAATTTCATTTTTTGTTCCAAAAAACAATATAAAGAGCAGAAGTGTTTTAGAAACGGGCGATTTTTTTAAACTGATAATCCACGAAAACTACATTAGTACGCAAGATAGTGAGGTACAAAAATACCAAAACAAAGAAGTCACAAATCGTACTTTTTTGGCCTGTCACTACTATTTCTACGCCATTTTAGCATAATTTTGAGCCGCTCCTACGAAAAGTACGTAAAATCGTACTAAAATGTGCGGTTTAGCCAAAAAGTACGATTTTAGTACGGTTTTGGGCGGGGTACGATTTAAGTACGTATGCTGTTCAAAAAGTACGTAAAATCGTACTAAAAGGTACGATCTGGCAACACTGCAGTCACGTCACGAACTCGCAAGCATCATTGCATGCTGTCATTCATTCTTTTTTAATGTCTATTGCACACCATACCAGCATCCGTACAGGAACTATTAAGACATTTTGAATTGTATAAAGTAATATTTGATTTCGTTAAAAATACTTTCGGCCTCTTATAGGTGACACTTTTTTTTTCCTTTTGTTTTGTGTTTTAGTAGTTTTTAAGTTGTTTGTGTATTTCTTTTCTAAGTAGTTAAGGATGTGTTTGTAGTTTGTACTGATGTATTGATGTTTGAGCTGATGGCCGTGTTGCCAATGCTCCAAATAAATGAATAAAAAAAATTGCACACCATACCATAGAGCCATAAAAGCTGGTTTAAGTTCGCTTTAAATGAGGGCTAACGCGTATGAATTCGCCGCTAGGGGCGCTAGTGTAGATGGTGGTCTTTTCCATAGTCCGAAATGTCAAATGTTACTTGTCACATGGCTTCAATGACTGACAGCTGTTCTTTAGTCTTTTCATGGAGACTATATAAAGGAGCCAAATCTCTATGTATGAAAAGTGTCCATCAAAAAACAGTAATTAGGCGGCGCCACCATACACCGAAATACTACCAAAAACAACCTACGTAATTTGGTCGGGTTATTTGTTGCCTTATATGGTTCATGTTATACTCATGTCCCAGAGCCTAACTAGCGCCACCGGAGAGATTAGGAACTATTATTTAAAGCTGAAAGCGGTCACTTTTGCAACAATTCTGCCATAAGAGATTGGCATCCTTTCTATACCATCCATAAGTCTTTTGGACCACCATCAACACAGGCGCCAACTGGTGAGTAAAAAAACGATAGCCCTCATTCGCTTGCGAGTCACGAGCCGCGCCAAGAGACGCGAGTGTAAAGGGCCCTCCAGAGTCCAGACTATGTGCGTGAATCGCGGCGCGACTTCGCGGAGAGAACATGTCGCGACGTTGACGTATGACTCCACAGTCCACACTCGCAAACTTCACGGCGATTTCGCAGTTTGGTTCGCGCCAAGATGGGGGAAAAGCATCAGCTGATCGAGTTTAACTGCTAGTTATCTATGGCATCATACGTGATTTAGCTATTTTTCTATTTTGTTTTGTTTTAAAACCGTAAAATATAGCCTCTTTATACATATAATATAATTATTATTTATCTTGCCTTATACGAGTCAAAATAGTGTGTAATGTGGAGTCTTGCCAGTTCGCGCTTCGCGCCTCCTTTGACCCGAGCTAATAAACCGGCAAAAAACGGGGAACTAGGCGCGAAGGCGTGAACAATCTGCGAAATCGACGCCACACTTACGTTCGCGGCTTCGCGCCGTGATTCGCGCATGAGTTTGGAGGGCCCTTAAAGGTCGTAACACACCATCGCACCGCACCAAGGTCATTGTGCGACGCAACCATACGTAAGAGCGAGAAAGCGATATCTCTTTCTCCCGTGTGTAACACAAAACTTTTCCCCTCACTATAGCGAGGAAAGTGCAACATCCACAGGCGTTAGATCATCTTCATCACTGGAATCACTAATTTTTTTACGATATTATAACAGAAAACACTAGAAATTCTGATTTTTACGTGAGTCGGTGAGAACCTCTTCTTTTAAAATTATGGCTTCAGCCCAGTGGGACTATTTCGCCAGTATCAAGGTATTAAGAGGTTTAAAAACGACAAAAATTGTACGGTTGTACAAGACAGTGTACGGTGATTTGTTAGCTCTTGTAAATCGATAGCTAGACTTTACAAGAAGCACGTGGACTACCGGCCGTTGACTCCAAGATGGTGGTTAAACGCGCTTCAAAATTAATTCTCCATTTACTGCACACTACCACATTAGTTTACTGTATAATAAGCTATCGATATTACACTTTAAACAATATTAATGAGCAAAAAACAAAGTAATTAATCACGATGCTAACTATCAAGATGGCGCTCGAACCGGAAGTCCAGTCGGTGAGAAGAACAGTAAAAATTTTGTTGACAATGTTGACATTTCTGTTCTGACGTATGAAATGTCAACGATGCGTTTTGAAATTGCATCGACTCAACTTGTGCGTTCAGAATTATATTTAACACCATTATAAAAAATCTAACGTTTCTTATGGAATTTTAAGGTTTAAGACTTAAAATTATTAAATAAAGCTAAATTTGGTATTTTTAATTAATTCTCAAACCATTTATTTAATGATAATTAATATCGAACGAACCATTATTATGAGCGTTTTACGTTTTGTTATCTGTCAAGCTACTTAAACACGCTCCATCCAAGGTCAAATTACTTTCCCCACTAGTGGATAAAATGCGTTTTCCCCCGCTTGTTTTAAAGGATAATAGACGGCTTTCCGTGCTAGTGAGGGGAAAAAAATACTTAATTACTATTATGGTTTTGTTATATTCATTCCACTCTTTATAATCTTTTTTACATAATATTAGGTCTAATTGGGCGGTTTACAAGTAATTTTTTTTGTTTGATATCTTGCAATAAAAGTTTTTTATTACAAACAAAACATGGACTTGTAAACTGGCCAAGTAGACCTTTGGTTAAACGTACATGACTTAATAAAATTGATCTGACGTGGACATAGACCAGGTGCCCGTTTATCAAAAGCTTGTAGCTTGTAAGTGGAAGTCCCTTTTTGACAGCTTTTGTTAGAAAGGGACTTCCACTTACAAGCTACGAGCTTTTGATAAACGGGCCCCAGGCCAGGATTACACTTGTAAGTTTCACTTCCGTAAGTAGGGACACAGTTATACTACAGAATGAGATATGAATATTGTTATCTCATTCTAGCAAATAGCTTTGTCCCTAGTTACGTAAGTAAAACTTACAAGTGTAATCCTGGCCTTTAGAGTAGTATTAGTACGAAAAAAAAAATTGATCTGACGTTGTCGTTGTCAATGTTTTAAACTGGTCCGTGTTGTTTTATACAATTTTGATAAAATATCAGATTTTTACTACGACGATTTCGATATCAGTGATTATATGCTCTTTGTTCGATATAATAACGGATACCGATACATGAATACGGCACCAGGCTTTCATACGGATACGACGGACCGACGAATTTTAAACACGAACGAATGTAATGTAATTAAATGTTTGTCCGATATCTTCGACGAATCATTTTTGCAGTAGGTAAGGGACGAAACAATAAGTACTTGGTATACTTTGGAGGAGTAATATACCTCATCGATCCATACGGCTTTGTCCATTTTAAAAACGATTAGTAGATAGTTACTTAATTTTGCTAAATTTCTCTGTGTTTTGAATTTCAATATTATGGCAGCAAATTTTTTTTCGTGATGAATGGCAATGGCATTTCACCTATTGGTAAAATCACTTTATTTTTTATTCTTTTCTATTTTTGTTATAAGCGATATTAAATTTATACTAAAATATTGCAGTGTTCAGGAAACAAAATGCTTCCAAACATGTAAAATTTCAGGTTTTATAAAAATAAAATGTTGTCAATATTGCTTACAGACGGCCGCACCGGAACGCGACCTTGGTGCGGTCCGGCGCACGCTCGATCGTGTGTAAGGTGGTCCGCCGTACGTCCTTTAAGGACGCAGCTATAAGTGAGAGCGAAAAAGAGATATTTTGACGGCATCAATATCGCGGTCCGGTACGGTACGCCTCTCGTCTGTAACGGCTCTCTAATTAGTATTGTAATTTAATATTAATCATCATTGGCGTCTCTCAGACAGACGATGTTATTATATTTGGCGGTTTTTAAAAATTCGAAATAAAATGAGCATTGTTATATTTGTTATTTACAGGTTTAAAGGTCTCTTCTTGGCAACTTCTTGGCTTGTCTCATGTGACTGTATAGATGAATTCCCTAAAATTTTCTTTCTCCGGTATTTTTAGTTCCATTCGCGTTTTTCCCCATTTTCTTTATTTTCTATACGTTATTTCTACCAACAGATAATTTCGTCACACGCATTTTAGGGTTCCGTAGCCAAATGGCAAAAAAACGGAACCCTTATGGATTCGTCATGTCTGTATGTCTGTCTGTTTGTCCGTCCGTATGTCACAGCCACTTTTTTCCGAAACTATAAGAACTATACTGTTGAAAGTTGGTAAGTAGATGTATTCTTTGAACCGCATTAAGATTTTCACACAACAATAGAAAAAAAAACACTTAGAACATACTTAGAATAGAAACTCAAAAAAATTATTTGCATCAAACCCTTACGTGTGGTTTCTATGGATAGGTCTTCAAAAATGATATTGAGGTTTCTAGTATCACTTTTTTCTAAACTGAATAGTCTGTTGCCGCTATAACAACAATAGGGTATTTGAATGTATTAAAAATAAATTGTTTTACACCATGCATGAAATAAAGCACCAGAAGATTAATAGAGAAACGTAGACAGCAGTTATTTTTAGACACAATTTCTATTTTCAAACCCGTATAAAACTATAAAGAGTAGGTAATTTGATTGTGACATCACATGCTAGTGTTACATGTAAATTCCATAGTAGCAAAATCGTTTTGACAGTTCGAAAAAAGAAACTGATTTGACTAGTAGTCAAATACCCTATTACTAAAAAGTACGGAACCCTCGGTGCGCGAGTCCGACTCGCACTTGGCCGGTTTTTTTTCTTCTCGTTATTTTTGCTACACGCGTCTTTACCAATACAATTATTCACAAATACTAGGCCATGTTTGGTATCGTTTTCGTATAAATCGGGAGTGCCAAATTAATTTATTTGACACCATTCCGAAGTAAAAACATATAAACTTTAAACGAATACCTTTTTTTAGGGTGTCGTACCCAAAGGGTAAAAACGGGACCCTATTACTAAGACTCCGCTGTCCGTCTGTCTGTCTGTCACCAGGCTGTATCTCATGAACCGTGATAGCTAGACAGTTGAAATTTTTACAGATGATGTATTTCTGTTGCCGCTATAGGTAGCAAGAAATACTAAAAAGTACGGAACCCTCGGTGCGCGAGTCCGACTCACACTTATCCGGTTTTTTTAACTCCTCTTCACACCTAAACCGCTGAACCGTTTTAGTTGGAATTTTGTATAGAGATATTTTAAGTCCCGAGACAGGACATAAGATAGTTTTTATCTCAAAAATCATACTTTGAAGGTGTGAAATTTGGTGTGAGGGGAATGCAGCTTCATACCCTCAAAAGTTGATTTTGGTTATAAAAACTATCCTATTATTACTAAGACTTCGCTGTCTGTCGGTCTGTCCGTCTGTCACCAGGCTGTATCTCATGAACCATGATAGCTAGACTAGGCAGTTGAAATTTTCACAGATGATGTATTTCTGTTGCCGCTATAACAACAAATACTAAAAACAATAAAATAAATATTTAAGTGGGGCTCCCATACAACAAACGTGATTTTTTTGCCTTTTTTGCGTAATGGTACGGAACCCTTCGTGCGCGAGTCCGACTCGCACTTGGCCGGTTTTTTTGTTATTCCCATATATTTTTTAAGTTTCCAATTTATTGTGATAAATTGCTAATTTTCAATCTATTTAACAAGATTTAGTTATAAAATTCAACATGTGTCAACAACCCTATTGAAAATGAACCTTATGTGCACAGGCTTAACGGTCGCGTATCGCAGATGATAACATGAGACGGGTGCACAAGCGTTGTGTACAACGCTGAAAGGTCCGTTGTGATGTTATATGGGCTGTAAATTAACGGAGCTAAGGTAAGAAGCGGTCGGTTAGGTCGTACTGCGTTTAACGACATCGAGTGGATGTGGGCGGAGTATCGATCGACGCGCGGGCATGCGCGAGCGTGACGCGGACGGCGCAGACAGTAAACAGAGCACGCTGACGCTCGTCAAAGGTGGTGCCCCGGGATGCCAACGCAGCTGGTGTTGGCGCTGCTCGCGGCCACAGCGGCGAGCATCCTTGCCCGGCCTCCAGGTAACCATACGCAAGGAAACACACTCGATGGAACCAACTGTTACATTTTGCCCATGTCCTTATCGTCACTGATAACGACGAGTTTCCCGTATCAACAGTGTGTTGCGACTTGCGCTGCGAATTTAATTAGTCCTTAAAACATAACTATTTTTGCGCCACAACTAGTACTAAAATAAAAATACATATTTAGTTAAATGGCTCGAAAATTGATTAAATGATCGTCAGTTCACTGACTGACACCTGTTACTCTTTTTTCATTGGCAATCTGCCTGAAATCGAGAAATATACATTCATTACATATATAAAATTAATTTAAATTAAGTAGATAAAGAACATAGCTATTTTCACATTTCTTTTATTGGGTACTATTGCGAAAACCGGCCAAGTGCGAGTCGGACTCGCATTCCAAGGGTTCCGTACATTACACAATTTTTAACAATGTACCTGTTTTTTTATGTGAAACGTGAGATGTCTTTAAAAAATCCGTAGGGGTCGGATCAAAAACTAAGTAATTAAGCCCGACTCACGCTTGACTGCACATTTCGAATAGGTTTCCCTGTGATCTATAGGCAAAGAGCAATTTTGTATAATTTTTAACAATTTTAGACCCAAATTTTATATTAAAGGAAAAATTTTCCATTTTTTCCTTTAATATAAAATTTGGAGTATCGCTCGCAGATGTATCTGCATGTAAAAAAAAAAAAAAATTTAGAACCAGTAGTTTTGGTGATAAAGGGGGTGATAAACCAGCGGAGCGAGGTGGCGGAGCGATGAGCGAGGAAAAATCTCCGCTCTGAAATTTTAATGAAATTCTATTGCTGGGTTTTTTCCTCGATTACCGCTCCGCTCCAGTGGACAGGCAACCTAACTTTTGGAACCATACCTAGCGGCGTGTTGACGCCGCAACGGGTCTCTAGTAATATTATAATTGTTGTATTGTTAAGTTACTCTTCCGATATAGATTGGTATATCGGAAGAGTAACTTAACATCAGTTAACGCATTCACTGCCTGCAACATATACAGGGTGGACCATTTAGAATTGCGAATGTACATCCAGATACATTTTCTATGAAACTATACTTTAAAATTTTCCCGTTCCGTTCCGTCCTAATATATGAGTGAGTCATAAGAAATAAAAATAAAAGTATTTAGAAAAATATTTATTACTCGGACTGACAGACAGACGAACGGACAGACATGGCGAAACTATAAGGGTTCCTAGTTGACTATACGGAACTTTAAAAACGCGATAAGTTATAATTATCTTTTTCTGTTTTTCCCTATTTCACAAAAACGTATTAAATTTCACCCTACCCTAAGCATAGGTTGATCTTATTTGTTAAAAGCTTTTACTTTTTGCTCCAAACCTTTACTGCTAAAAACTTTACAGACTTAAACCTTCAAAGCTTAGGAGGCTTTAAAGCTTGAGGCCAAAAGACTCGAGGTTTCTATGCTCGTAAGCAGCAACACGAACTCTTAGTTCGAGTCGTTAAGGTTCCGAGGCTTTAAGGTTCGAGGCTTCAAGGCTCAGCAGCCGCGACTCAAGTCTTGTAGTTTACGCCTCAAAGCTAAAATCCACAACACTAAGTTATAAGCATATACGTTTTAAATTTGTATCAGTCTCTTACTTTCAAACTGATGATTTAAAAGTGGTGTTTTTATAAGAATAGAGAAAACTGTACTAATTAGGCCGCCACTTTTTATTTTTATTTTTAATGCGTGCTTCAAATTATCGAAATTTGGAAGCTATGAAATTACTATTTTAGTTATGATTGATTTTTCTTCTTTTCGTGTTTCATAGTGCCACAAAGTAAAAAAACGAGTAAAGTAAGAGTAAAAATTCGAGTTGGAGGTTACTTTGGGAATAAATTGTATCGAGCGAAGTGTTATGAATCGTGTATCGACCGCTATGATATGAAAGATAATATAATCAAGAATTACATATATTTTTCCCACGTCTAAAAAGTTAAACGTTTCTTCGCAAAATAGGAAAAATCATGGGGTATTTTTGCATATCTGGCTCAGGGAACGGCCTTAACTCTTTCTGATCAGTGTGTTCACGCGTACCTACAAGTTTTCATTAGGGCGGCAACAGCATCGTCCTAAAAGTAAAACGCATACAGCTTATAGTCATTTGGCGATTTTGACTCCTCAGAGGTTTTCTATGTAATTCATTAGTTACTCATCGGGATAAAAGTTTTTTTACGCATGTATTGCGGAATTCATGCAAGATTTGGTCACGGTGTCATAGGAATATTGGGCGATGGCAGAATCTGCTGATATGCAACTTTTAGTTGGTCTATCATAAAACTTATGACGTCGCTTTTGAATGATATGCTACTTTATGATTATTCGTTAAAGAACTAAAAAACTTTTACTTTGATATTCTAAGTGCGAACAGTCATACAAGAATTATGCTTCATTATATAATAACTATTAAATTAAAAAAATTTGAAACGCCCTACGTTATATGTCAACAAAATCTATTTTATACTTAAAAGCGGTTCAACGGTTCTTTAGCTGGTCTTAGGAAACACCAAAAATAGGCCGCGAAGTTTTAAACAGAACAACCGTATGTTAAATTTATTTGTCATATGGGTCACTGGTTTAGACAATATTTATTTTGTTGTGTTAGAGCCCACGCCGTCTCAAGTGGTGGCGCTGGAGCCCCCACCGCGGGGCCCGCTCCGCCAGCGCGTCCCCATTCCAGAGTCGCGAGAGTACCTGTTACCGAGGTTCCTGCTGCCACACTTTCTAGGCTACGATGACAGTCCCCGGATGCCTCCGCCGCCGCAGCGAACTTTACCCGACCACGATTGGCTGAATAAGGTCAGAATACAATTATTTTAGTTGGATACTTACGAAGTTAAGTACAGTGTTAGTTTTTTACAGGTAAGTACCTAATATAATAACTTCATTGAATTTGCCAATGATTCAATGATTTGGATTGTAGGTGCCTTTGCCTACAATTCAACCTACAATTTAGTAAGGCATCAATAATTAATTATTTTCTCACAGCCGATACTCGTATCTTTTGTGGTAGAAGAGCCGGCAGTAAAGTTTCGAACCAACGTGATACCGCGATGAGATGCACAATGGTTTCCCATAAAACTGATGCTAAGTCCGAATTTGATAGTCTGCCACGGCGGAACTAGCCGAAAGTACAAAAAAAATAGCCACTTCCGGTGCGAAAAAGGGGGGGTCATTTAACCCATCTGATACTGCAATAAAAGCTATGGCATCAGTTAGAAATTTACTGGTAGATACAGAAAAGCGAAATCTGCCAGTATGATTCCTGCCGGAAGTGCTTGGCATACGCTCTCAAAGGTGACCATCGGGACCCCTAAATTAACCCATCTGATACCAGCATGAAACCAATTCCAGTCGGTAGATATGAACGTTCTCTTCAGGAATATATAAGTCTGCCAGGGCGCTTTCAGCCGAAACACCTTGACATACGAGATTATGTGAGCAACATCCGTGGAACCCGTATTTTGGAATTGTACAGATTACAGACATTTTAATTATTGCAGGCTTATGATTTATTACCTAATGCTTATATTTGTATATTTTTATGCCATTAATAACATATATTTCAAATTTATTAATATACACAATATAATTTGGGCATTAATTTAATACCTGCTTACGGCTTTGTACTTCTTTGTTTGCCTTATAAAGGTGCTAACAAATTAGCTACCGATATCTTTACAGTTGATAGTACTCGGCTCCTGAAGTATATGTAAGTATGAAACATTATAGGTTTTATGATGTTATTTTGAGAAAATTGGAAAACAAATTTGCTTTGTAAAAAAAACTCTGTTAATGAGATAATTAAATGAGACCTCATTGAAAAGATTCTAAAACCTCTTTTAAATATAAAACTTAACTGGCCACTTCACGCTGATAAATCAAATGACACGTTGACAATGACATTTAAGACAAACAAGCAGTTAAATACATGATGATTATTTTTTTAGATAGAATTATAGTTTATTTATTTTGTTCGGTAAATAAAATAAAAATTATGAGAAACTTTCTTAATTTCTATTAAAAGTTAATTGTTCTAGTGTTCTAGTACCAACCATCTTGTAAAATTTCTGTAGCTAATTTGTTAGCACCTTATATATAAATAATACAATAATTTCAAATTACAATATCCTTTATTTACCAAAATGAACAAAATTATTATTATTACATACTTATTGTAAACGGGTGTAAAAAGACAGGATTTTCAACGTCAAGGACGATTTTTACCAATAATCCAAATATGAACATTTTAAATCATTTTTAGGGTTCCGTACCCAAAGGGTAAAAACGGGACCCTATTACTAAGACTCCAATAGATTATATTCTGTTTTTTATTCCGTAATCCGTAGACTAAAATGACATTTCATGTGGTACTAAGAAATGTCCATGTCTTACATATAAAACGTCATTTTAGTCTACGGAATAAAAAAACAGACCTTAGTTATCTCAATTTGTAGTGTTATAAAACAACACCCTGAATGTTAAACTACGTCAGTTTTGCGTCAACGTCAAGAAATGTAGGGGAGAGGTGGGCATGACGGGATACTTAATGTTTCAAGTCCAATAAAACTGAAAATGCTATTTTTTTTAAGCTTTTGTTATTTTTATTTTTATCTTTGGTACTCAGTCTTTCATAATCAACACTTACTAGGAACTCTCTAGTTAGATAATTAAATTAAAAATAAATTAAAATGGCCAAAAGTGCCTTCTCTCCATCTTGCCCCCCAAGTATGGTAAGATGGGGAACCCCTACGGGACAAGATAAGAACGATTCATATAAATATTATATTTAGGGCCTAAACAAAACTTAAATTTTTGGCTTTTGGGTCCATCGTCTGATAACTTCTCACGAACTGTTTTACTTTTATTTCTTAAGTCGTCTGAGAGACAGAAAATGTGTTTACAGCTAACATGTACCCCATCTTCCCTTGTTAATTTTATTGTTTGTTGGGTTAATTTTATTGTTTATAAAAATTGACATGTAAAAGTGCCCCTGAGGCCTATTTGCTGAATAAATGTTTGATGTTGATGTTGATGTTGAAGAATAAATAAATTCAAATCCGCAATTCTTCATCAGTTTATCACTTTAAAACTACGGCCGTCAAGATGTACCCCATCTTGCCCCATGTGCCTAATGAAATTCGAAAGTTTTTTGTAAAATAAACCGTACTTGAAACCAAACAAGTCCTTAGCTGTTGGCGTGATTGCTGGGCCATAGGAATAAATTAACAGTATATATGTGCTGGTGATAATAAGGAAACAAACGCAAACCAAATAAAACACAAAAACCGGCCAAGTGCGAGTCGGATTTGCGCACGTAAGGTTCCGTACCATAATACCATTACGCAAAAAATGGCAAAAAAGTCACGTTTGTTGTATGGGAACCCCACTTAAATATTTATTTTATTATGTTTTTAGAATCATTTATTCATCAATTGTGCATTACAGGTAATGAATACAGGTGTTATAAACAATTAGTTATAGTTTGTTATAACGGCAACAGAAATACATCATCTGTGAAAATTTCATCTGTCTAGCTATCACGGTTGATGAGATACAGCCTGGTGACAGACGGACAGACATACAGACAGACAGAAAGCGGAGTCTTAGTTATAGGGTCCCGTTTTTACCCTTTGGGTACGGAACCCTAAAAATAACAAGGAATATGGCAAAAACAGTTTTTTTGCAAATAAATAATTAACGACACCATTTGTCTAGCCGGTCACTGTGCGAACTGATTGCTATGATGGTGACGCATCGTCATGCGTTAACGGGATTCTGATGGTTGGTCAGTCGTGTCGCCATATAAAGCCGCTACCCCGTCTTACTCGTCTTGCCCCTCTCTCCCCTACATAAGATAGTGATTAGATACACCAAATAGGTGAAAAAACGCCTCAAGCGTAAAAGAAACCACCAAAAATCATTTTATGTAGCATTACAAGCCTGATTTAGCTATGAATGCTAATACCCCCTTATTCGTAAAACTTTACGAGCCTGAATTAGTTAAATTATGTTTTATCCTTTTCTTACAAATACATTAGTCAAAATGACAGACAAAGACAAACGATTCATATAGCTAATTCAATGACTATTAATCATATTAATCACATTATTTAATTTATTTTAACTTAATTTATTATAAATATGTGTTATTAATAACGTAATAATATACAAATATAAGCATAGAGTAATAAATTAATAAGCCTGCAGTAAAACTATGAAAACGGATTATATCGCGTATATTGAATTTATAATACATCCCGACGTTTCGAACTCTTTACAGCGTTCGTGGTCAACGGGTGACTGAGGAAAAATTACAAAATGCAAAAATACCCACATACTAAAATAATGAACAATCATAGACTACAAACTTTAAGGCTGGTTGTACATGCAAAATCGGTTCATAAGGCTAGTTATACACTATAATTATTTTTCAAGTAAAGATATATATATATACGCGATAAAAAACTATGCCGGCTCCAACCCTACACCACGGACCCGAGAAGATTTAATTCCCTCCTAAATTGTAGGAGGGTATCCCAATATGGGACCGGCAACAAACTCGGCGGGACACATCTTTTCAAAAATCTAAAAAATAAAAAAAATTAAATCTTCTCGGGTCCGTGGTGTAGGGTTGGAGCCGGCATAGTTTTTTATCGCGTATATATATATATCTTTACTTGAAAAATAATTATAGTGTATAACTAGCCTTATGAACCGATTTTGCATGTACAACCAGCCTTAAAGTTTGTAGTCTATGATTGTTCATTATTTTAGTATGTGGGTATTTTTGCATTTTGTAATTTTTCCTCAGTCACCCGTTGACCACGAACGCTGTAAAGAGTTCGAAACGTCGAGATGTATTATAAATTCAATATACGCGATATAATCCGTTTTCATAGTTTTATTTCATGAGTAACTATCGCGGTAACCGAAGACAATATTAAGCCTGCAGTATTTGAAATGTCCGTAATATGTACAATTCCAAAATACGGGTTATACGGGTTCCACGGATGTTGCTCACATAATCTCGTATGTCAATAGACCTGTACCAATAACTTCTGAGGTTATAAGAATATTAATGTTGCTTATTTTTTATATATAGTTTCCAGACCATATACTAAACCTAAAAATAATATTTTGTGTCATCCTAGGTATTTGCTTAGGTAGAAATTTAGGTATTTCTTTTTTCAATCAGCATTCTGTAAAAAAAATATTCGAGACGAAATTCTTTGTTTCCCTGTAAAGGCAAAGTGGCTTCCGACGTACACACGCATTTTGTGTCATTTTCATCCACGGGTATAATGGCATTTAATAAATACCTAATATTGATCTTAAAACGCCTAAAAAAATATTAGAGTCGGTAAGTGAAGTGTTGTACTTTACAGAACATTGTTATATGTTATTCAAACAAATCTGTGTCAAATTCATCCACCGCTTTTATTTAAAAAAAATTTTTTTCTAATTAACACCCTGTATCTGCCACAAAAAAAAATTCATGTTATTAAGTTTACGTCTACAATATTATAATACCACATTGAGACATCATTCATAATTTGGGTCATTTTGATCCACGGTTTTTTTACTATCTGGCAAAATAAAACTCAATTGAACAAGAAGGGCGTGCGCGGGGAAGGGTACCTACGCGGGTGGGGTGCTTATTATACTTGCCGCAATATCAGCTGGCGACTGAGATCTTAATACTATCTCCTTTACCCTTGTTAAGACCAACCAAGAGATGGCATTATGAGCTGTCTCGCCACTTAGTTTTGCGATACAGTGTATTTATTTCATTCGGAGGCATAATTACATTGTCTTATCAATCTTACCGTAGTAGGTATATAAATATAATTAAAAATAAACTGTAGGCTGCACTCCTCATACTGACCAACATTTGTGACGTTCCTAATGAAAAGGTACCACTTTCTCTGACAGGTTATTTGTATAAAGATATAATCAAATTTCGTCTTTATGGTAAACGACAAAGTGGTACCTACCTTTTGATTGAGAATGTCACAACAGCGACTTAAAAATTACTTTTGTTTCGATTTTTAGTAGACTTTTTAAGTTTATTTTAAGACGCAATTTATTGTGATTTTTGTTATGTTTAAGCGTGGCAAGCAACATTAATTACATTGATGATGATGTTCATTAAATACAATATTTTTTTATACTATACTGAACTGTCACCCTATACATGAGAATGAACAGCGCCCTCTTGACAATGATCATATATTACTGGTCAGGCTTTAATATGTGTCATAATTTAGTAAAGTCCCCTTTGTGGATTCTAAGTTTCCGAGTTACAGCAGTTTAGTGAAAGCGTTTTTTTTTTAATATAAATTAAGGGTTGAATAAAGAGGAAAGAAAATTTGATTATTTTTGCGCTACGACGCACGGTTTAGGAGATACAGCCCTATAAAGTTTTTTTATTGTTTTTTTCTTTTTTACATTGTGTTTTTTGTATATTACTTTGGGGTTTCATAAAGGGGAACGAAAATTTAATTATTTTTGCGCTACGACGCATGGTTTAGGAGATCAAGCCCTATAAAAAACTCTTTTTTTTTGCGTTTTTTTTTGTATAAATTAATGGTTACATAAAGGGGACCGAAAAGTTGATTATTTTTGCGCTACGACGCACGGTTTAGGAGATACAGCCCTATATAGATTTTTTTATTTTTCTTTTTTACGTTTCTAAATCTTAATTAAGGGCTTCTTAAGGGGAACGAAAATTTGATTATTTTTCGCTACCATGCACGGTTTAGGAGATACATCCCTAAAGTTTTTTTTGTTGTTTTTTTTTCTTTTTTTTGTCATTGCGTTTTTTGTTATTACTTTGGGGTTTCATAAAAGGGAACGAAAATTTTATTATTTTTGCGTTACGACGCACGGTTTAGGAGATACAGCCCTAAAATGATTTTTTTCTCGTTTTCTTTTTTGCGTTTTTAAATCTTAATTAGGGGCTTCTTAAAGGGGAACGGATATTGATTATTTTTGCGCTACGATGCACGGTTTAGGAGATACAGCCCTATAAAGTTTTTTTGTTATTATTTTTTTCTTTCTTTTTCTTGTGTTTTTGTATATTATTTAGGGGCTTCATAAAGGGGAACGAAAATTTTATTATTTTTGCGCTACGACGCATGGTTTAGGAGATACAGCCCTATAAAGATTTTTTTTTTAAATTTTGCGTATTTTTAAATATAAATTATGGGTTGCATAAAGGGGAACGAAAATTTTATTGTTTTTGCGGTACCACGCACGGTTTAGGAGATACAGCTCTATAAAGTTTTTTTTCCTGGTTTTTTTTTGTTTTTTTTTTAAAGTATTAATTACGGGTTTGTTAAAGGGGTTTTTTAAATTATTTTTGCGCTACGACGCATGGTTTAAGAGATACAGCCCTATAAAGATTTTTTTATTGTTTTTTTTTTTTCTTTTTTACATTGTGTTTTTTGTATATTACTTTGGGGTTTCATAAAGGGGAACGAAAATTTTATTATTTTTGCGGTACCACGCACGGTTTAGGAGATACAGCTCTATAAAGTTTTTTTTCCTGGTTTTTTTTTGTTTTTTTTTTTAAGTATTAATTACGGGTTTCTTAAAGGGGTTTTTTAAATTATTTTTGCGCTACGACGCATGGTTTAAGAGATACAGCCCTATAATGTTTTTTTTTTATTTTGCGTTTTTTTTTTAATATAAATTATGGGTTGCATAAAGGGGAAAGAAAATTTTATTATTTTTGCGCTACGACGCATGGTTTAGGAGATACAGCCCTATAAAGATTTTTTTTTTAAATTTTGCGTTTTTTTTTAAATATAAATTATGGGTTGCATAAAGGGGAACGAAAATTTTATTGTTTTTGCGGTACCACGCACGGTTTAGGAGATACAGCTCTATAAAGTTTTTTTTCCTGGTTTTTTTTGTTTTTTTTTTTTAAGTATTAATTACGGGTTTCTTAAAGGGGTTTTTTTAAATTATTTTTGCGCTACGACGCATGGTTTAAGAGATACAGCCCTATAAAGTTTTTTTTTTAAATTTTGCGTTTTTATTTTAAATATAAATTATGGGTTGCATAAAGGGGAACGAAAATTTTATTATTTTTGCGCCACCACGCACGGTTTAGGAGATATTATATCTATATATATACTATATATAGCTATAATAGCTCTATAAAGTTTTTTCCTGGTTTTTTTTAAAGTTTTAATTAAGGGTTTCTTAAAGGGGAACGAAAATTTGATTATTTTTGTGCTACGATGCACGGTTTAGGAGATGCAGCCCTATAAAGATTTTTTTTGTTGTTTTTTTTTCCATTGTGTTTTTTGTATATTATTTTGGGGTTCCGTAAAGGGGAACGAAAATTTTGTTCTTTTTGCGCTACCACGCACGGTTTAGGAGATATAGCTCTATAAAGATTTTTTCCTGTTTTTTTTGTTTTTTTTTTTAAGTATTAATTAAGGGACCCTTAAAGGGGAACGAAAAATTGATTATTTTTGCGCTACGATGCACGATTTAGGATATGCAGCCCTATAAAGATTTTTTTTTTGTTTTTTTTTTCATTGTGTTTTTTTGTATATTACTTTGGGGTTCCGTAAAGGGGAACGAAAATTTTATTATTTTTGCGCTACGACGCACGGTTTAGGAGATACAGCCCTAAAATGATTTTTTTTCCACTTTCTTTTTTGCGTTTTTCAATCTTAATTAGGGGTTTCTTAAAGGGATTTTTTTTAATTATTTTTGCGCTACGATGCACGGTGTAGGAGATACAGCCCTATAAAGTTTTTTTGTTATTTTTTTTCTTTTTTTTCATTGTGTTTTTAGTATATTACTTTGGGGCTTCATAAAGGGGAACGAAATTTTTATTATTTTTGCGCCACCAAGCACGGTTTAGGAGATATTATATCTATATATATAGCAATAATAGCTCTATAAAGCTTTTTTCCTGGTTTTTTTTAAAGTTTTAATTAAGGATTTCTTAAGGGGAACGAAAATTTGATTATTTTTGTGCTACGATGCACGGTTTAGGAGATGCAGCCCTATAAAGATTTTTTCCTCTTTTTTTTTCTTTTTTGCGTTTTTAAATCTTAATTAGGGGCTTCTTAAAGGGAAGCGAAAATTTGATTTTTTTTGCGCTACGATGCACGATATAGGAGATACAGCTAATACAGCCCTATAAAGATTTTGTTTCTTTTTTTTTTCATTGTATTTTTCATGTATTACTTTTGGGTTACATAAAGGGGAACGAAAATTTTATTATTTTTGCGCTACGACGCATGGTTTAGGAGATACAGTCCTATATATTTTTTTACAATGCATGTGCTCGAAAAGTGCGTTTCCTACGGAGCCATGTCGTGCGGAAAGTACTGCTTTTCCGCACTAGTGCTTTTTGTTTTCAATTTTTTTTTACAGTACATATGGTGCTACTTTCTCGCACTAGTGCGGAAAAGAGCACTTACCGTGCATATGTCGAAAGTTTAAAGGGCCATATGTACTGTAAAACGTACGATACACGTGCGAATAGGTAATTCGCAACTCGTGTCGATTTAAAACACTCCTTTTAATAATTAAACTTATTTGCCATGACATGTTTTTTTATTTACTCGCACAATGCATAGTAAAACATTGTATGATACACGTGCGTAAAGATGATTTCCGCACTTGTTGCATAAATAGCAATTTTTTTTATCAAAGAATGAAAGAAAGTCACGGTATTTATAACCAAATTTTACTTTAGTGGTACCTTTTCCCTATCACTGTCACAAATGTATGTAGCGTTCACGTAAACGCGATATTTTTAAGATTTCCCTGCGCAATGTTGCCAGCTCGCTCGCAAATCAAACATGTACTTACAGTTCTTTTGCATAATGGTGACATTGTACAATATCTATGAGATTTAAATAGGTAAAAGATAATTCGACGCATTCTTTGCTTGCTTGTTGCTTGTTGTTGTGTTGTTTGCGTAACTTCTTTGAATAAGTTGCGTTAATTTGGCGCACAGGCGAAGTAAACATGCGTTGCGTACGGCAAGGTCACGCCGCGGCCCCACCCTGCACGGCCTCCGTTGCCCATTCAGACCGCCCGCTAGCTTCGTTTGAACGCAAATAATATTTTTGTAATATTTGTTTATGCAGTGGATGCAAGTGACACAAATTCATACATCTTATTTATCCCGCATTTCAAATTAATAATATGTAAACTCTAATATCTTTAATATTCTTTTGTAACGGTGACAGCCTGTTACAACAAAATCATCAAATATCTTATGAAGCTATGCCTTAATAAGACACAAAATCATTTAATGGACCTATTTAAACGATTAAATTCGACCTAAGTAATTTTTTTTAACTCTAATTTTTTTTTGTGTCATTTAGAATATTATGACATAGTATCAGATTGCAGTGGACGTAATTGACACAAACTATGTTTTCACACTAAAAACACTATCCTAAATGCAACACAGTTACATGTTTTCTCTCGAATATTTTTTTCTCCAAGATAATTCAAAATAAAAAATAATTACCACAAAATAACAAATTACTAGAAAAGCAAATTATATATATGACACAAAACAAAATGTAAGATTTACATCTTAACAAAGTATTCATAAGCGAAAACAGAATTGACTTTAATATTTTTATAACCTAGGGGTCAAAATATAGCCAGCGGTACAGGTCTATCAAGGTGTTTCGGCTGAAAGCGCCCTGGCAGACTTATATATTCCTGAAGAGAAGGTTCATATCTACCGACTGGAATTGGTTTCATGCTGGTATCAGATGGGTTAATTTAGGGGTCCTGATGGTCACCTTTGAGAGCGTATGCCAAGCACTTCCGGCAGGAATCATACTGGCAGATTTCGCTTTTCTGTATCTACCAGTAAATTTCTAACTGATGCCATAGCTTTTATTGCAGTATCAGATGGGTTAAATGACCCCCCCTTTTTCGCACCGGAAGTGGCTATTTTTTTTGTACTTTCGGCTAGTTCCGCCGTGGCAGACTATCAAATTCGGACTTAGCATCAGTTTTATGGGAAACCATTGTGCATCTCATCGCGGTATCACGTTGGTTCGAAACTTTACTGCCGGCTCTCCAACCATTGTATGGATAATACCTTTGTACTATACAATAGTCACGCTTTCCGTGGAAATTATTCTTAAGACTGTTTATTGGAATATTTTTTTAGATAATATTATAAACTTAGTTTGCTATTACCTACTGAGAAGTTCGATAGAAGCTTGAATCTTGTATATCGTATACGTGTACGCGTATACATGTACGTGTATAAATGTACATACATTTACATGTATTTGTTTACATTTGTATTATACCTCATTATGATGATTTGAAAATAAGTTTACCTTGCAGGAAATTGATCGCATCAATCAGATGTCAGGTGAAACTGAATCCATCATGAGGCCATACGACGACGATTTGGCCCACTGGATTGCCCGCGACCCTTATGTGCAGCGTATGTTCGAAAATCCCGTGAAAACGGCTCCTAGCCACAAATTTGTTCTAGAGTCTATGAACGAAGCAGATGAAACCAGAGAGAGACCACGTCTAATGTTGGCTCCATCTATTCATGAAATAAAAGGCCTAAACAAACGCCCCGAGAAACCGGCCAGAGATGATAGAAAATCATTTGCACTCACGCCTCTCGATAAAGGCTATTTTGAACCAGACCCGAATGCGAAAAACCAACGTAAGTAATAAGTTAGTATTTAAGTCGCACAACCTGTTTTAACACAAGGGTACGTTCATATACTTAATATTTGCATTATTTTAACGTTATTAATAATTTACTTATTAATTGAGTCCGTGTTACTAAGCTAACTCAGCTAAGGAAGTGAAGCTGACAAAATTTTCTTCCACCCACTTCCAAAGCCACTTCACACTCTGTCACTGTCAGAGTTAAGCTTGGCCTGACTCTAGTACTTGTATGTACGTGTAATTATTAGGTAGGTATCTTAAGGTGGTACTTTAAAACAACTAAGCTATGAATCAGTTGAGGTACACAGATAATGCCAAGTTTATGCTTTAACTTCATAACACCTTTATATCATAATATTCGCAATGCCTGTCTTTATTTGTCCTAAATTTCAAAACAACTTAGTCTCAAAATGCCTGAATGTCAATTTTTTTCCTTCTTGAAATGACCGAATGTCATAATGACTAGGTGCTTATGAAGGGTACACGCAAAGATAGATATAACTCCGTAATAGATGGATACAGTCTAAGGAAAAAACGTGCCTCGAAAAAAAAAAAAATTGATTCTCGTTCAGAGGGCGCTACTAGCTTTGGCCTACTGTCGTATAGATGGCGTTGACGGTCTCGTTTGTTTTTTAACAATTTTAACGCATATCAGTGAAAGAACATGGGTCAAAATCATAAAAATAATTAATGCAAATAAAAAAAATCATTTATCCATATTTAAATACATTTTATCGTATTTTTATAAATCTTCATTTTTAGTTTTAAAGTGTGTCGACAGATGGCAGTGAATTTACTGGGGTTACAAAATTTACTATGACAGTACCGCTCTAGTATAAGTTACTCTACGGTACACGGAAAGAACATGTCTAGTGACTTTTTACGGAAAATGAGATTTTCATCTCATAATGTAGAGCTCTTAATAAACTATTAGTTATATCTTTTGCTACCACTGTATAATATATGTAACACAACTTTTTTTTTTAGTTAAAAAAGATCTGGTTACGGAATTACCATAAGGGCCCTCTACACTCGTGCGGGAATCGCGGCGCGAAGCCGCGAACGTAAGTGTGGCGTCGATTTCGCAGATTGTGCACGCCTTCGCGCCTAGTTCCCCGTTTTTTGTCGGTTTATTAGCCCGCGTCAAAGGAGGCGCGAAGCGCGAACTGGCAAGACTCCACATTACACACTATTTTGACTCATATGTGGCAAGATAAATAATAATTATATTATATAAAGCGGCTATATTTTACGGTTTTACAACAAATAAAATGGAAAAATAGCTAAATCACGTATGATGCCATAGATAACTAGCAGTTAAACTCGATCAGCTGATGCTTTTCCGCCATCTTGACGCGAACCAAACTGCGAAATCACCGTGAAGTTTGCGAGTGCTGAGTCATACGTGAACGTCGCGATATGTTCTCTCCGCGAAGTCACACCGCGATTCGCGCACATAGTCTGGAGGGGCCTATACATTTTGACATTGTTCCAAATTTTAAAACTGCGCGTACTCAAAATGTTACTAAAGAGACTAGACATGTTCTTTCCGTGAACCCTTTATATATGGTGTACAGCCATAGTTTTTAAAACCAAGGTGTAGGGTTAGTAAAGTCAGGGCCCGGCACGGTGGCGCCCCCCGCCAAGACGAACCAAGCGAAGCGCAAGGGCACTATATACCTACTTTTTCTCGAAGCGCTTCGTCCTATTTAGGGTTCTGTACCCAAAGTGTAAAAACGAGACCCTATTACTAAGACTGCGCTGTCCGTCTGTCCGCCCGTCTGTCCGTCTGTCCGTCTGTCTGTCACCAGGCTGTATCTCATGAACCGTAATAGATAGACAGTTAAAATTTTCACAGATGATGTATTTCTGTTGCCGCTATAACAACAAATACTAAAAAGTACGGCACCCTTGGTGGGCGAGTTCGACTCGCACTTGTCCGGTTTTTTTGAACCCTCATAACTTGGGTTTCGATTATAGCGATATGATGTCGATAGTGGACTAATTAAAATTAAAAAGTTTCGTTTGCATAGCTCTTATTCTTTAGATTTGATTGATACTCGTATCTTAAACTGAGGATGAATACCCTGCCGATGGCGAGCGGTGCGGTGATAGAAAGCGGCCGTTAGCATCATGTCAAACAATTCTTCAGAGCACAGCCCATTGTACAAGCGGTAGAACACACACAAGGAGGCGAAGTCTTTCCTTAGACTTAAAGGTTCAATACCGCTTGTGAATTTGGGATCGTCGACGATTCGTACAGCGCGCCTTTGGACTGAGTCGAAGGGTCCAAGCTGGCATCCAGGTGCTCCTGCCCAAAGGTGACAGCAGTACTCCATATGGGGTCTGACTTGCGATTTATAGAGCAGCAGTCTTTGCCCCGGATTAAAGTATCGCCTCGCTTTATTGAGCACACCGAGTTTTTTGGATGCCAGTGCAGACTTCCCTTCCAGGTGGCTACGGAATTGGACGTCACTGGAGACGTCGACACCGAGGATCCCAATACTCCCTGACATGGTAAGGGCTGTGCCTTCGAACTGTGGGACCACAGTAAATGGGGTTTTCTTAGCGGTAAACGCGCAAACTTGTGTCTTAGTGGGGTTGAATCGGACTAAATTGTCCCGGCCCCACACCGAAACTCTGGATAGAGTGCTCTCAATATCCGACACAAGCTTTTCACGACTCTCCAGCACCACGGAACGAGGGATGTTGGCACGGCCTGCGTAATAGGCATCCCCAGTACTGTCGTCTGCATAGCAATGAATGTCGTCGATAGACAACATGTCATTGATGTGCAGCAAAAACAGCGTTGGGGATAGCACAGAACCTAGCACCTAAGAGGTTTAAGAGGAATTTCCTCCCGCGGACGCTTCGGCTGTGGAATGAGCTCCCTGCCGAGGTTTTCCCGAGGGGCTACAGTATGGGGTTCTTCAAAAAAGGAGTGTACAGGTTTTTAAAGGGTCGGCAACGCGCGTGTAATATCTCTGGTGTTGCAGGCGTCCATAGGCTACGGTAACTGCTTACCATCAGGCGGGCCGTATGCTTGATTGCCACCCCAACAAACACATTAGCCATAACAACAACTCATTTAGAGTCCTGAGTGACATAGTAGTTTTATAAGACCCATAATAATAGTTTTAGGTGATACTATGGAAATAAACGGTCTTATTAATAAACTGGCGCTAGTAAGGTGATATAATAGACATATGATTGCATAATGCAGCTAAAGGCTGTAATAAGGTGGTATTAGCTGAATCTTTATATATTTTGGTTACCACTTTAAGTAGATTTTAACGCTGAAGGTTCTTTTGGGGTGCCCATTATAACTTACTCGCGCTATAGCTCTATAATCGTGTTATGTTTACCTTTTAGTGCTTAATGCCGCCTACAGTGTTACAACAGCTATAAAAATACTCTTAAGCCATTTAAGAGTGGCAACAGTAATTCTTATAGCTCTAAGTAATATAGTGATACAACCGACATAATTTGCCCTGTTAAATCACGTAGTTTTTTAGTGCTAGAAGTGCAGCTGTATGGAACCGTAGCTCTTCAAGAGTGTTTGTGCGAACATTATTACAGCTTAAAGTTATTTTTAAGTATTTCAGGTATAAGATACCTCTCTCTATAACCTTTAATGGTTTATCGTGATACATTGTTGTTTAAAGTTGAATACCACATCAAATATAGCCTTAATAGGCCCAAAAGCTCTAAACTACGACATTAGTGTTAATAATCATTTACGCCATTTTGTTTACAAACAAACACAAAAATGCTTGAAATATCTAGTAATAAAGCAGTAATTGTTATGGTCATTTTGTTCTGATATTACAATATCTAGTATGTTTAGCATAACCATTCACAAAACTAAAGATTATAATTAACATACTTACAAAAAATATACTAGGCTAGTATTTTTAGTATACAAAATTTATCAAAACATGTACAAAACATATACAAGGCGCTTGAAAATTGAGATGTAAAATACCATATATAATGACAGAAAAGCAATAGCCGCAATAGAATTTCAGTTGAATTCTCTAATACGTGTCGTGAAACTTTGCTGTGTAGTCACCAGGTAATAATAATTCCAATAAACCATCAAGCTGTCGCCATTATAAACAATCTGTCTGACTACGTCACGCATCACTATGAGCGATTATTGGAAATTGTATTAAATATTTTGACATTTAAAACTACAAACGATTGTTTTCACTACTGCAGCGTTCTTGTAACACTGTTAGTGATACAAGATAACATATTACAAGGTTATTAAAACTATAAGTAAAAATACTGCTACTTTAACCCTTTATTATCACTTCCGGCAAGAATAATCCCTATTGTAGCACTATTATATCACTAGTTTATTACTATTGCACATAAAATAAACCACTGTAGAGCTTCAAGCACTAACGTCGGTGCCTAATTCCGACTATAAGAGAGTTATAGCGTGCTATATCGCTAAATTTTTGGCCGCACTATCGCTATCACTGTTTAATCGAAATAATAGTCAGCTTTTATAGAACTAGTTTTATCGCTAAAATGTTACTTGGGACCGACGTGGTATAAAAAAAACCCCGATTTCGTCACTCACTAATTCACTCACTCACTGATGATCATCAAAATTCTAGGGTCCCTGAAGTCCTAGTCGGCTGATATTTGGTACCTATAAACTAGTATTAGTACACAAACAACAAAAAAAATCTAAAACTTCGAACTCTTACATATTTATGATAATGTTATTATTATGTAAAAAAAAATATAATTTTTCGTTGGTAAACTTCGGAGATAAGGGGGGGGGATGGTATTTTTTTTTAATTTTCAGTAAAAAAATTGTTTTGGTATGTTCAATTCGAGCTCTTTCAAATGATATCCCACGCGACCTAGTAACTAGACTGAAATTTTGCCCTCTCTATATATTGGGCATTTTTCATAATTAATAAAAAAAACCGGCCAAGTGCGAGTCGGACTCGCGCACCGAGGGTTCCGTACTTTTTAGTATTTGTTGTTATAGCGGCAACGGTACATGAGATACAGCCTGGTGACAGACAGACGGACAGACGGACAGCGGAATCTTAGTAATAGGGTTCCGTTTTTACCCTTTGGGTACGGAACCCTAAAAATAAAAAAATACACTTCCAATGTGTCTGGGTTAGCGTTGTTCATAACTATTCCAAATTTCAAATCGATAGCTTCAGTAGTTCTCGAGATATTTAGCAATGTGACAGACAGACGGACAAAGTCGCACCATAAGGGTTCCTTTTGTACCTTTTTGGTACGGAACCCTAAAAAGGTGCCATTTGGTAATTAATTATTGTGTATATTTTTATTTTATTCTTAACTTTAATTTTACTGCCTCCGGATTTTAGTTAGTTTTCGTAAAATGTATGGACATTTAAAAAAAATGTTTGTATGTCAGTACTTTTTTTTAATTTATTGGCTCTGAACCTTTACCATGCTAATTCGAGCCAATTATGGTAGACCAGGTATATCTTTTTAGCTAAAGTTTGAATAAAGAAACTATACATAAATATACTCCGCAGACCATATTTATATGAAAATTTTGAAATGCATCCGGATTATTAAAAAATGATTTTAAATTCTGTTTATTGGCTATTACTCAACTTTTTATAACTGTGCCCAAAGGATAACTAATACTTTTTTTTCTCCATACTCGAGTGACCCACCCTAGCTAATATACGGTCCGTAAATCCTAAATTTCGACCTAGGGCTGTAATGTACGTATGAAATAAGGCAGACATCTTATTTATCTCCCTTTTCCCCCCTCACTAGTGTAACGCAAAACATTGTGTGTGCCACGGCCACGGCTGGTACAGGAATTACCAATTCACACTCGTTCGTACGTTCTTATTTATCGCCCTTAATACACAATGTACTAAAATAATTGCACCTTACAGTAACAAGTCACGTAAAACTTTTTTTTTTCACGTAAAATATTGATTTCATGTTGTATATTTTGAAATTCCGTATTATTTACTCTGTTTACGGCAAACATAGAAATGTAAATGCTTACCACGACTTCAGGTTCCGTTTTCGTGTGGTAATGGTAAGTAATATATTATTTCTATTCTATTCTATTCTATTCTAATATCCCACCATAAACATTTTCATGTAAAATGTTGCCAAGACGACCATATATGTATCTCAAACTCACTCACTCACTGTCAAAAAGTTATCAGATCTCATGTAGAGCCAAGCTCCTAACTTTACACGCCCTTTCTTTTTTTTTTTTTAACCCAGGGGAAATCCGTTAGGGATCCCACCCGGCCCGGGAGAGGCCGGGTGGGTATGTCCGACTCGCACGGACTAAAATCCCTGGGGTGTTCCGACGCTCGCTTTTGGGCGGGGTTACGGGAACAACTTTGCAGACCTCCGAGACCCCGCCGGCGTTGCATTTGGGGCTGCTCCAGCAGCCTACTCCGCTGAAGGCACCTCGGAACACTTGAGGGCCTTCCAGCTCGGAAACCTCTTCAGGCAACTTTACACGCCCTAACTCTACAAGCTCTAACTTCACAAACTCTATTCCTTAGTCAAAATATGTGGCTTGACCGTTTCGTTACTGAATAAGAATATTGTATCACAGAAAAGTAATGATCAGTGAATAAATTTTTCACCCTGTCTCCCATGTGACGTAGCGAAACGGCCAAGCCACATATTTTGGCTAAGGTGTAGAGTTTCTGAAGTTATGGTTTGTAGAGTTAGGGCGTGTAGAGGTAGAAGCTTGGTTCTACATGAGATCTGATCACTTTTTGACAGTGCGATATTTATGGTCGTCTTGGCAACATTTTACATGAAATGTTTTGGTGGGATTTCACTACTTTTTAGGGTTCCGTAGCTAAATGGCCAAAAAACGGAACCCTTATAGATTCGTCATGTCTGTCTGTCTGTCTGTCCGTCCGTAAATATGTCACAGCCACTTTTTTCCGAAACTATAAGAACTATACTGTTGAATCTTGGTAAGCAGATTTATTCTGTGAACCGCATTAAGATTTTCACACAAAAAAAAAAACAATAAATTTTGGGGGTTCCCCATACTTAGAACTGAAACTCAAAAAATTTTTTTTCATCAAACCCATACGTGTGGGGTATTGGATAGGTCTTCAAAAATGATATTGAGGTTTCTAATATCATTTTTTTCTAAACTGAATAGTTTGCGCGAGAGACACCTCCAAAGTGGTAAAAATGTGTGACCCCCCTGTAACTTCTAAAATAAGAGAATGATAAAACTAAAAAAAATATATGATGTACATTACCATGCAAACTTCCACCGAAAATTGGTTTGAACGAAATCTAGTAAGTAGTTTTGATTTAATACGTCACAAATCGTAAACCGCAATTTACCTTTTACTCACGTTACGGAACCCTCGGTGCGCGAGTCCGACTCGCACTTGGCCGGTTTTTTGTAGGTTACTTATGACAATTTTCCATCCCCTAATTTAAAGGAAGGGGGTTGATTTAATAAAAATCCTGAAATACGTATTTTATTATTTATAACAAGGAGTCCCTATATCAATTTTCAGACCTCTAGCATCAAAACTGGCGAAAGTCTCATACAAACTTCCATTCCCTAGTTTAAGAGGTTGGGGGGGTAAGTTCCATGCTTAATTTAGGATTTTTATTGTTGTTTGTGTCCTAATACTAGCTTACATAGCCAATTTCCTTTCTAGGCTTTCTAGGACTTCAGGAAATACCCTAAGAATTTTGATTATCATCAGTGAGTGAGTGACGAAATCGGTGTTTCTTAGATATCAATAAAATCTAAAGTACCTATAAGAGCTATGCAATTGAAACTTTTTATGTTTAATAAGTCCACTATTGACATCATATTCTGAGAATTTTGTTTATCTGGTATACCAAATCAAACCTCATAAGGTTAAAAAAAACGACGAATCGGTTTGAAATAGTACCCAAATAAGTACATAATTGATTATAATAAAATAAAATAAAAATTATAATAAAATAATAAGTAATTAATATAATAAAGTAAGTATAAAATAATATATATGCGTTATTGATATAAATGCGTTAATTTTAATTTATGTACCTAGTTATAGTTTAGTTTTAAGAAATACTTGCTGTGCCCTAACAGGGTTCATGTGTGAACGTACCCTAATGTAACATCTGTTTTGTACCACATGATAATAAGCAATAAATTATGAATTATGAAAAGGTAGGTAGTGCCCTTGCGCTTCGCTTGGCTCGTCTTGGCGGGGGCACGGCCTAGCCCCCAGATGTAGGTACGTTTATGGTACCTAAGTAATAATTTCACATTTAGGTTGTCCAGTGTAGATAAGTATTTAATTTAGAAAGGTATGACTACTTTTTCTCTGACCCCTGCTGTGTGAATCGACAATAGCAAATCGGTTGATCTGTCGAACTTGTTTCCCGTTTCACCACCACAGACCTGGTGATTTAAAAAGCAAATATTATGTTCAACTGTATAATGATGGTTTTAGTATAAGTATACCTATTCATATCTACACGGTGTGTTTTTTAACTCCGTCAAATTCAGGGTATAGCTAAGTACATTTAAGGAAACTGAATGGCATAGTTAATAAAAAAAAATACTTACTTACTTTTTTTTCGTAGAAAGTAAGTAAATGCTGAATATAGCGTTGTTGTAACATGGGCATGCTATTTAACTCAACCAAAGAATTGGAAACTTTGATATAGCAATATCATTTGGAACATCGATCGTCCGAGATAGCAAAGATAGATATAACTCCGTAATAGATAGATACAGTCTAAGGAAAAAACGTGCCTCGAAAATAAAGAAAATTTGATTCTCGTTCAGAGGGCGCTACTAGTTTTGGCCTACAGTCGTATAGATGGCGTTGACGGTTTCGTTTGTTATTTAACAATTTTAACGCATATCAGTGAAAGAACATGGGTCAAAATCATAAAAATAATTAATGCAAATAAAAAAAATAATTTATCTATATTTAAATACATTCTATCGTATTTTTATAAATCTTCATTTTTAGTTTTAAAGTGTGTCGACAGATGGCAGTGAATTTACTGGGGTTACAAAATTTACTATGACAGTACCGCTCTAGTATAAGTTACTCTATGGAGATAGGTAGTATATAATTACTTGCGTTTAGTTTAGTAGCAAATACATAAACTTACACTAAACAGTAATCAATATGTTAACGAGCCCAAAGGCAAGTGTACACGTTCATAGGGGCCTTATTACATAAAAATAAAATATTTATTATCTCTGAAATGAAGTTAATTAGAATCTGAGAAAGTAACTTAATTTAGGTTCAGGAATGCGCCCTTGAAATTTAAGGAGTTTACAAAAACGCCGTGTAGGTATGTATATAATAAGTAATATAAGTTTTTTTTTAGAAGTCATAGTGGATACACCCAGTGTCGAGGAACCTTTGGCAGCTATGGTTAAGGAGCCACCTCGGCAAACTCGGCAAAATCCCAATCTTAGTCGTACCAAGACTCTTGTCACCGAAAACATAGACAAACTGAGAAGCGGACTGTAAGTAAAGTGATCTGTATCCTGTATCCTTACACGAGTCACTGTCATATACGATACGAGTACGTACTTCTAACGTCTAATCTAATACGTAACTTACCTACTTTCTATATGCATCTCGCTCACGTACGAGCTACCGACTCGTATTAGTGTAATGTTTTTATACTTTTTTATGGGCCTCAACCTGCAATGATTTGACAGTAACAAACAGACAACTAACGCTAGCCTCCCTTTGGAATTGCTTTTAGGGTAAGTACCTAATGAGAAGGCTGGCTTGGCCGGCTTATACCTAAGCTCGAACATTTTGACGCAAACTTTTAGAAAAGCTTCAGCATGTTACAAGATCTTTATAAATATTCTTAAAAATCGAATGTTAAACGCAGTAAAGAACTATTTTTCAATAAAAGGGCTGAGAGTCAAATAACCTAGTACATTTTTTAACTTAATAATTATGGTACCACAGAAAAATTACTTGTGCCCTAAAATAAACGTAGTGTTCACGCTAGTCATTTCTACTACCGAAGTTCGCAAATTGCGGGCAACTTTCTCTGTCACTCTAATTACGCATCAATTGAAGTAAAAGAGAAACATTGAGAGAATTTGCGAACTCGGTTTTCGCGGTTATAGCCCAGGGTGCGTAGCCAACATGCCAATCGTTTACGCTCCGTAGCGACCGAAACGCAACTGTCACTGTTGCCCTAATATGGAAGCAAGGGCCTGGCACTCTTTGGTAGAGAAAGATAGTCTTATTGCGATTCTTATAAGAGGAAAGAGAAAATAGTGCCATGCTTTGTCTTTATCACCGACCGGGCATTTTTTCATGGTCGGGTTATGGCATCATGTGGGCGTCATAGTAGGCTATGACGAAATACCGAAATTCATAAGAGTGAAAGAGAAAAGACATTGGACATGCAAACTGGATAAATTGCGTAGTATACATTTTATATGAATATTCTTTCTCTTACCCCCGGTCGCTCGGTAGCGCGTCTATAACTACTTGTATACTTATATTATGTCTGTGTATGGAAGAGTGATAGAGAGACACAAGCGAAGCCGTAGCGCGAGCGATTGTCACTTGGCTAGGCATCGATCTCTCGGCTCGAGTCCTCAAGGTTCGGCAATTGCGACTTGAGTCCGAGCCGAGCTCAATTCCCCTACAAAAGGTTGTTTACCTATTTGGTTTTACCCTTTAATTTGAGGCGTTCAATTATTATCACAAACAAGCCAGTGCATGTTTTTTTTTTCACTTGTAGGTAAATGCCTACTAAATATTGTTACCTGGGGCTCACATTGAGTTATTATTGCTATAAGTAGAGAAGCCATACCAAACAATGAAATTAAAATTCATCGCCTTAAGGCGCTAGTCGCTATTTTTGGCCGTAAACTCTTACTTTCTAGAGTATATATCTTCTTAACGGTTCGACAAAAAATTATGAAAAAAATATACAGAGTGGAAATATATCACACGGCAACACGGGATCTGGTAGCTGCCCTCACTGACCCAAAATCTATTTCCACCCTGTATATGAATCTACATTTCATGTACAACATTCCTAACGTTTGACTTTTTCCCTGTGACTTATAGATTCTCTATAAAAGGAACATTACGACAGGCCGTTTTGCGACTAACTTTGCTTATATCTCCTAAACAGTTTATTCGATTAACGTTTTCGTATTCGATTTTTAAACTAAAATAAATGTTTTAACAGGCACTACAAATACAACGTTTCATAATGTTAAAAAATCTGTTTTTTTAAGAAATCGAATATTATTCAACATTTCGTGCGTATGTAGCTCGAAAACGGCGTGGCCGGCAGTCGTGTCCTAGCTTTGGAACAAGGAGGCTGTGTCGTTCCTCGCTCCGTACCTTCCTTGTAATCTGTATGCTTGTGATGAGCCCAAGTGTAATGAAATTAGAGTTATTGTGGCCAAAGACTAAATAACTGCCGAAAGTTGATTTGGTTCTGACGCACTTAACACGGTGTTTCGCAGCCTATTATTACGAAAATAATGACAATATTTCAACTTATGTTTGAGATAGCTTCATTTGAAATATAAAAATAAAGATATATATATATATAATATATATAATATCTTCCTACTCCCATCACAAAATCCGCATTCGCGAGGCGTTTGCCTAACTCCCTGCATCCTTATATTTACAATACAGTAGTAAAGGCCTGCAACATATCTAAAAAGTCTCCTCTTGAAGCAAAATTCGTAATTAAGAACTGGTTGAAAGGTCTTAACTATAGTCAAACTGAAATGCTGCTGAAGGTCGTCACCTAATCACTTACGTATGCTAACAATCTCTGTAGCCTTAATACATGCGCAACCCAACACACACTCACACACATACACACACACACACACACACTTACACACACACACACACACAGAGAGACAAAGTTTTTCTTTAATTTTCTTTCTTTAAATTACTTAATTTCTTTAATTATTACTTCTATTAATGTCACCTAGTTTTTTACTTAACCTTTGGTTGTTTAATGCGAACCCGGCTACCACGTGACAGGCATTGCCTAGTGTGGGGCCACTGGATATTGTCGAATATTATTAAGGTTTTTTCTTTTAAATAAATATATTCTATTCTATTCTATTCTATTCTAAAAGTTTTATAACGTGCGCGGACATATTGCCATTTTTACGTTTTTAATAAAGGTAGATTCCTAACAAAATAATAATTAATTGATTAATATAGGCTATCAATTTACGTTGTGTGTAAATATTTATTTTTAAGTTTAATTTTTTTTAATTGTGTTGGGTGATTGGGTAATCTGCCATTGATTGGTGGTGCTTGATGATAAAAACGAACAGTGACAAGTAAGAGTCAATATTATTCTATAAGCTAATCGTAAATGAAAGTAGGCATAATCCAAATAAAAACTATTTATAAATAATGACACTTGCAATTGATTAAGCCGTTTAGTAAAAAGACCAAAACGGCCTGTCGTATTTTTTTGGCGAAACTATAAATTAAGGCGAAAGGAAGAAATCAAACGTACTACTTACTACCGCAACGATAATACGAATATCTATGCTATAATGCTATAGTTAGTTCGAATTTTACAAATGTTTTCTTAATATTGTCTTCGGTTACCGCGATAGTTACTCATGAAATAAAACTATGAAAACGGATTATATCGCGTATATTGAATTTATAATACATCCCGACGTTTCGAACTCTTTACAGCGTTCGTGGTCAACGGGTGACTGAGGAAAAATTACAAAGTGCAAAAATACCCACATACTAAAATAATGAACAATCATAGACTACAAACTTTAAGGCTGGTTGTACATGCAAAATCGGTTCATAAGGCTAGTTATACACTATAATTATTTTTCAAGTAAAGATATATATATATACGCGATAAAAACTATAAATGTTTTCTTGTTCAGATACGAATACACCTTGCATTTTGTGGAGTTGGTAAATTATTATAACGGTAAATACTTACCTACTGTTACTGTCTAGAGCGTATTTCTTCTAAATGGATAAACAAAAAAATATGAAAAAAATATTTATGAATCTTCATTTATTGTTCAACAAATATAACATTTAACTTTTTTCCTGAAATTTATAGTTTCACCGTAATAAAAATAATACAACGGGCCATTTTGCGGCTAACTTTGGTTATTTTATTGGACTCAATAGAGCGCCGGGCTCATAGACTCTTTGGCGATGACCCATCTGTCAAGTCAAGGATACAGAGCCTTGAGCATCGCCGTCGAGTCGCTTGCCTATCGGTGTTCTATCGGATACATTTCGGGGAGTGCGCACAGGAACTACACGACCTGATCCCACCTTCCCCTTTTCATCATCGGACATCCAGGCGCGGGGAGCGAATGCACCCGTTCGTGGTCCACATTCCATTCGTTCGGACGAAACGTTTTGCCTCCTCCTTTTTGGTACGGACGGCTAAGGAATGGAATGCGCTCCCGCCATCTGTATTCCCTGATCAATATGACCTCGGTCTCTTTAAAACAAGAGTGAATAGGCTGTTACTGAACCGGTGAGCTCCATCTTAGGCCCTGTCTTCACTTTCCATCAGGTGTGACTAGGGCCAATCGCCGATCAGTTTATAATAATAAAAAAATCTACTTAACGGCTAAATCAATTAAAATTACTTTTAAACTAACAATAATGTTTTAACAGCTGACGATCTTTCCACTGCAATACAACCGGCCGACGATTTGTTTTATTAACAATATCATCTAAATTCTAAACTTCTATCTGACAAAGTATATAAAATGGGATGCGATGAGTGAAAAAAAATTTTTTTTACATGTTCATGTCACCAGCTGACGGTCCACCGGGATACAACCGGCTGACCATTTTTTTATTCACATTAATATCTAAACTATCATCTGACAAAGTATTAAGCGGGAGGCAATGACAATTTTTTTGCGTGTTTCGCTGGCTGCCATTCCTCAACCCACCAACGGAGCGGCAGCTGACGTCCACGGGGGTTCATCATACATAGCCGTTAACCACTATATCGGAGTTATTGTGGCCAAAAAATAAATAACGGCAGAGCGCTAATTTGGTTGTGGCGTAATGTTTGAGAAAACTTCGAACTTCGAAAAATAATACTAGTTTAACACTAATAGGTAGGTAACAATTCCCAAAATTTTATATGTAGGTAGACTAGGTAGTAGGTACTTAATTTTATAAGTTAACTATTAATGGCATTATTTATATTTGTTTATTACGGAAAAAAATTACTATAATAAAATAAACTCAATGTACGCCTCAATTTAGTACATACCAAGCTCTAGCTAATCTTAATCTGTCGAATTGACTTAGGTACTTATTTGTAAGAAACCAGATAAAACACAAATTAACTAATTCATCATCATCATCATCATATCAGCCCTTTATCGCCCACTGCTGAGCATAGGCCTCTCTTCCAGTACGCCACAGGCTTGTAAAGTATAATGCATAAGGGAATATATTTTTATTATAATTTACGACCCCCACTAAACGCATTATCTACTCATACTCAAACGACAAAATATCTACAAAAGATACACAAATACGAGTATAGCGCCAACCGCGCGCCTCTGGGCTGTAGCTTATTCTTTGAACCTCATTGTGGTGCAGCGGACGAAATTCTCGTATACGATCGCAGTGAGCGGGGTGCGGGTACAGAGACGATGAGACGCTCAAGGACACATCAGCGACTATCGCCTTAAAATTCATGACGCATGGCGCAAGAGTACAAATTTTCCTTTATAGGGCAACGGTCTCAAAAAAGACCAACCTGTAACAGCATCTTTGTGTATTTTTTTCTTGTACAAAATTTTTAGAACTATAGTTTGGCGATGAGGCTTGAATTGAGGATTTATTTGTTCAATCTTGCCCGTTAAAGGGCGTTACTGGCCTGAAATAGCTATGAATCGTTTGTCTTTATGTGTCATTTTGAGTTAAATATTTGTAAGAAAGCGATAAAACATAATTAAAGTAAACCAGGTCCGTAAAGTTTTATGAATAAGGGGGTTAAAAATATAATAAGGTAAGCTCAGTTAAACTAACAACGTGACTAGACATGAAATCAAAAAACTTGTTGAACTGTGCAACAATGGGTTGAATTTTATTTATACATTATCTTGAGCTGTTTTTGCTTGCTACTTTTTCATGCTGATTATAAATGGCACATACATACTTATGGTGGCACCCTCGGAAATGTGGATATTTATCGTTTTATTTACATTTATGTATGTATTATACATCTTTTAGGTACTTCATTATTTTTACAAAACTGGATACATACGTTAGAAATTTGTAAATTGTAATGTTTTACATTTAATGTTTTATCTGTGCAAGTCTGGGTACCTGTGCGTTCTCTGAAATAAATATTGAAAACCTGATTCTTTCAAATCTGGACATTGTCGGGCTCATTCTACTCATCGACAGCATTCTCCATCCTACCATTGAAAGGATGTCCCAAAATGTCCATTCCATTACGTCACGTTTTAGTGTGAACAATTTTTTCACTTGTATGTGCGTGACTTAGTGAAACGTTAAATTTTCATAAAAAAATTTGGGACATTTTTTTTATCATCAAAATTGAATATGCTAGTGATTCGGAGTTGAAAAAACCCAAAATCACCACGATCTGTAAGAATCAGGTTTTCAATATTTATTTTAGAAAACGCCCACCTACGTTAGAAATTTTAAAGACCCTCCGTTTTAAATTAATAATAAATTTAAATTCGTAAACACGCTGATATTCGGCAAATACGAATTAGAATACCTAATAATCGGACTAGACTAGGAAAAATATTTAGAACTGACAGAACAGTCTTGAAATTTGGTATTTATATGTATGTATGTATGTATGTTTATAAAAGATCCTGTTTTCATATTCAGACCATTTGACGTTTGGGGTCATCCATCAATAACGTCACACGAATTTCGAGGTTTTTTAACCCCTCACCCCCTCCTTGTGACACTTGGTCACATTTGTCGTTCACGATAGCCGCGTACGTGTCACGTACAACTATCGCTAACGTGAACGCTATTTATGCACTGTTAGTGCTTGAAAATGGAGACCTAGGCTCTCCGAAACACAAGTTTCGCACGAGTGACTAATAATATGTGAGTTTAACCGTGCTAGTGTGACACGACAGTTTAAATTCGATTATCTTTAATAACCTATTTCGCAAATATTTTAGAACCATGTTTGTTACTACTGTATATATCCCTGCCTATCAATATCATCCACACACAGTGTTATATTTTCTTTCTGAAGAAAGTCTGCATCACTACACACCTATTTAGCTACCATTTTTAGGGTTTCTAGATGACTACGAAACACCTACGAAACTTATAGTTTCGCCATGTCCGTCTGTCCGTCCGCAGCTGCTCCGCGATTGTTAGTACTAGAAAGCTGCAATTTGGGATGGATACATAAATCATGCATGGCGACAGAACGGTAAATAAAAACTGACCAAAAAGAGTGTTAGGTACCTCACTCATAATCTTAATCGTGAAAACAGTCGTTAATAATTAACAATGAGTAACAAAGTAAAAAACATTGGACATGCTATTTTAATTTTAGAAATGGTCTTACTTATTTATCTACTTATATTCCCCACGTAGGAAAAGATGGTAAACACGTAGGTAGTTATTTTGCTGCTGACTGCAAAATATGTAGGTTTAAATCACACGCCTGGAAAAGCACCTGCCAATTGCAGAATTATTCAGTTGGATGCGTAATTGAATCGGAACAAAATTACTGTTTATGTTTATCGCCGGCCACCGTAGTAGGTATGTGTATTGATATACCACTTTATTAATCGCCAAGTGGAGCTTTTTGCAATGGAAGTCAGCATGGAGCTATTTGAAAAACTGGGTTAAATTGCTTCGAATAAAATAAAAGTTTAAACAAGTGTTTTCACGCGTTTTCTTTTTACAATTACTTAGTTACGGCTACCTATAATAATATTTAACACTTAGAACACACTAGGTACATATTTTCAAAATCCATTGGGTGTATGAATGTTAATTAGTTAACATTCTAGCCGTTCTACCCTCAAAATGCACCATTTTGGGGGAAACTCTTTTATGAGTTAAGGATATATACATAAACTAGTGACCCGCCTCGGCTTTGCACGGGTAGTTCAACTAATTTACACAAAACCTTTACAAATTATACATATACCCTTCCTCTTGAATTACTCTATCTATAAAAAAAACCGCATTAAAATCGGGACAGACACATCCATCCAGACAGCAGGAAGCGACTTTTATACTATGTAGTGACTATGTAGTGAATAAGAATGTAGGTATCTACAATTGGACAAAGTTTTAACTGTGAAATTATACTTCTCTTGGTATGATATCTCTCTCTCTCTCTCTCTCCTTATAATTTGGGTTTATAATCTTAATTATTTACTAGTAAGTGAGGCACTCCTGTAACTCGTGGTTCAGAAAAACTGCTCACAATCAGCAGGTCACTTGTCAAGATACCTATACTTACTTCGCTTTACGTACATGTACCTTGACACCCCGAGCAGTCGCTTTTTTGTATTTTAGTTTTATTGTAAATAATGATTAGTAAGCCGAACATTTTCTGTTGTGACTCAGTAGACAGTGAAGTATTAATTACAGGGCTAATAAGGACTACCGATTACCTGTCTCCTTACTGCCAACCAACCTGGGCTGGTTGAAAATAAATTCTGTTCAGGATGAGGAGAGGTGAAACTGAAATGAATTTTATTCATCATTTAGAGAATATCCGCTACCCTAATACCCTATATCACGCATGGAATTATTCCTTTTGCAGGTTAATACTTAATCTCACTGAAAAAATTAGGTTATTTTTATTGGGATCTTGTTTTACTAATTGGCCAGTTTTTAGAAATCAGCAAGGTACAATTACATGTTCCACTTTGTATTGCCTATGAAAACAGTGCATCTTAAAGCTTAGTGAGTAGAAATTATGTATTAAATTGATATTTATCTCACTACGTTCCACTCGGGCACTCGCCCTCATATGTACACGCAGACGAGATGCATTGATATTTATGAAGATATTTATGTAGTCTAAATAGGCCATCTACCTACCGCTCATAACTATTAAGGCACTCGTAATTTTTTTCATACAATTGAATACAAAATCGGAATTATACCGCTAAGTCGGGTAACAGTTTTTTGTGCAGTTTACTTTTTTAATTTAACAGACATATCGATGCAAGCGTGCACTGCTTGCCCTTAGAGCTGGTCAAAGACGCCTAGTCTTACTAAGATGGCATATAGTCGAGAAATTCGGACGGGCACCGCCGTGGCGGGGTGGCCTAGGGGTTCATGGCGTTAGCCGCGATAGCTAAAGACGCCGGTTCGAATCCGGCCTCACCACTGGAGGGTTCCGTCACTTTTTATTTAATATATGACATCTATTACAGTTTATAATTTATACTATATAGTAGTGTGACGACTTTAAAAAACACAAATCAAAATATTTAATAAAATAATTGTATTTGTTCTCAAACTTGTTCATAGATGGCAGCACCAGTCTCTCTCGCTACAACGTAAATCCGTAAGGAGTTCGTTTAGGAGGTGCAAGCGCGCACTGCTTGCCCTTAGAGCTGGTCAAAGACGCCTAGTCTTACTAAGATGGCATATAGTCGAGAAATTCGGACGGGCACCGCCGTGGCGGGGTGGCCTAGGGGTTCATGGCGTTAGCCGCGATAGCTAAAGACGCCGGTTCGAATCCGGCCTCACCACTGGAGGGTTCCGTCACTTTTTATTTAATATATGACATCTATTACAGTTTATAATTTATATATAGTAGTGTGACGACTTTAAAAAACACAAATCAAAATATTTAATAAAATAATTGTATTTGTTCTCAAACTTGTTCATAGATGGCAGCACCAGTCTCTCTCGCTACAACGTAAATCCGTAAGGAGTTCGTTTAGGAGGTGCAAGCGCGCACTGCTTGCCCTTAGAGCTGGTCAAAGACGCCTAGTCTTACTAAGATGGCATATAGTCGAGAAATTCGGACGGGCACCGCCGTGGCGGGGTGGCCTAGGGGTTCATGGCGTTAGCCGCGATAGCTAAAGACGCCGGTTCGAATCCGGCTTTCACCACTGGAGGGCTTCGTCACTTTTTCTTTAATACATGACATCTATTACAGTTTTTAAGACATATCGAGCTTCAAAATGATGGGCAGAATATTCGTGTACATTGCCTATGCCATTGCCATTGCAAATGTGGCAAGCGTAAAAAAAAACCATAAATCGTTTTCCAGTACAAAACCGTTTTATTTTGTATACTAGTACATAAGGGTTTTTTAAATCGTATCATAAAGTAAACTCGAAATTTTAAAGGATGTCTTTGGCAGCAATTTGAGGCTCAATATATTTACCTAAATAAAAATTCCATCCAACATGTAAGAGAGTCATTTGCCTGCGATCGAACAATATGATTTTGAAAATAATTTTTGTATACAATTGTATGATGAAAGTTGCGGGTGCCTAAATACTTTTGAGCGGTAGTGTAGATGGAATTGTCGAATCTGGCGTGATTTAATCTGATATCGCATAGATGCGACAAGCTAAGTAATAAGTATTCTAAATGAGTAGAGTAGGTACGCTTATTTCAACTTTATACTTATTGAGTAAATCGATCTGTATCGGTTGTACTCTGCAAGCCTCTGGGTAAGCTTCTCGATCTTGGGATTTCGTAAGTAATTAAATACCTACCTACAATAGGTACTATATACATACATACCTACTTACTCACCATAAGCGGGATTAGGATGCATTACTAGGTTTAATTTTACATCCCAAGTCCTCTGTGGACCGTCATCATCATCATTTATATCGTAGCAATAAACTATAGATTTGAACACTAATTATACTATAACTTAAATACAGGAACATTAAAAAACACGTTGTACGGGTTTACAAAAATCATTCACAAAGAAAAACAAGATTACGGTAGCACAAAGGATTTATACCTACCTATATAGCGATTATCGCCTACGTATGGATCTCTATAGGTATATCGATTTTTGATTTATCGCGCAGGTACTTATGTATAACTGTCAGTTGTATAGTCGCTATAATTTCCATCTCTTAATTTAGCAGATAAAACGCAAAAAGCGTGTTGTGTAAGCGAGCTTTCGACAGAATTGTACCTACCGTGTAAAATGACAATATACATTCCAAAATCTTTATCTCTTTCACGCTGAGCTAGGCAGTCTTCTTCATATAGTTCTAACACTCCATAAATTCGAAATTCAGTTTTTTATTATTTTAAAATTGATCTATATTTTTATTTGCGTTATAACTAAGCAAATCTTCGTACTGCAAATACTGCACCGTTATTAAGTTATTGCTTGAATGATGCTATGAATTTGTTTAATAGCCCACTTCCATTAGTAGATAGATATCATTGTAGACACCTAACACTTTAGAGCATATACATATTAGACATTTGTTTCTTAACCTTTGCATCCTTAGGGCCACTTGCACCATCCCACTAACCCGGAGTTAACCGGTTAAACCGTTAACCCAGTGTCAAATTGTACTGGTAACCTTGGTAACTCCGGGTTTAACCGGCTAAGCCCGGGCTAGAGGAATGGTGCAACTGGCGCTTAGTAATATATTATATTTACTTACAAATTAGTACATTATGTTAAAATATTGCCACATTTCAGCAACGGCCACGAAGACGGTTTAATGGCAGAGAAGGGTAGAGAGCACATTCACGTGCTGGAGGCGTCCAATAACGACCCCATAGACCCACTATTGTTTGCTGCCGTAGGCGGGGCTATTGCGGCAGCTGTTAGCCTTACCATCTTCGGATTCACCTTTGCGTGGTATACGTGAGTATGCATTACAGATTACAGATTTACTTTTTTCTGGAATCAATGGAACACGAGACACGAGAATGTATATTATTGGCTAAGGAAGTGTTTGGTATCTAATAGGGTATTTGACTACTAGTCAAATCAGTTTCTTTTTTTGAACCGTCAAAACGATTTTGCTACTATGGAATTTATATGAAACACTAGCATGTGACGTCACAATCAAATTACCTACTCTTTATAGTTTTATATGGGTTTTAAAATAGAAATTGTGTCTAAAAATAACTGCTGTCTACGTTTCTCTATTAATCTTCTGGTGCTTTATTTCATGCATGGTATAAAATAATTTATTTTAAATACAGTCAAATAATATTGTCTTCGGTTACCGCGATAGTTACTCATGAAATAAAACTATGAAAACGGATTATATCGCGTATATTGAATTTATAATACATCCCGACGTTTCGAACTCTTTACAGCGTTCGTGGTCAACGGGTGACAGTCAAATACCCTATTATCTATATCCATCAGTTACTCCAGTACTTCGGAGTAGGTTACTCCAGTTTGGCGCATTTATAGTATATATGTAACTGTATAAAAAAAAAAAACAAAAAAAAAGTTGCGGGTTGCCACAGTTTTGCTTTATTGCATCCATACCGGGCCTATTAAATATACAAAACGTACTAACAAAATTTAACGTATTACAATGAAGTTGACAGGTAGAAACCTAGCTTTTGATTACCGGTTACACCAAAAAGAGTCTAAAGGTCACCTATTCGCACAGGTTGGCCAAAAAAGCGAAGGCTGCAGCTGACGTGGACTACCCGGCTTACGGAGTGACGGGACCCACGGTAGACGCTACAGGCGACAGGAAACTCGCACACTCGGCGCACATGTACCATTATCAGCACCAGAAGCAGCAAATCATTGCGATGGAAAAGTAAGCTTACATTTTGTTCAACATTGTTATATTGCACATTCATTTCACTCGTTGTCTTGGGCGGCACTATCACCAGTCCAGAGCCTCAAGCAAGCAAACAATCCAAGTAGTCGGACAAAAATTAGCAACAAAGTCCGAATGATGGACCAATTAGTACACTGCGATGAAGATCGTCTTAGAAAAGTTATTTTTTTTCTGGATGACATGGGTTTAGATGTAGAGCGTTGATTGAAAATAATGGGCAATATACTAAGTTACAAGTTACAATAATTGTACACAATTGTATTTTTTTCATTAGTTTTTCCATTTTTATAAGAATTGCCGCTAGTTAGTAAAAAGCCAGTTTTTAAGATTTATATTTTTTACTTCTAGTATTAATTATTTCAGTAAAGGTTACAGTTAATTTTGGAATAATATCAAGTAATGCAGAATAATAAATAGGTAGTATTTTGTGCAACAGGTATATAATAAGAATTCTTAAAACTCCGAGGTCCGAAGTTACAAAACAAAACGAAGTTGAATTTTGTAGACAGCTACAGGCGCGAGAAGTTTAACACCTAATTATGTACTGTTGCTGACAATATTTTCTCTAAGACAGCAGCAAACACCTAATAGTAAACATTACGATACAAGCGCAATAAATAGGAAGTTCGCAACGAGTGGCGATACATTAAAACACGACCGAAGGGAGTGTTTTAAGTCGACACGAGTTGCGAATTACCTATTCGCACATGTATTGTAAAACGTTTTACAGTACATATGGCCCTTTAAATTTTCGACATAGTTACGTAATGTGCTAATTATCGCACTAGTGCGGTAAAGTAGCTCCAAATGTACTGTAAAATTATAAATAAAATCAAAGTAAGTAAATAATTGTTTGTAGATCTTTGCCTAGAAGTCAGAATAAATGATTACCAGTCCGCCGGGCGATATCGGCCTGTCAGTTTTTCGGAACTGTCAAATTTTTGTTCTAACTGATAGGCCGATATAGTCCGGCGGACTGATAATCAGTGGGCCCATTTCACTGCTGTTAGGATCCTAACAAAGAACACTGGCAACACTGCGCCGGGGCCCCGCGCGCCGCACTTCTTATGAAGTTGATTTCGATCTCACTGACAGTCATTTAATCTACAAATAAGAGTACTGTAGGCCGAGCACTTGATTGACGCGACAGTATCTCGCCGCGAGATAGGCTACCCGTCTTTTACTAACTGTATGAATTAAAGGGGGACGGGTAGTCTATGTCGCGGCGAGTTACTCTCGCGCCAATCATGTGCTAGCCCGGCTGGAGTAGAAAAATAATAATTTAGGGGACATTGAGCCCTTTTTGAGAAATTATTAAAAAGTGTATGCAAATGTAGCTGGAAGAATATGATAGATTATTTGCCGCTACTGTATTAAGGAAGAGTTAAATGAAACTTCCGGCTAAGCCCATCCACAAGGAGTGCGACTTCCATGCCAGACCACGTAGGTTATAACCCCGGCACTTCCCAATTAGCTTCTTAGAATTTAAGTACCAAATATCATTTAATATTTTTACCAGTCGCGTTTTGGTGTAGAAAACAGCGAACAAACCGGACTAGTTTTCTCTCTGCGTTGGTAGGTCCAATGGTAATAGCTAATTCTTGGGATTGGTTTACTAAACTAAACGGATCCCAGGTTTACCCCGCTTAAAAGCAGAGACAACATAAGATTAGCCTGACCTAATATAAACTGTTATATTTGTAAGCGTCAGGATGACAGGACCATGATAGCTATTTATAACAAGTGTTACTCCAAGTTTTAGTACCTTTTTTGTACTATTTGGTAGCTGATATCAATAAAATTGTATCTCTCTAAATATCGAGAAATATTGAAAATAAAGTGGTCAGCCATTCTGACGTCAGGTTGACAGGACCATGTCCAGTTCCCCTACTTGTAGGCGTTATATCGCATCCATGTTTTGGTAAAGATTTAGTACCTACCTCATTTGTACCTGTCATAATTATATTCTTCTTATTTTATTTCGACACCGTAAAAAAGTTACAGTTGGAATTAACTTTGTATGTGCACAGTGGTGCAGCCAGTCAATGTGAACCGGGTCTAAAAATTAGTTCAAAATTTAATATTTTTAGTCAAACATTTATTTTACAAGGGGGTAAATTAGTTGTTTCACCAATCCAAAAAATGGAATCTTGAGCGTTGCGGGGGTTTCAAGGCACGAGGGTTAAACAAATTTTTCTACTGTGTGATACATAACATTTTTTACCACACCAAAGCGAGAAAAATTCTCACTTAAAATTCAAAATCATTCCTTACTCGTAAAAGTCAATTTTACCTACCAATATATGAGGAAACAACTCAAGATTTGAATGAAATTACTTCTTTGTTACTCTGGTGGATAAAATGCAACTGTCCCATTCGTTTTGGAAGAATAAAGAGAGCCTTTACGAGCTGTTATGGTATATTTATTTATAAAAGCATTTTCTGTGACAACCCTAAAGATTTAGTACTCAATTGGAACTTAATTTGGACTTATAAAAAAAAACATAGGGTAGTAATAAAAATTAAATAGCCCGTATTGAAAATTAAATACTTAAGTAAGTAATGTTAAAATCTAATGTACCTATAAACACTATCCTTTAGATTTAAGTTTAATTTATTTGTTCTGTTATTATTTGTTACGAAAAAACTATGAAGTCTGTTCTTCGAAATAAAGATGTTTTATTATTATTATTTTGTTAATAGTGATAGGGTGGTAATAGTTATATCATTAGAATGATAACGATATAATATGTCCGTCCGTCCTTTTGTCTGCCACATCCCTTAATATCTCGAGCACTACTTACACTATCGAGATGAAATTTTGAATAGTCATGAATAAGGCTAACCCAGAGGCATTAAAAGTATATTTTGTTATTTAATTTTTATCAACCAGAAATCGCCCATTATGAAAGGGGCCGAAATTTCAGCATAGTTACTTTACTAGGTCAATTGGGGTTCATCAATCACTTAGTATCGCTTGAAAGAGCTAAAATTGTACAGTCAGTTGCAGAGAAACCCTGCTGGGTTAGGTTAGGTTAGAACTGCGACCTTGACAGAAACCAACTGCTACTATAAAAGTGGAGTGGAGTGGTGGAGGGGCTTAGTAACCGTGGCTTGATCACCCACGGTGAAGCGAAAAGGCAACCAGGGCCGGCCTGTTTGAGGCGCCGGCTGGCCCGAGGAGGACGCTCCAAGTGGGCTTGTTTAGCCCGCTTGTGATGCGCCGAAGGTGGACCGTCGAGGAAGAGGAGTATCTGTATTGTGGTAAGCCTTTCTCCCTATCCTCGGCGGCCGAGGTGGGATCGCAGGGGAAGAGGAGTGATGGTATTTCGATGCGCCACTCTCCCTATCCCCTGCGAACTTGGCGGGGCTGTTCCGCTGTAGCGGCGTTGATGGGGTTGCAGAGGAAGAGGAGTGTCGGTGTTACGATGTGCCGTTCTCCCTGTCCTCTGCAGCCGAGTTGTGGTTTTGCGGCAGAACCATAGACCTGATCTGTCGCCGGGCGCCGGGGAAATTTCTGGCGCCCGTGGCTACCTTGTGGCGGGCTCGGGGAGGTCCGCTACAATGCAGAACGGAAGCCGAGAAGGCGCGTCGTACCATCTGGCGCGCCTAGCGTGAAGGGCCTTCGGGCATTCGCGGAGCCGCTCATGGGCGGCTGCCGCCGCTGGGGTTGCGGATGAGTACGCAAGCGTTCCTGTAATCTCACCAATAGGGCGGCGAAGCGGCATATGAGGGGGTTTTTAGTGGGTACACCGTGGGCCTCATTAGCGTAGACGGGAGTCCCACATATCAACTCGGGTCACCCCCCGCACCCGTGTGGTATGCGGAAAGAATTTTCCCCCCTAAAAAAAAGGTTAGAGCTGCGACCTTTACAGAAACCAACTGCTACTAGAAAAGTGGGTTAGGTTAGGTTAGAACTGCCACCTTTACTGAAACCAACTGCTACTAGAAAAGTGGGTTAGGTTATAACTGCGACCTTCACAGAAAAAAACTGCTACTACTAGAAAAGTGCGTTAGGTTGGTACTGCGACCTTCACAGAAACCAACTGCTACTAGAAAACAAAGTTTAGTGGACAGTAAGCTTATTGAAGAACAAAAAAAGGGAAGTAATCAAATGATGGCCAATATTATTGTTTTTTAAATCAGCTGATCAGCAAAGGTTAGGTTGGTTAGACATTTGCTGATCAACAGATTTTTCAGCTAACCAATTTTTGCAGATTTATATAACCCTGAAAAACCAACATACATACAAACATGAATAGGACGCGCAAGTTAGTCAATTTGCCGATATATGGCGCTCTCCACAGTTATACTTACTATACTTCTGGTCAAACATCATTCATGTATAAAGTTGCATGAGATAATTGAAAGAGTATGTATAGAACACTCGGTGCGCGAGTTAATCGAAATCGCACTTGAACTATTTTTTTGATTAAAAAAGAGGTTGGAATAATTAGTACTAATGATATTATTCTTAAACAAAAACGTCGTTTAATACTTGGTACTTAGTTGCCAGGAAATTCACAAATTTCGCCAACTTTCGGCACTGACACGACTTTGGGAACAGATCAAATTATTTTATTAAATATTTCGATTTTTTAAGTAGTCACACTACTATACATATATAAATTATAAACCGAAATAGATGTCATATATTAATGTTAATCTATTTCAGTTTATAATTTCGTCACAGAATTAAATTGGTTGTATCGTAGTACTAAGACGCAAAATAACCACCACATCACCACGCCAGCTCGTAGAGGCTCTCTTTATTCTTCCAAAACTGATGGGAAAGTTGCATTTTATCGACAAGAGTAGCAAAGTCATTTCATTCAAATCAAATTTTGAGTTATTTCCTTATGTAGTCTGATTTTGAATTTTAAGTGAGGTTTCCTTCACGTTAGTGTGGTAAAAAATGTTGTATTTAACTTGGTAGAAAAATTGTTTAAACTTCGTGCCTTGAAACCCTCGCAATGCTAAAGATTCCACTTTTCAAATCATTCGCTACGCTCGTGCACAGCTACTAAGTTTCTAACCCCTTGTAAAATAAATGTTTTAGCCAAAAATATTAACTTGAGAACAAATTTTTGGGCCCGGTTTAAATTGACTGGCTTCACCTCTGAATACAAGGTTTTTTCTAACTGAAACGTTTTATGGTCAGTCAAAATAAAATAAGAAGAATAATTATGAAAGGTCCAAATTAGTTGCTAATTCTTAGTCAAAATATGGATGCGATATATCGTCTACAACTAGGGGAACTGCCGACCTAGCCAAGGTGACAATCAATATCGCTTCGCCATCGAATCGCTTTGTGTCTCTATCACTCTTCCATATTAGTGTGACAGTGACAGTTGCGTTTCGTTCGCTACGTAGCGTTAGCGATTGGCATGTTGTCTACGGGGCCTGGACTTGGTCCTGTCAACCTGACGTCAGAATGACTGACCACAAGTTACTTTCAATATTTCTCGATTTTTAGCGAGGTACAATTTTTTTGATGTCAGGTACCAAATAGTACAAAAAAGGTAACAAAATTTTTAAGTAACACTCGTTATAAATAGCTATCATAGTCCTGTCATCCTAACGCTCACGTTAGGTATATTATTGTTGACCTTCTCCGGCTATTATGCCGTAGAAGGTTATAATAGCCGTAGACGTAATAATTACGTGTAGTACTAGCGTAGCGACCCGCCCCGGCTTGGCACGGGTTACACACGACGGTAACAAATTATACACAAACCTTCCTCAAGAATCACTATTGATAGGTGAAAACCGCATGAAAATCCGTTCAGTAGTTTTTGAGTTTATCGTGAATATACACACAGACAGACGTGTCGGGGGACTTTGGTTTATAAGGCGTAGTGATACTTTAGTGGCCTTCATACTTATTTAGCTAGGACAAGTCCACAAACTGTACGAATGTTATTTCTTGTAGTAGGATAGACGTGGAGCAGCGCCTGGGCTCGGTCGACACCGAGCCGGAGTCGGAGGAGGAGAACGAGGAAGGGGACTACACCGTGTACGAGTGCCCTGGTTTCGCCACGGTAAATAAACTATCTTTGACCCACCACTTAAAGTTTTCACTTATTTTTAGCACTGTATGCCAATCAAATAAGATCCAACAAAAGTGTTTTGAGCAATTAATTCCCAGCAAGCTCGAAATCGTTTTAATAATACCTTAATTTGATCCTAAATGCGTGTAATCCAAGTTTGCGCTATCCCAGGTGTGCATACATTTTGGAAGCTTTGGGAGATACATTTCTCCTTGGATTGCTAGCCTGTAGAAGTATAAGGAACCCACCATCTATTACAATGACACTACCAGCAAGGTTTGGTGGATCAGACACTGGCGAAAAGGCGTTTTGAGATTTTAACATGGTTATACCAAAAATAAATAAATTGAAAATGGCGGCCATTTTTTTATAACTGACTACCTACAAATTTACATTAAGGTACCTTTCGGATCCTTATACAAATTTTCATCATGATTAGACCAATTTTTCCATCGGAAGGACCGTTCTCGAGCTACAAGCAAAAATGAGTAAAAATGTTTGCACACCTGGGATTGCGCAAACGCGGATTACACGCATTTGGGACCAAATGAAGGTATTAAAACAATTTCCAGCTTGCTTAATTAATTCTACGAAAAAAACTATGTTGATTGGCCTGAGTGTATTTACACGTGTTCTGTTTTACGCACAGACTGGTGACATGGAGGTGAAGAACCCGTTGTTCTCCGACGACCCCACCCCGGCCACTCCTGGCAAGTGCGAAGTGGTAAAACCCCAACCCAAGGACTAACTGCATACCTAAAATTCTTCCTTCTACAGCTTTGACCTCTTCCTTAATTCATTAGGGATATCCAATAACATGGTTATATAGTCCTCTTTTAGTTATACAGTCTTTCAGTTAACAGTGTTTATAGTTAGAATTTAAATTATTTTGACTACTTGTTAAGTAATGTAAGTATTTAATTACGCTTCTGAGGGATGCAAGCGTGTCATTCTGCAGATGTCAAATGTAAGTTCCATGTTTGTTTTTGGGCAGTGGTAAGTGGTAAAAATATACATTGTTATGTTGTACTTACAAATTGGCTTCCAAGGCTAAATGTAGAATTAAACCTCAATTCTTAATGACTATCCCATGTGTCAGCTTAAGGCCAGGATTACACTCGCAAGTTTTACTTACGTAAAACACAGCTATACTACAGAATGAGATATGAATATCGTTATCACATTCTAGCAAATAGCTTTGTCCCTACTTACGTAAGTAAAACTTACAAGTGTAATCCTGGCCTAATGTCTACCAATTAATATTATTAAAGTATAACACACTTTATGTACCTAATCAGTCAAGTAATCACATATCTTCTATTTACAAAGGTACGAGTACCAATACATAAAATGAAAAGAAGTGTTCGCGTATCGAACATATATTAAGAAGGTACCTACTTTTAAAATTCTGGAAAATATTCCGGTGATTAGGGTAATCAAATGAAATTTTATTAAACATACATACATAAACATTGTAGTAATTACTGTAATTAGGCAATGAAAATCATATAGTACGACTTATCTGCCGTATATACAGTTATTTACAAATACAAATCGGTGTTACTCAATGTGGCAAAAGTAGTAAGTATATAATAGATTAATGAATAAAATAAATAAATGTATCAATACTGAGACTCGTCTGTCCCACTCCCACCTGTGGCTCGCCATCCTATTGGTATTGTGCATAGAGCACGTTGCATCAGTATTATTTCTGTGTTTTCTCACATACACAAAAGCTAATAGGTACTTAGAAGAATATGAAGAAAACACGTATGTACTTCCAGGGATTCTATTCTAGGCAATGTTTGCATCGAATAGATATAGTGACTACCATTTACGTGAGTAGAGTTCGATATCAAGACTTTTACCTATTGTCGGTATCGTAGTTGGAACCTCATTACATTACTTACATATACCTACTATTAAACACGCAGCTAAGCCTGTTTCTTTATCCCAGTTATTAAGGTTGGGCAATAGAACTGTCATTAGTATAGGTATTTGTGTTCATTACACTTTGTATCTCCTCCGTGACACTTATCTATTTGCTCTTTCTCTTATAATGTGTAATAGTACATTATGATACAAGTGTGCTAAGTTGGTCATTACACACGAGGCGATATTGTGCGCGCGAGCTGTAAGCGAGCGCGCAATAAGAAAGCCGATGTGTGTAATGACCAATGCACACGCGTTTCATACGACTTTTTCAACACACTTGCGAGAAAAAAAAAGAAACTTAATATTATTAATTATTAAATATTAATCAAATTTTAATAGTTAAAACAGTTAGTATTGTGTGTTTCATCTGTCATACTCGTACTGCCGGCCGGCCCTCGCTCGCCCCGGCCGCGGGCGGCGCGGCGGGCGGGCCGGCCGGGCCGCGCACTGCGCAGGCGGTCGGGCGCGCCCGTGCCCGCCAGTCCGACCAATTAAAGAAGGCTCCCTTTCCATGCATATTATTAGCAATCAGTTAGCTTCTTAACTCAGTCGGATAATAATAATGAAAAACAACGAGTGGAATAATACACTGAAAGAGCACGCGTGTTTAATATCTAGGATTATGAGCCAAAAATCGGTGGAATAAAAACGTCGTTTTGAGCAAGTGTGTTGAAAATACTATTATGACTGCGTTCTTCCCCTTCTTGTGTTCTCTCATTGCATTTGTGAATTCATTAACTCCGCCGCTACCTAAAGGTTGTCTAGCAGAGATCTCTTTTTAGCGATAAGAACCGCCTATTTTATACCTCTACGTGTGTTACCTACTGTTTTTTTCTGTATTATTTTCTTCTATTGAAGGGAGCAATTACTCTTTATTCGTCCCGAAACAAATATTCTTATTTGTATTGTATTTGGGATATTAAAGAAACAGGATTTAGGATCCTCTCCACTCCATACATTGTCTTGATCGACCTTCTGGCATGGGCGGATCGGCCTAAAATCGTTGTTTGGTGCAGTGCAAGCGATACTTAGGTACCTACTGATTGTGATTGGTTTTGATATATTTATTGTTTTAATATCTTTACAAAAAAAATATTTATACTGTAGATATCTATATTATTGTTTATTGTAACGTAAAGGTGGGACTTTGATTCAAGTGTGTAAATGTAAAATACAGTTTTTTTTTAACTTTTAAGGGCTTTATGTATGTTCATATACAATTATTAATATCGACCAACGAGAGACTTTTTATACTTTATCAGTAGTGCTCGGTAACAACGTTTTAATTTCATGGCAGCGTGGTCGAGTTAAAGTAAAGGAAAGTAACTTTTTTAAAGCAGACTTTCAATTAAGGTTCATTTAACGGTTAATAAAAGTAAAACTTTAATTAATGATTTGAGCTGAATTTTACTTTAAAGGATCCTTTAACTAATTAATTGCTGCCATGAAATTGAAACGTTGTCATATACCGATCAGCCGATCACTATAATTATCAGCCTCTGACGTATAATTGTTATGAATATACATGGTGACATTTTAACCACCAGCCATACTCGGCATAGTGATTTATATAGGTCATACTGAACAACTTTTATTATGGGACCAATGCCGAAATCGCGAAAAAAATTAGGCAGTTTCATACATTCCAGCTGATGTGATGCCGCTGATTTCTATGGTACAGCCAAATTTTTTTTCGCGATATCGACATTGTTCCCATAATAAAAATTGTTCAGTATGACCTATAAAGTCACTACGCAGAGTTGTAAGAATAGTTGCATTGAGGAATCGGTAGAAATGACTAATTAATCGGGGTCAACAACCAGCTTTCTTCAACTAAGCAGCAATTAAAATGCTTATAATTTGTCTGGTTATCACACCGACCCAACCTATATTCTTACAGGAGCAGTGCGGTATTCTTTGATTAAAACCTTGTCTGATTAAAATGTTTCTTCATATAAATAAAAATACTGAGATATAAAATATACAATTGATGAAAATGTATTTAAGTATCGTTTTATATACTCTTAAGGTAAAGTTAACAATGTTTTATCCATTTTCAAAATATAATAATCTTGATACTTTAATTCTAAAATAAACTTTGTCTGGCAAATATGTAAATTGCTTTAAATATTGGGAACAAGTTGCCTATCATCCAATTTTACATTGAATTACAGGGCACCACTATGACTACTTACTGAATACGATACAATATGTTGATGTTGATTCGGAGGATAGGTAGGTACTAGGTACCTTCCGGTTATAACGACGCCCGACCAAGGGGCCGCTGATATTACGTCGTACTATAGAGTAACTTATACTAGAGCGTTACTGTCATAGTAAATTTTGTAACCCCAGTAAATTCACTGCCATCTGTCGACACACTTTAAAACTAAAAATGAAGATTTCGCGCACTTCCTCGACCTCCGAATGCACGGAATTGGCGCGCGGACAGTACTCACTCATCATCCGCAAATGACTCCCGTAAGTAAAAAGTCGTAATTGTTGGGGATCTAATCAAGATGACAATCCTACATCAATCAAAAAATAAATAAGTTTTTTTTTGTTTTGATTCAAGCCTTTATCTCTGACTGTGTACTTTTCTTTCAATAGGCAACTTATATTCATTGAGACAATTCTAACAAACCCAAACTCAATTAGGTTGCGTTGTTTTATCACACAGTTCCTATGGCCACCTCTTGTGTCCATCATCAGATCAGCTCGATGGTACCAAAATATTGCATTGTCAAATAACTTACATAATTACCTAGTCGGTCACTAAGTTCTGTTACTAGGTTTTAAACTGATTAAATATAAAATAAAGCTTAAAATATAAAAGTTTAGGCACAGTTTTATAGCTTATTTTATAATGATCAAAACATGATATAATAGTAGATATAAAATTCAGATGGAGAATTTATGGGAATCCTTGGAAAGCTCCAGATTGCCTGAAGACGTAAACACGCGGTTAATTTATGAAAATTGTACTTTAAGTGTATCCAATGCAAACTTGCAACTTTGCCAGAAGGTTCAATTGCTTGTTTTAATGAGGCCTCTATATTACCGCAAATTTTGTGACCACCATTTTATTGTAGTAGTTTATACCTAAGATATCCCCCTCCAAACATTGCATATTTTTCAGTTTCGCACGAAAACGTATAGATTTAGACAATTGTGCAGGCGGCAGGCTTGTATTTGATCAAAGGCACCCACGTAAACTATATATTAAATTAAAGATGAATAATAATGCTATCGAATTGTGCAAGGCTGATACATCTTTAATATGATTAGAAATTAATAGCATTTAAAAACGACATGAATACAGTGTACTTTAGACGTGTTTTTTTACGCAATTTTTTCGAATGCTATGAGGATTTCTGCAAAACTAGAACAACAATGTTTATTAGATTGTATTGTAAGCATATCACTTATAAATAAGCTTTACAACTGTATGGATAATTAAAAATCGCTGCCTATTTCCTTTTATTCCGTGAAAACTGGTAACAGAACTTAGTAACCGACTAGGTAATTATGTATGTGAAGTTTAAGCTCAATTGAATAATGGGAAGTACGTTTTATTTAGTTTTCAAGATTACGAAAAGTCACATGACAAAGGGGGGAGGGGAGTTGGGTGCGCGGAAGCGGAACGGTATAAGCTTCTTAGTTCTTACCAAGAATTTATTTGTAATAAAAAAACCGGCCAAGTGCGAGTCGGACTCGCGCACCAAGGGTTCCGTACTTTTTAGTATTTATTGTTATAGCGGCAACAGAAATACATCATCTGTGAAAATTTCAACTGTCTAGCTACCACGGTTCATGAGATACAGCCTGGTGACAGACAGACGGACAGCGAAGTCTTAGTAATAGGGTCCCGTTTTTACCCTTTGGGTACGGAACCCTAAAATCTACGTCACTCGTCGTTGTAAGCGGACTTGACGGTCGGATTTTGTGTCAATTTCCGTCGTTAAAAGCGGTCGGTCGTTATAAGCGGAGTCGTAATAAACGGTTGTACTTTCATAGTAGCTCATACTAAAACCAAACGTGTGCTTATACTAACGTCGCTCGCTACAACCGGTCGGTTGTTAGTACTATGCCTTATGGGAAACGATCGAAGAGATAGTTGAGATCCGGAATCCGCTACCAAATTTGTTGTACCAGATCCGGAAACCGCTACAAAATTGGTTTGGTTGTAAAACCCAAATAATCGAATATTTTTTTACATCATTTCGATTTCTTTGTAAATTTCTCGTAAACTATTGTATATTTTGGTACACAGTGTACTAATTAAATATAGAACATTTAATTGGCTTTCATTTAATACCCCACACGTGTATGTGCAATGCACAGTTGGGTGCAATATGCAATATTCGCAACGAGGCGGGAACCATTTTGATGACGTCATTCCGCTGAAGTAGATGGCCGGCGCCGCTGTCTCCCGGCAGTTTTGGAGACCCAGTAACATGCCCAACAACATACTAAAAGTTGAAAGCGGTTTCCGAATCTGAACTATATTCCCATAAAGCAGTGCACTATAGGTATGTTATGTGCGAAGTCGTACGAACCGTGTGCCGTGTGTTAGTGTTATATTGCGTTGCGAACCGTACTCTACCTTATAATTGTCGTAATTGTAATCAAAGTCGTGGCAAATGACAGTTTTATATTAGTGTGTAAAATTACAAATAAAAATTTCATTTGAAATAAGATTTAATACTAACGATTAGATATAAATGATATAATTCTCTCGATACGAGTACCTACATAATATTATCAATATACAGGGCATCCCAAGACTATGAGACATGAAGGGAAAGTAGCTTAAATATCGTAGATGCAGTAGATGGGATATTTTGCTGAAAGAAGACTTAATGTTATTTTTAAAAGCATTACATTTATACTGCATTCAAAGTTTATCTAAAAATTAATTAAATAAAATCACTCGTATTTTTATGATGCCAATCGCAAGAATGGATAAAAAAAAATCTTCTAAAGTAATATAGTATCTTAAAAGAAAGGAATAACGTATAATTAATCATTTTAATTAAATTAAAATATACTTGAAACTGCCGAAGTCAATTGAGTATTTTTTGTAAATTAATTAATTAATTTGGCAACATAGCAACCAATGGCAACTTGGCAACCATAATGTACCTATGTAACGTAAATTTCTAAGACAAAATCACAAATTTATTCTATTTTCCTACGAGCTTAGGGCCAAGAGAGAAAAATGTATAATTACTCTAATTTAATAAATATTTACATATATATACATACAGGCGGGTTCTTTTTAGGGTTCCGTACCCAAAGGGTAAAAACGGGACCCTATTACTAAGACTCCGCTGTCTGTCTGTCTGTCTGTCCGTCTGTCACCAGGCTGTATCTCATGAACCGTGATAGCTAGACAGTTGAAATTTTCACAGGTGATGACTGATGTATTTCTGTTTCCGCTATAACATCAAATACTAAAAACGGAATAAAATAAATATTTAGTTCGGGCTCCCATACAACATGCGTGATTTTTTGCCGTTTTTTGCGTAATGGTACGGAACCCTTCGTGCGCGAGTCCGACTCGCACTTGACCGGTTTTTTTTTAATTACTTAGTACTTACTAAGTTGTTGTCAATAATTATGTCACTACCTTGCAATTATTAAAAGCCTTGAAAGCAATAAAAACTTTTCAATAATTATTGGGCTACAAAGGGTTATTATCCGCCCTCTGCAGCCTCATAATTATGTAGTTTAATCACAGAAATCAATTCCAACCGCAACCGCATAAAATACACGTGCTCATGACGTGTTTATCTTCTTCTAAACTCTGTGCGGACTGCGGAAAGAGAAGAGTTGTGGAATATAAGGGAACCAATACATTATATGGCTCTCTCCGCATAGCACCTACTCCAACGGGCATTCAGAATATGAAATTAAGAATTGTTTAGCTGTATCAATGTCTGCGCACGACCGTAAATAAAAAAGGCATATATATGTGTATATATCCTAAATGTATATACATATTATCTATTTATATATTATCGCAAGTGTTAATTCATAACGCAGAATGTTATTTATGTAGGTAGGTATCTTATTACCTACTTTTGATGTTTAAATTATTAGTTAGCAAAAAGTAGAACATATTTATGAACAAAATCGCCAGGGTTCTATCTGCGGGTCTAACAACTGGGTAGTCTATTGTTCTAAGTAAATGTAACCTTCACTTTAAAAAAAATGCTTAAGAAGACGATATGTGGTACATATGCTTCGAGTCAAAAAATACCTATTTGTAATTGGGTAGATGGGCTCGCAACTTACAGCGAATTATTTTTCGAATAATTTATTAATAATTATCTGATAATAATAATATTAATATTAATATTATTATTATCTAGCTGTCAATTTTAAATTGACTGATTAACCAAATCAAGTGTCTCACCGTGCCATAATCAGAAATCTTTGACATAAATGTAACTAAAGTAGTCATTTAATATATCCATTTTCTTATACGTATGTGTATCTTTCTGTTTTGTTTTTATGGGTAACATATTATAATAAACGGTGTCAAATAAGTACTGAAACACATTTATTTCGTAGCGTACCCATACCTACACTTTATTATCATAGTTAACGTAGGTATAGCAGAGCAAAATTCCCAGGTAGCAAAATGACGTCAAATGACGTCAGCGACGTCATAATGACGTTATAATGCCGTCATTATGACGTCGCTGACGTCATTTTACGTCATTTTGCTACCTGGGTTAATCAGATGAACTTTCGGATTTGGCTGGAGGAGTGAAATTTAGTTCATCTACTATTAACTCGTCTATCATTGGGGATCGCCAGTTCTCGCTTAAACAAATGAAAGAATTTGTAATAATAATAAATCCAATAGGTCCAACACAATCATATTACAATGTAAAAAGCAGAATTAAAAATAAAATAATAAACAGTATAGAAATTTTGAAATATTTGAACATTCCTGATATTTATAAAAACAAAACAACCATATAAAAATCAGAATAAAACATTTAAATTAAAATATAAACTATTCAGTTAAAAATAATAATTTACTTAAAATTGAAATTAAATTATTTTAAAATCATTGTCCAATAAGTTAAAATAATATAAATAGTTAAAAGTAATAAAAATGTCAAGAATTTTAAATTAGGCACAATCAAAGGAATTCATTAAAAAAACAAAACGTTACTAATAAAATCTAATTTAAAATAAAATATATACATGTTTTTAAAACTAATAATGCTATATAATATATGTACCTTACTTTACATTATTATTTATATGCATTAACATGCAGTGGTTTATGTAAGGGCAATTAAACCTGCTGGAGATCATGTTCAAGATGGTGTTGGGGCTAGCACGCACTCTGCAGAGCAAAGACGCGCACCGCCTGCGCAGAGTGGTGAAGAAGCACGCGGTGCGCGCCTCAGCGAACATGCCCGATGCACTGCTGCGGCGCGGCAACCCCAACATCACCCTGAACGCATCGTTATACAGGAGCTGGACGCGTAGAGCGCTGAGAGATCTGCGTGTGCGTGTGTGATGAGCCCTTAGAGCGCACGTATACTGTACAATGAGGTACAGTAAGCTCGGAAAAGAGTGACTTTGACCTCTCTCGTGCATCGCGCAAATCTACGAGCCAGCATATTCGCCCTGACTGCCAGCGCCCTACGCTCCCTCTCGATGTCAGCGCCATCCATCAAGTTATCCGTGCGCAGGTGACCTAGGTATTTAAATTGCCTTACATGACTATTCACATATTTCACATAGGGTACCAAAGTGTTTAATTAAGTCAGAAAGACCTGTATATAAGGCCCAGCGCCTAACAAAACCCGCTTTTAAAATTTTAGATAACTAGCTTTTGCCCGCGGCTTCGCCCGCGTGATTTAAGAATCTATGTCGTTTTGTCTAATGTAAGGGGTGAGGGGGAGGCAGGGAAAGTAAATCTATGAAAATATGGTTTTATAATGACTTACAAAAGATGGTTTTTTGGTTTATGGTGCGTAGGTAGAATATGGCAACGGGAATGCACTTATTTTTTAGCCACCGTGTATATAGGTAGGTACTTACGATTTTTTGCATTTTACTTAGAATGGAAACCTAAAGTTATAAGAAGCAAACAGACAACCACCTTCTTGCAGCAACTTGAATGTACTCATTACGGATGCAGAAAGTTTCCCGATGACTTGCTACTCCCGCCCCTTAGGTACGTCCCGCCGCGCCGCCCGTACTCGCCTAGGTGACGACGATCGAGATGGCACAATACAAACGTAAAAATCTGTTAGGATAACGCGGGTCTCGAACCATACCTCAAAAGCAAAAATATAACACTTATAGGATCATGTGTGGCTGTCTGTCAGTCAGTCTGTTACAACCGATTTGCTCCGAAACTGGGCCGTTTTAATTGCAATTTGACACAAATACGAGTACTTTCAAGAATGTTCATGACCACATTATTAAATTTCAGAATCGATGCCATTTTCGTAATTAACGTCCCAAAAAACCATAAAAACGACACCCTTGATATGTAGACATTTCAATTTTTTCAACCCCATTGCACCCCAACAGGGGAAATGGTTTTTCACGTCCGCCACGTTGGATTTTAAAATCGTTGTTGTTTTCGTAATCAGCGACCCCATAAACCATAGAAACAATACCCATGTTGATTTTCAGACTGTCACCACATTTCCCCCTTTTAGGGGTCGAATTTTCAAAAAACCTGAAACACGTGTTTATTCATTTATCGTTAGGAATACTCGTGTGAAGTTTAGAATAAAATCGTCGAAACTGACTGGTTTCCCCATTCAAACTTTGGACCCTCATTTTGAATTGAATTTTGAAAAACCCCGTGTTATAAAATTCAGCTTTCTAGGTCCAACGGTTTGGGCTGGGCGTTGATTTAAGTGAGTCAGTCAGTCAGGACTTTTTACATATAGATTTTTACACACGGTTACAGTTAATATTAAACATTGTTTTTTAAACCAAAGATACTATTACTATTAATAATAATAAATAATAATAAAATAAAAATGTTATTTATTTAGGTATCAACCCATTACATCAAAATAATTAATACGTCGACGATTCAATAAATGATTAAACAAAGTTTGTTGTTGTTTTTTAACCGACTTCAAGATTTCAAAGAAGGAGGTTCTCAATTTGGTTGTATGTTTTTTTATTTTATTGCCGAAGGCAATTTGTTAGTGCGCTCAATAGCGTCAACGTCAAACGTTGTGGGTTTCGTTAGGGTGACCATGGCTTAAAAAAAAACTTAAACATCACAACTTAATTAGACGGACACCCTTCGGGCATCTGAAGCTACCTAACAAACCTAACCTACCTATTGATTTAGTGTAACGTCCGTGAATACATTACACTTTGGGGAAAAAGTCGTAGGTAGGTAAGTAGGTATAGATGTTTTCACGGACGTCACATCATCATCATCATATATTTAAGAGTAAGTCTCTTGTGGGTGGAGCAATTTCCATGTTTCGCGGTCCTCTGCCTTCTCTTTGACAGCCTGACGACACGACGTTGAGTTTTTCCTTTATTTGATGCATGTACGCTTTCCTTGGTCTTCCCTCCTTCCTCTTTGCTCCAACTTTCCCTTCTATCAAGTTTTTGATAAATTCGTCGTGTCGTATCTTTCCTCTTCTATTATCTATAGTTCTTAACAAACTCCTCTGTTCTCCTACTATACGTAAAACCTCTTCGTTGGTTTTCTTTTCAGTCCAACTGATCTTTGCTATTCGACGCCAGTACCATATCTCAAAAGCCTCCAGCCTCTTCCTATCACGTTGCCTCATTGTCCACGTTTCGCTTCCGTACAGTGCTATGCTCCAAATGTACACTTTTATGAGCCTATTGTCTGATATCCGGGCTTTAAATAGGCACTTCTTTGTGTTAAAAGCTTTTTTAGCCATCGCTATTCTAGTAATATCTTGTGTACATCTGGAATCACTAGTAATTATGCTGCCTAGATATTTATAGTAGATTGTTAACCAAGGGTTGAAAGGCACCCATTTCCGTCGAGGTAGTTTGGCGCTCGAACATAGTGAGAGCGCCAATAAGTCCGAGACGGAAATGGTGCCTTTCACCCTAGTTAAACACTCTATTTTTCATATCGAATGCGAGGAAACCAAACAAGACAAAGCAATTTTGCAAAATCAGTAATTAAAGTACCTTAGAGATCTACGGCCATGATATTTTTTCTAAGGACTTACTTGCATTTTGTAGTTGTCCTCAGTCACCCGTTGACCACGAACGCTGTAAAGAGTTCGAAACGTCGGGATGTATTATACATTCAATATACGCGATATAATCCGTTTTCATAGTTTTATTTCATGAGTAACTATCTATTCTATTTTATTTTATTTTTATGAATATAGTGCTAAATAACTTTAAAACCTATTTAATATCGTACAAACGTTTAACTGTGGCTGTATAAGATTCTGTCTTTGCTCATTTACGCAAGTGTAAGGTTTAAAAAAAATATTTTTGGTGTATTTTTTTTGGCTCCCTCCTTATGAAATCGAGTAAATACAATTCAACAAAAGAAATCAAGAATAATTTATTTTAACAATTTACTTACATCATTTTTGATAAAAAACGATTCAATGCGGGATTAGTAAAATTAGAACAATTACCAAGGCCCAGACCCAGGCGGGGAAATAAAAACACTATTTTTCAATTTTGTTTCCACCCAGTTACTCGTGGGACGAGGACGCAGAGGAGTACACCACTTTTCTGCACTAGAGCAGAAACGTATTACTTACTGCGCACTTGTTAGAACAACAACGACCCACTTTTCAGAGCATGAGATGAAAATTGATGTTACCTGTTCTATTGGACTATTAATTAAGTTGATTGGTTTTTGTCTTTGCAGGTTATTTGAGGTATGTTTTGAAGCTACAAGTATCTTAGTTTTCTTAATGTTGATTTTCAGTCCGAACTCGTCAAAAACTTTTTTCCCTCACTAGCTCGGAAAGCCGTCTTTTATCCTTTAAAACAAGCGGGGAAAAACGCATTTTATCCACTAGTGGGGAAAGTAATTTGACCTTGGATGGAGCGTGTTTAAGTAGCTTGACAGATAACAAAACGTAAAACGCTCATAATAATGGTTCGTTCGATAGTAATTATCATTAAATAAATGATTTGAGAATCTAATAAAAAATACCAGATTTAGCTTTATTTAATGATTTTTTGTCATAAACCTTAAAATTCCATAATAAACGTTTGTTTTTTAATAATTATGTTAAATATAATTCTGAACGCACAAGTTAAGTCGACGCAATTTCAAAACGCATCATTGACATTTCATACGTCAGAAATGTCAACATTGACAACAAAAATTTTGCTTTAAAACTTCTTACGTAAAAGTACAGAATTTCGAGAGTTTTTTGTTATAATATCGTAAAAAAATGAGTGATTCCAGTTGATGAAGATGATCTAACGCCTGTGGATGTTGCACTTTCCTCGCTATAGTGAGGGGAAAAGTTTTGTGTTACACACGGGTGCAAATGTATTTTACTTCTCGTGTGTTAAAACACTCGCTACGCTCAGGATTCTCTTTTAGAACCACTCGCTTCGCTCGTGGTTCAACTATAGAATCCTTTCCCTTGCTCGTGTTTCAATTCCACACTCGCGGGTAAAATACAACTTTGCACCCTTGTATAACAAATAAGTATAATCATGTCCGATAGTAATTCTTCTAGCTGCCCAGACGTATGTGCCAGTTCATCGATGTCGTCAGCAAATCGGATAAATGCCCGAAGAAAAATTCTGAAGGAAATGTTTTTTGAAAAGAAACAGTCCGACGAACTCCAGATTTGATCGACACCCCAGCGTTTTTCATAGTTTTGATGTGCAGCGCCACGCGTGGTAAATTAAAGAACTAAATCGACTAAGATGCCGCGGCAAAATGCAAACGGCGCCGTTAATGACATAAGGTATTTTACATAATGCCGACTTTTTACAAATTGCCTTCGGCAATTTGCAAACCGCGCTCACCTTTGTGGGATGTCGGCGCCGTTTGAAAACTTACAAAATGCCTGCGACATGTACATTACAATTTACATACTAACTACCAGCCTACCATACTATACCATAGACCGTTCAACTATTTTAGCCGTGCCAATAGTCCCTTATTCGCCCAATACCTGCTAGGTCCTGATCCCATAACTCGTGTCGAGTCTATACGGGACTTGGGTGTCATCCTCGACACGCAGCTCAACTTTCATGAGCACATGAAAGCGTTAGCTACTAATTGCTATCAGAGGTTAGGGTTTGTAGTTCGGAATGCGCAAGATTTTGATGACGTCAGGGCTATTAAATTAGTGTACACTGCGTTAGTTCGGAGTAAACTTGAAGCTGCCTCGGTTGTTTGGAGCCCGCATGAAGACAAGTACGTCCTGCTTCTGGAAAAAATCCAGAAAGCCTTTCTGCGTTTCTTATATAAGAAGATTCACGGGTATTACCCATATTTGTACCCATCAAAGTTCCTGCTTGGCGTTTTAGGGTTTAATTCCTTAGAGGTAAGGCGTAACTACGGGCTCTTGACTACTGCATGTAATGTCTTACGGGGGAACTCAGACTGCCCTGAACTGGTTGCACAGCTCGTACGCCTGTTCGTTCCATCTATAGCTAAGGCCCGATTTAATTTTCGACCGCGAAGTTGTCACTTATTAGCTGTGCCTAAAACGCGCACTATGTCTCATGGCAAATCACCACTTGTCCGCGCTCTACAATATATCAACGCGCTCCTCGCATCAGCACCGGAATGTGATGTATTTGCAAGTAGTTGGATGGATCTGTGTAAATAATGTATGAAGTACTGTGAGGCGATGGATAAGCGTGAATCATCTGTTTTGTATTAGTCTTTCTTTCTTACATTTGTTCTGTTGTCCTATCTAGACTGTATCATGTACCTAGTTTGTATAAATACTTTCTATTATAAATTTCTCAGTGTAATGTAATTTGTTCGCTGTAATGCTGTGTAAATTTTTGAATTAATAAAATAAAAAATAAAATAAAATGATGATGTTGCTAACTATATTCATATCAGTCATATAACATCGCTCGACATAAAGACTGGTATAGATCGACTGAAACCTCGTAGCTCCCCGGGTCCTGACAATATTCCGGTATTCATTTTGAAAGGTTGCAAAGAGTGGCTCATGGCCCCCCTTCTTCATATGTTCAACCTAGCCCTGGATACTGGCGTGTACCCTTACCAATGGAAGGTTACCCGAGTGAGACCTATTCCTAAATGTACTAGCACGGGTACAACTGGTTGAAGATTATCGGCCGATAGCCATACTTTCCTCGGTAGCTAAACTATTTGAGTCCATCGTAGATAGAATGGTAGCACCACAATTAAACCCGTTACTCTGCTATGCGCAGCATGGCTTTAGGTCCCGTCGTTCAGTGGAGACAAACCTTTTAACCCTGGTTGACTCTATTTCTGATCATTTGGATAACGGTATACAGGTTGACGTGCTGTATTTCGACTTCAAAAAAGCGTTTGATCGCGTAGATAACGATGTACTTTGGAGTAAGCAGTGCAGCATAGGTTTTTCGCCAAAACTGCTCAAGTTCTTTGCCAGTTATCTACACGACAGGCAGGCAGCATGTGCAGCATGGATGCTTTGTTTCGAAACCTTACCATACTCGCTCTGGAGTCAGCCAGGGCTTGATTCTAGGCCCGTTGCTCTTTGGAGTTATGGTGAACGACCTGGCTTCGGTTCCTAAGTACGCCAGATGCTTACTTTATGCCGATGATCTGAAACTGATTTACGGCATACAGGATATATCGGATTGTGTGTCACTGCAAGATGATATTGACCGAGTACATCAGTGGAGTCTCGATAACGGACTTCTATTTAATGCTGCAAAGTGTGCACTTATGACATTTAGTATGGCCCGCAATCCGCTTTATAATAAATATCTTCTAGTTTCCGAATCAATAGCTAGAGTCAATACTATTCGTGATTTAAGAGTTATTCTGGATGCGAACCTTAACTTCCATGAGCATATGTATACGCTGGTTCGTACCTGTTACAAGAGACTAGGGTTCGTTACTCGGATGACTAGGGATTTCATAGATGCCAGGTCAACAAAACTCTTGAAGCGGCTTGTGTTGTTTGGAACCCCTATGAAACAACCTATATCCTGCTACTAGAGCGAGTGCAAAAGGCGTTTCTACGCTCCCTCTACAAAAAAATTTAGCCAGTAGAATTTTACGTGGGGATTCTGACTGCCCCGAACTAGTAGCTCAGTTGCTGCGTCTATATTTTCCCTCACCGACTAGATTTCTGTTTCGACCGCGTTGTCGCCATTTGTTAGCGCTGCCACCAGTACGAACTGTGTCCCGCCGTAAATCACCGCTTGTTCAAGCCTTGCACCTGCTAAACTCGCTCCTCGAATCAGCACCAAACTGTGATGTGTTTGCGAGTGGATGGTTGGACGTGTGTTATGAATGCTTGAGGTTCTGCGAGACGATGAATGAACGGCCTTCTGTTATATGTTAATTTTGATTTGTGTACTATGTGTATGTAATGTCTATTGGTTTCACAGTGCTTTGGATCACTGTTATGCTGTGAAATGTAATGAATAAAAAATAAAATAAATAAACAATAAATAAATGATTGATAGACGATACAAACGCGACCGTCTTTGGTTCGCAGGAAGTGGCTCAAATTTAATTTGCAAGATTTGATTACAAATAAAAGCAAACACCGGGACAAGTAAAACTAATTCAAAATTGATGGGCACCGTTACGCCTGGTCCAACTCGCGGTGGCTTATTTGAATAGACTTAGCTTAATTTTTTTTATTGTTTATGAATTATAAGTACTTCCTAGGTAGTATTCTTAATTCATGTGTTACTTTAGAATCATTTATGTACTTTTATGTGCAATTAACTGTTTGGTTGCAATTTGCATTGTTTTCAACAAGGCATTTGATTTTTCATTACGTCATAACTCAGCAAGTTGTAACTTTTATGACTTGTTTAATGGTAATAATGGTATTATTATTATTATTGTTGGGGTTTTGTGGGCCTGTGAGTGTCACGTCGACCAAGCAGTGATCTATTGTGACGGCCCTTTAAAGTTCGTTACTAATGCCCGTTGAGTCCAGAAAATTCCAGATTCTTTGGGCCGTAATGTTCTGTACCTCATAGGGTTGCAGTATGTGCCGCCCTAAGTGGATACTTCTTTTTGACATTAGTGGTCCACAGGAACAGAGAATGTGCATTGCAGTCTCCTCTGATTCCTGGCAGAACCTGCATGTCGCATCCTGTTTCTTCCCAATTCGGAACATGTGTTTGTTCAACTTACAGTGTCCAGTCAATATTCTAGTCACTGCGCAGGTTTTATATCTTTTGAGCCTTAGAAGCTCCTTAGCAGTTTTGCCGTTGAACCCTTTGATTAGAGCTTTCGAGTGTTCTTGTCCTTTGACGAACTTCCACCGATCGATTGCTCTCGTTTTTTCTATGTTGCTGAGCAGAGAGTATGCATCCCGTTTTGTGATTCCACAGAACGGTTCTGGGCCGACCAGGGGTGTGTCTGCGCCCTTTCTAGCAAGTTCGTCCGCTTCTTCGTTTCCGTTAATGTCGGAGTGCCCTGGTACCCATCTAAGTATGACTTTGTTGGAGTCAGCCAGTGCATTTAGGTTTGTTTTACAGTTCTGGACTAGTTTTGAGTTTGACTCGAGGGAATCTAGTGCCAGCAGAGCAGCTTGGCTGTCTGAGTTGATGTAGATATGATGGTGTCTTAGGTTTCTATCCAGGTTAAGCTCCGCACATTTGTTGATGGCGAAGACTTCTGCCTGGAAGATTGATGCCTGTGTGCCCATGCTGACGCTAGCTCTGAGCTTAGGTCTCTCACCATAGATCCCACATCCTACATCATTGCCTTTCTTGGAACCATCCGTGTACCAAATATGGCTTCCCTCTTCGAAGTACATTTGGTCGTTGGTCCATTTGTCTCTAGGAGGGATTTCTACTGTGTACAGTTTGGTAAAATGACATTCGGTGTGCGTGTCATCAGTGGGCATGCTAAGGGTTCTATTTGCAAAAACCCAGGCCTTTAGTTTGGTTAATGCTTGAGAGCGCCATTTTGGCCTGTTTAGCGTGCATATTCTGTAGACGCACTGCTTGGCCTCCTTTTGCACGTGCAGGTGGAGTGGTATAATGTCCAGCAGTGCGTCTAGGGCCGCTCCCGGTGTCGAGGAGAAGGCGCCTGTTGCGGTTAAACAAGCCGTGCGTTGCAGGCTGTTTAGAGTATCTATCGCCGTCTTTTGGCTGGTTTTGTTACACCAGACTGCGGAGGCATAGGTGATAATGGGCCTCACTACCGCTGTGTACAACCACATAGCAATTTGGGGTCTTATGCCCCATCTTGCTCCTGCCATTCGACAGCATGACCACATGGCCATTTTTGCTTTTTGTATAATATTTCTCAAGTGAGGGTTCCAAGTTAACTTTTGGTCGAAAGTGACCCCTAGATACTTGACCTCTTCTGAGAACGGTATTATTTGTCCATTAAGTCTTGGTTGTGTAAGCTTTTCCAGCTTTCGTTTCCTTGTGAATGGTACTATTACAGTCTTGCTCGGATTAATGGACAAGTCATTTTCTCTACACCATTTGAATATAGTGTTTAGAGCTCCTTGCATTAGGTTGGAAATCGTGTGGAGGCAAGGGCCTTTGACAATGACTACCAGGTCGTCGGCATATCCCTGTGTGTCATAGTCATGGCCTGACATAATTGCAAGAAGTTGGTCCACTGCTAGGGTCCATAATAGTGGGGATAGAACGCCTCCTTGTGGACATCCTTTTGTGGTATAAAATTCATGCTCTATGGTATTGAGGGTCAGAGTGGCTACTCTGTTCGAGAGCATGCTATGTACCCATCTGGTGGTGGTTTCGTCTACTCCCTTTGAATTCATACCATTGAGTATGGTCTCTGTGGGCGTATTGTCGAAAGCACCCTCGACATCAAGGAACGCACATAGAGCGGTTTGCTTTTCCTCTAGGGTTTTCTGCACCTTGTCAACCAGGTCGAGTAGGGCAGTCTCCGTAGATTTCCCCTTTTGGTAAGCATGTTGGTTTACACTTAGTGGTCTATCCACCAGGTATTTCGCTCTAATGTGTTGATCAATGATTCTTTCCATCGTTTTGAGTAGGAACGATGTTAGACTAATAGGTCTGAAGGATTTAGGTTGTGAATAGTCCTTTTTCCCTGCTTTTGGTATGAAGCGTACCTTGACCCTAGTCCATTCATCTGGTATAATTCCCCATGCAAAACTTGCTCGGAATATTCTGGCCAGATGCGGGAGGAGGAGTTCCTGTCCTTGCTGTAAAAGCGCCGGAAATACTCCATCTTCTCCTGCCGATTTAAATGGTTTAAATTTATCCAATGCCCATCTAATTTTGTTTGGTCTGAAAATGTTAGTTGCCAAATTCCAGTCGATATTGCTTGCCCTGTGGTTTCGAGAATTCCTTTGGGCGCAAAGTTGTGTGTTACTGGTTGAGTACGAACCGGGGAAGTGGGTGCTTCTGAGCAAGTCCAGAGTTTCCTCTTCTGTGTTCGTAAATGTGCCATCTGGTCTTTTAAGAAGACCGAGATAGTTGGTTGGTGTCTTGGAGAGTATTTTGTGAATTCTCGCTCCTTTATGAGTTTGGGCAATCTCTTCACAGAACTTCCTCCATGACCTTCTTTTTGCTTTCCTGATTTGTTTATTATATTCAGTCAGCGCTCTACCATACCTTTCCCACTCATTCGGTGTGGTCGAGTGATTGAATATGCGACGTGTGGACCTACGGAGATTTTCTAGCCTTTTGTTCCACCACGTCGTTGTGTTAGTAGTTTTTGACTCTTTCAGTGGGCAGCTTTGTTCGTAGGCCCTACGTATGCCTTCAGATATTAAATTAACTGCCAAGTTGAGAGAATCTGGGGTTTTGACATATTTTGGGACATCCTTTAGACGGTATTCGAGGTCGGCCTTGTAGGCTTCCCAAGACGTTTCTTTTGGATTTCTACGCGTAAGTGGTTCCCTATCTAGAGAGCCTTTTACCCTGAACAAAATATGTCTATGGTCCGACATAGAATTTTCGCTGCTGACACGCCAGTCGGCTAGGCAGCTCGCCGCCTTTTCAGTAGCGAAGGTTATATCTAATACTTCTTGCCTAGCTCTAGTTACGAAGGTGGGCGTATTGCCCTTATTCAACAAGTGCAGGCAATTAGTAAAGATAAATTGGGATAGTAACTCACCCCTTTTGTTGATTCCAGTGCTCCCCCAGATGGTGTGGTGGGCGTTGGCGTCACATCCCACAATAAGTTCCGCCTTTTGTGCCTGAGCGTACTCTAGCACTTTAGTCAGTTCTTCTGTGGGATCTTGCTTCTCTCCGGGCAGGTAGGCGGAGCAGACTATTACCTTGCGTGCTCCTCTCCCTTTGAGATCGACGTAGGCAGCTACTTGGTCTTCACTGCATAGTTCTGTAACAGGCAAGAAGTTAATATTTTTGTTAAATACGATGCAGGCTCTCGGTTTGGCACCTTTTTCGTAGATCAGTACCTTTCCTGCCCTGTTCAGTCCTGGTGCCATGGACTTGGTGTTGATCCATGGTTCTTGAATGAGAGCGATGTCCAGGCCATTTTCGCCAAAAAGCTTTTCAACGACCGCTGTGGCCGCTATGGCGTGGTGGAGATTGGCCTGAAGGAACATCACCCCCCTACCCCCGAATGCGTCGTGTTTATTTGCCACCGTGGTGGGCACTGGTGCGCCCTTGGTAGCCTCCTCTGTCCCCTTTACCCCTTGGGCGGTTGTTGCCCCTATGGCCTCCCCGGTTGGCGAGAAACCGCTGCGCGCCCGATGATCCTGGTTTGGGATTGGGTGTCGAAGGAGCCGCCCGTTTTGGACCTGAAGGCACCTTTCGGGCAGGCTTTTGGGATAAGGTGTTGAGTGGGTTAGGGTTTGCATCCTGCGGTGGTGGGTCTAGGGAAGGTTGAGTTTCGGTCTGTTGGGTTTTTGGTTGGCCCTTTAGCCGAAACTGGACCTCCCGGAAACCTAAGTTTGCCTTTAGGCCCTTTTTTTGTAGATTCTCCACCGACATGTCGTCCAGAGATAGGGTTACCATAGCACCACTCTTCTCGACTTTGGTGTGGAGAATCTTCCAGTGCTCTGTGTACAGCCCCTGGTTCTGTGCATAGAGCAGAGATAGCGACTGCTTTACCTTGGAGTCGTCTATCTCTGGGATGAACACCATCCCTATATTAGGCTTGGGAAGCTCATTTTCAGGGATAATCCCGAGATTGGCTTCCGGCCATGGTTTTAGGGATGGTGTTATTAGTTCAAGCCAGGCTTTTGACCTTTGGTCACTACAGGTGATGAGTAACCAGCCTGGCTTGTATGAGTAACCCTTGAACTTTGGTCCCTCGTCCATCTCCAGGGTCGCAATCTTTTGCAAGATGGTACTGCAGAGGGACTCCAGTTGCGCGACACTCATCGGCTTGGAGTCCTTGATTCCGACTCGGACTTGGCTGAGGACCTCGTTGTAGGGTTGTGATGGTTGGGGTTGGGTTGGGGGAGTCACAGTCACCCTTGGGTTCTTGCACATGTTACCCTGTGGTGATTTTTCCTCCGAGCGCGGCCGTTTGGCCGATTTTGGCTCGGGCCTGGAATGTGTGGACCCGAACTTGTACCCCATTTTTTTAAGCTCCGCGAAACCCTTTGCGGACAGTTGTAGCGCCTCCTCATGCGCAACTCCTAGTCCTCTAAGAGCTTTATAGCGGCCCTTCGCTGAGCCCGTCAATTTCTTGACGGACTTGCGTGTCTCAGGGTTGGGAGCCTCCGTTAGGTTGCTTGGGCGATGGGTATCGCTCCTTTCAACCGTGTCGGCGCTCTCCACTCCCTCCATGGCTTGCTCCGATGTTTGGGCAGAGTTTTCCGCGCCTACCATCAGGGGCATTAGTTCCTGGCATAGGTCTTCCAGGGTACCTTCAGATTTTTTATTGCTATTCTCCATACAAATCCCACGAGAAGCTAGGGAAAAAGTGTCGGTTGCCAGCAGAGCCCCGCTTGCTGGAACAAGGCAAAATACACCTCGAGGTTGCCCGGTATCGAGGGTCATCGTTAGCGGCTGAGCTCCCCCTCAGCCACGCATCTCTCGGCACGATTGTTCGACCTTAGATTGGGGTTTTTTAAAGAGGTTGTCTCCTCTTGGAGTGGAGTAGGAGTAATGGTGTGAAAGGAAGCCTAGGGTTTGCATTCCGGGTCCCAAATGTGCGGAGGAATTCCGCACATTCAGGCTCCGGACTGCAAACCCCAGGAGAAGGGAAGATAAGACGGGAATAACAGACAGGAAATGACGTTTTGGAGCATGGGATTACAGACGGGAATTCTAGGGTTAGGAAAGGAACACCTGGCGGGTGGGGATGCCACATCACTTGGCGTGGCCCACACCAGGCGGGGCCCTCATACTTGGCTACTAGTGGTCCGGGGTATGTTGGTAAATGTAGCGACGCCCGTTACGACCACTAGCATTGCCCGGGGGAGACGGCCCACCCACAAATGTAACCCTGGGTGAGCTCGTCCCTGATCCGCGGCGGCAGATACAGGGACGACGGGGACGTGTATGATGGACTTGAGGTGTAGGCCAATAGCCCAGCGTCGCATACCTGAGCGTACCTACCCCTCCACCCCCCCAATAATAATAATGGTGGTATTATACTACTGGCATTTAAAAAAATCAAGCAACTTTGCGAAGCTGTATCTCAAGACCACATAAGGTATGTGTAGGCCAAATTGTAATCATATGAATGCAAATTTATTCCGCTTAAAACTTTCCTTGCTAACTTTTATTGTTTTATTTGTGAAAATCTCTTGCGGGCTTACAAGATAATAATATTATGTAAGAGATAAAATAACTATACAAATAATGTCAACCTACCAAATAAATAAATTAAATAACACAATTATATAAAATTAAATTCAACGCCAAATTACAAGTGAAATGTGAAATTACAATTAAATCAAATTTCGGGAATAAATATTAAATTACGTCAATTTATAGGCAAATTATCAACTGAATTACAATTAAATCAAAATAAATTAAAATAAATTTCAATTTAACACACAAGTACATAATTATTTATTTACAATGAACGGACTAACAGGTTTGCAAATAGAACTATTTTTGTTTTTAAAAGCGCCATGTTATCGGCAAATACATCAGCGTCCTGGATCTGTGCAAGGAACTCATTTATCTGGCAGTAGGTGCGTTGCAGGCTTGACGGGTTCGAGTTTTACCGGCTGTAACAGCAAAAAGATTTCGTTCGCGTCTCCCTTTGCGGCCTACCGCGTTCGTGAAATTATCCGACACAAACAAGCTAAGCCTACTCAGAACACGCGGATTGTCCACCCTATGGCGCAAGAGCAAGCAGTAGTGGGACAGTGTTGCAATTTTCCGGCGCAGCTCGAGGGTATCCAAACCGACCATACCATTGACAAAAAGTGATGGAAACAGTGGGGTAGTACCCAAAGTACCGCTTGTAAAGGAACCGTGCGAATTTGCGTGGCACCCTTTCTATCATCAAGACGTACTTCTGTTCGCACGGATCCCACACAATTGTATTATACTCCAATTTGCTTCTGACGTATGCACTATACAATAGTATGGCAATTTTTACGTCGCTAAATTGTGCGGCTGTTCGAATAATGAACCCGTGTCTTGTTAGCTTTCTTGCAAATGGTTGTGATGTGATCGTGCATGTCAAGCCTGGTATCCAACTTAACATGGTGTACTACTGTCCTATAAAAAAATTATAATGGCATCTCGATTGGTTTTGAAGATTCATGAAGTAATTCGAAAGTACTGCGCGACGCTCCGTACTGAGCGGTAGTTCTATGTGGCAGTCTTTAATGGCCAATTACGGTTTTTTTTTACTTTCGCGTAACGGAATTAAAGCAATAAACAATATTTCATCAGTTAAGATGTATAAAAGCAAATCATGTATTATTTAATCGTGCCTTGTAGCGCTATCTCTGATCAACCATATCTTGGAGCTGAAAACAAAACGTTTATGTTTTAACAAAACGCTAGAGGCAGGGCTCGGAACCGGTATTTTTTAAAAACCCCGAAATAGCCCAATATTTTAATTTTTTTATGCTCATTACGTAGGACTGAATCATGTATTTAGGAAACAATTTTGCATTATTAAAACGTCCCATTAAAAATGAAATTATAAACAAAAGAACGAAAAAGAACGTAATAATACCGGTATTTTTGTATGGAGCAAATACCGGTTTCCGACCCCTGGCTAGAGGTAACTTAATAACTATAGCTAGGTTTAGGCGGAGTATGTCACATGCTTAAGAGGTCACTTTCGAGTTAGGTCACGTTCTGAGGACGTCACTTTCTGTACGTCACATTCTGAGTTTGTCACATTTTGAGTTTATCACATTCTGAGTTCGTCACATTCTGAGTACGTCACTTTCTGAGAACGCCACTTTCTGAGGACGTCACTTTCTGAGAACGCCACTTTCTGAGGACGTCACTTTCTGAGAACGCTACTTCCTGAGGCCCTCGCTTTCTGAGTTCGTCACTTTCTGAGTACGTCACTTTTATAGCATAGTAAGATTTAAGCGTATACCTGCATGGACAATACGATACCAGCAATCATAACAGCTGTACGAGGACTGCTACTTATGTATCCGGAATGGGCCACTTACTGGAATAATATTAAAAATATATATACAACATATAAAAAAGGAACTCTTTGGAAGTAGAATACAGTTTGTTTCATATGTCTATCAATTGGTTTTACATTGTAGCGCCATTCAATAAATTGCTTGTTTCATCTTCAACGTGATTTTACTTGTGAAAATTTTCGTGTGATGATTTCTTACGATTTTCGGCGTTGATTAACTCAAAAATAATGCATGGATCTACTTTTTCCGACTCAAAAGAAAGGAAGTTCCATCGAAGATCAATGTGTATCCATGGTTTAGTGAGTTTAATTGTGGTCGTAGTATACTTACGGCCAATTTAAAAAAAAAACACTCCAAATCGGCTGTTACCCCACAAAATATAGATGCTGTGCGCGAACTCATAATGCCCGATTGTCTTAGTACATATCGCGAGATAGAGACGTCTCTGGGCAATAGTATGACGAGCATTTGTAAGATATTACATGAATATTTCGGCTGTTAAAAAAAGAAAACATCGCGAACAAGCCATCTTTGCACCTTTGCATCTTTGCATAATGCACGTTTTGTATACCAAAATCAGTACATCGTTCATCTTGGCGAACAAATATAAAAACAATAAAGGCATATATAACTATAGATTTTTGTATTTTTTTTTGCTTTTCCGGATACATAAGTAGCAGCCCTCGTACGGCATACGGCCGTTTTTATGTATGACATACAGGTTATTTTTTTAGTGCCCATTGAAGGGAAACACGAATCTATACACGGTGTTACTTGAGCCACTGAAAACCTGAGACACCCCAACAGATTTTTTTTATTCTACAAGCACAAGATACTTCGTCGTTTTAGTGACATCAAACAATTGCTAGTTACCATCGTAAACTGTTAACTGACCATTTGCATACCTTACTGCAACGAGATAAGGTTTACCAATGGCCAGTTTAGGGTGTTGCTCATTGACAAATAACGTGTCAAATGCTAGTTATTGATATTGTTGCATTACAAACTTGTAGACTGGGCATGTAAAATTAATAAAAAAAAAAATCTATTCTCCTATCGATTCTGAACAAACTGTTTTTAGGTTTTCAGTGGGTCATGAAACACCGTGTATACAATAACGGGAAACTGTCTTAAGGTACCGTTCGGATCCAGACTGCACCAGCATTACTGCAGCAGTATTGCAGCGCCACATAAGGGCAGACTGCATTGCTGCCGTACACATCCGAACGTCACCTTAAGACGGTTTCCCGTTATCGCCTATATAATAGATTAGTATTACCCATCAATGGCCACTAAAAAAACAACCTGTATGTCATACATAAAAGCCGCCGTATGCCGTACAGCTAATATGATTGCTGGTATCCATTGTTCATGCAGGTATACGCTTAAATATTACTTTGCTATACAAGTGACGTCCTTAGAAAGTAGCGTTCTCAGAAAGTGACGTACTCAGAATGTGACGAACTCAGAATGTGACAAACTCAGAATGTGACGTACAGAAAGTGACGTCCTCAGAACGTGACCTAACTCGAAAGTGACCTCTTAAGCATGTGACATACTCCGCCTAAACCTAGCTATAGTTATTAAGTCACCTCCAGCGTTTTGTTAAAACATAAACGGTTTGGTTTCAGTTCCAAGATATGGTTGCTCACAGATAGCGCTACAAGGCAGGATTGAATAATACATGATTTGCTTTTATACATCTTAACCGATGAAATATTGTTTATTGCTTTAATTCCGTTACGCAAAAGTAAAAAAACCCGTAATTGGCCATTAAAGACTGCCACATAGAACTACCGCTCAGTATGGAGCGTCGCGCAGTACTTTCGAATTACTTCATGAATCTTCAAGACCAATCGAGATGCCATTATAATTTTTTTATAGGACATTAGTACACCATAAGCTACATTATTGTGTAAAAATAAAAAAATGCGAAGTTGGAAGAATAAAGATATTGAATACTATCTTCCGGTTTGGTATATGAAAAAAAAAATAAAAAAAACTTTTCATAATTTTTTAAGGAAATCAACTAATATTCTTAAATAATCACTATTTTATTAAATCCATTGAAAGAATTACAATAATAACTTTTAAAAAATCCGTTGCTCAAATTTTGTAGTTTTTTTAAATACGTATAATTTTTTAACGAAATATTAAATAAGTAACGAAGCCAAATTTTTTAATATTAAAAAAGTAACGATGCCAAATTTTTTAGTTTACATATAGGTCCAATTAATCCAACTATGAACAAAATCCAGAACCTGATAATTTTTTTGCTGCCCGCTTGACGTATAATGCCCCATGAGCGAAAAGTAACCTAAAGCCTGTTCCGCCAAGGTTCTATATACGACGGCACATAAACTTCGCCTTCCATCTCTAATAAAAATAAGCTAACTAGAGGCTGTGCGCCTCAAACTGACCAACAACTTATTAAAATTATGAAATTTTTAGATTATACCTTTTTCATACTAATTAAATATTATTTTCAATGTACGCTGCCATCTGTGTGTTTGACGTTGCTTGTAACAACTTTTGCAATACATTGCGTCTTAGAATAAACTTTAAAGTGTAAAGAAACTCAAAACACAAGTTATTTTTAAAAGTTGCTGAACAAATGTTGGTCAGTTTGAGGAGTAAAGCCTACAGTTTAATTTAATGCTCCTGTTACAGGAAACACCCGGTATATGGACATATAGTCATACTTGTTATGAACAAAATGCTGCACTTCATGATAAAAGCAAGCCGCTTTGTACAGTGATAGTAGGGACCAAACTAAGCAATTTGACCCGCAGCAGCGGCAGTTTCACCCCTTAGGAACAGAGATGGCGCCACTTATTTAAAAAATATTTCAAAAAATTCTACAAACTAAACCAATGAACCGATTTAAATATTTAATATCTCAAATGAAAGCTCATTATATACATTACATTTAAAAAAATATATAAAAAATATATACTGAATACTTTTGACAAAAAACGGCATCTTAAGTTTTTTTTTCTCGATTGATAGTTTTTACTTGATTTCTCAAAAAAATGTACGGAACATGAATAGTTTAATGCATGTATATATTACTAAATAAAATAACAAGTATTATAAAAAAAAACCGACACCGATACCTCTCATACTTCACGAAATATGAATGTTTGACTGTGAGTATAAATTTCTTTAAAATATATTTCAAAAAATTCTACAAGCTAAACTACTTGACCGATTTCAATGTTTAATATCTAAAATAAAAGCTCATTATATACATTACTTATAAAAACATACTCAAAAAACATATACTGAATACTTTTGGCAAAAAACGGCATCTTAAGTTTTTTTTCTTACTCGATTGATAGTTCTTACTTGATTTCTTAAAAAAAAATTTATGGAACATGAATAGTTTAATACATTACTGAATAAATAACAGGTATTATAAAAAAACCCGACACCGATACCTTTTATTCTTCAAGAAATATTTAAGTAATTTAAGTTCAATTATGCACGCTCTTACAAATAAATTTATTTTTTATTTATTAAAATAAATTGGGTGATTTCTTTTCATATGACACATTTCATATTAAAATCAGTGCACTTACTGCAGTTGAAGATTTCTTTTAAATAAATTTATTTGTAAGAGCGTGCATAATTGAACTTAAATATTTCGTGAAGAATAAAAGGTATCGGTGTCGGGTTTTTTTTATAATACTTGTTATTTATTCAGTAATATATACATGTATTAAACTATTCATGTTCCATAATTTTTTTTTAAGAAATCAAGTAAAAACTATCAATTGAGTAAGAAAAAAAACTTAAGATGCCGTTTTTTGCCAAAAGTATTCAGTATATGTTTTTTGAGTATTTTTTTTATAAATAATGTATATAATGAGCTTTTATTTTAGATATTAAACATTGAAATCGGTCAAATAGTTTAACTTGTGAAATTTTTTGAAATATATTTTAAAGAAATTTACACTCACATTCAAACCTTCATATTTCGTGAAGTATGAGAGGTATCGGTGTCGAGTTTTTTGTATAATACTTGTTGTTTATTCAGTAATATATACATGTATTAAACTATTCATGTTCCATACATTTTTTTAAAGAAATCAAGTAAAAACTATTAATCGAGTAGAAAAAAAAATTAAGATGCCGTTTTTTGTCAAAAGTATTCAGTATATATTTTTTGAGTATTTTTTTAAAAGTAACGTATATAATAAGCTTTCATTTGAGATAATAAACATTTAAATCGGTTCATTGATTTAGCTTGTAGAATTTTTTGAAATATTTTTTAAATAAGTGGCGCCATCTCTGTTCCTAAGGGGTGAAACTTGCGCTGCTGCGGGTCAAATCACTCAGTTTGGTCCCTTCTATCACTGTGCAAAGCGGCTTGCTTTTATCATGAAGTGCAGCATCTGGGCAAAAAATGGCCATAACAAGTATGACTAATATGAGTATGACCGATGTTCTTTCACTGATGTGTTAAAATTGTTAAATATCTAACGCAATCTACACGAGTATAGGCCAAAGGTGTGGCGCCATCTGTATATTCGAGGAAAACTTTTTCTTGATTTCCGGGGCACGTTTTTCCTTATACTTTACTTTAAAATTTTAAACAAAAAAAAGTAATCGGTGAGTTCCCTCAAAAACGAAAATGCGAGTTTTAGAAGCAATTTTCATATTTTTAGCTTTTGTGCATAAATCCGTGATTTTTTATATCGAGCCAGTCTAAAAAAACCGGACAAGTGCGAGTCGGACTCGCCCACCGAGGGTTCCGTACTTTTTAGTATTTGTTGTTATAGCCGCAACAGAAATACACCATCTGTGAAAATTTCAACTCTAGCAACACGGTTCATGAGATACAGCTTGGTGACAGACAGACAGACGGACAGTGGAGTCTTGATAACCGTTTTTTTTTACCCTTTGGGTACGGAACCCTAAGATGAGGGTACGAATAGATGAAGTCAGTAGAAAAAACCGGCCAAGTGCGAGTCGGACTCGCCCACCGAGGGTTCCGTACTTTTTAGTATTTGTTGTTATAGCGGCAACAGAAATACACTATCTGTGAAAATTTTAACTCTAGCAACACGGTTCATGAGATACAGCCTGGTGACAGACAGACAGACGGACAGACGGAAAGTGGAGTCTTGATAACCGTTTTTTTTACCCTTTGGGTACGGAACCCTAAGATGAGGGTACGAATAGATGAAGTCAGTAGAAAAAACCGGCCAAGTGCGAGTCGGACTCGCCCACCGAGGGTTCCGTACTTTTTAGTATTTGTTGTTATAGCGGCAACAGAAATACACTATCTGTGAAAATTTTAACTCTAGCAACACGGTTCATGAGATACAGCCTGGTGACAGACAGACAGACGGACAGACGGAAAGTGGAGTCTTGATAACCGTTTTTTTTACCCTTTGGGTACGGAACCCTAAAGATGAGGGTCCGAGTAGATGAAGTCAGTAGAAAAAATCGTCAAGATCGCTGTACGATTTTTCAAAAACTCTGATTTCTGAACCTACGGCACCCTAATAATGGGGTTTTAAGAAAAATTAATTTACAAATCTTAATATCCCATTATTTGAACCTACCTTGCTGTCTGTAACCTAAAATTATGATCGAAGATAGGAAAAATTTATAGCTAGGAACACCTAAGAATAAAACAACAATTGGCGCTATTTTTTAATGTGACAAACACGAACTCCATATTTCTATAAATAAATAACAAAATCTTTATAACAATCATTTTTATTATACCCGAGTGTCTCGTAAATCTATCAATATTTTAACATAACAATATATTTGTTATAGGCATGCATGCATGTATTATTATATTAAATAAACTCATACTGGTAGTTAATTCTTACGTAATAATGTACGAGTAATAGTGCCATTGTAAGTCGAAGGCATCAACATTGCTAATTAACTAATGAATGGTGCAGTGTAAGTGGCCCTATGGGTTCCGGGGTTAGCCACTAAGGCCCACTTGCACCATCCCACTAACCCGGGGTTAACCGGTTAAACCGTTAACACAGTGGCAAATTGTACTGAAAACCATGGTAACTCCAGTGGGTTAACGGTTATGGGCTGGCGCAAGTAATGCTAACTCGGAGTTAACCGTTAACACAGGGTTAAATTGTACTGGTAACTCCGAGTTTAACCGGTTAACCCCGAGTTAGTGGCTACACCTGGATGGCGCAAGTGGCCTTAAAGTAAGAAAGTAAATATACTTTACATATGGTGCTATGTAGTGTACTAGAACGATAATTAGCACATTACGTAACTTTATCGAAAATTTAAAGGGCCATAGTTATTTACGATACAAGTGCGAAAAATAGGAAATTCGCAATGAGCGGCGAATTTTAAAACACGACCGGAGGGTGTTTTAAATCGACACGAGTTGCGAATTACCTATTCGCACGTGTATCCTACAACGTTTTACAGTACATATGGCCCTTTAAATTTCCGACGTAGTTACGTAATGTGCTTAATATAGCTCAGGGTGTCGTAATGGAGAACCAGATGTACTGTAAAACGTTGTACGATACATGTGCGAATAGGTAATTCGTAACTCGTCTCGATTTAAAACACTCCTTTAGGTCGTGTTTTAATTTATCGCCACTCGTTGCGAATGCTTTTTTTTTGCACTTGTATCGTGATGTACCACACACATTGTACCTCAAAAGAAAACAAATTCAACAACAGATTTACAGTGTAAATAAAGGTAGCAACAGGTAAAGAATTGTTTAAAAGAAATAATATACAATGTATGCACCTTAAAAAAGGGAGTGTTACCACCTCCAACAAGACTTATTATTTAAGAGTTAAAATAAACTAGAATAATATAACAAATTACTTACAAATATACAGTACTCATCCCAAAAACTTTAATTTTAATTAAACACTTACGAGTACTCGTACTTTACATTTCTGTATAAAGCTAGCGAGCGAAAATTGACTATTTTAAGCTGAGGTTTTACGGACAGTAGGAAGTAACAGTAGTACTTAGTAGTTAAGTTACTGCCTACTAATGTTGCTTCTTCACCAGGCTCTGTGTAAAGACAACTCACGCAATTAAGTATAGGGTGGGCCAGTGATAAATTATCTTTTCGTCTCGACGTCTTTTGTTAAAATGCATTTATCATTGGCCCACCCTATATTTATATTACCGCACCTATTCTCTTCTGCCGATTGCCCCAATGTCATCAATATTTTGTGAATGGTTATTATGAGGAAGATGCACCATTTGTTACATTACAACAAACTCGTTAAGGATGCGCACATATTGGAGTTTATAAGAAATCTTACCAAATTAATTTGATTCGAGAAAAGTGACAGAAAGTGATATGGCTAACATTCAAATCTTATATTAAAGGAAAAAATGGAAAAAGTTACACTTCCGGCAGGATTTGAATCCTGCCGGAAGTGTAACTTTTTCCATTTTTTCCTTTAATATAAAATTTGGAGTATCGCTCGCAGACGTATCTGCATGTTAAAAAATTGATGGCTAACATTCCTTTATTTATACCTATGTCACTTTGTCGCGTCGAATTACGCCAATATTATCACTTTTACTGTCCGTGCATTACACGTAATGCACCGTCCAATTAACTCTGTCACGTCTACGTGACGTCAGAAAGGGATAGTTCTGTAAGCTTATGCATCACATATAAATATAATATAATGCACGCTCATATCGACTCATGTCATTGTTGAAAGCGAGGGACAGTAAAAGTGTTATATTATTAAAGTAGGTCATGCACTCATTAAATACATAATTAATATTTTTTGGCAAAAATTAAATTTTTGGTAAGTAGGTACAAGCTTTTATCGCTGACTGTATTTTTCTTTCCACAGGCAACTAATAGTCATCGAGACAATTCTAACAACCCCAAACACAATTAGTTTGTTTTTGTTTTATCACAGTTCCCCATAGCCACCTCCTGTCTCCATCAGAGCAGCTAATATTACATTGTTATCTGACTTACATATGTATGCAAAATTACAGCTCAATCAAAAATCGGGAAGTGGGTCAAATTTAGCTTCCAAGATTTGACCCACACTAATAGTCTTTACAATGCATGTGCTCGAAAAGTGCGTTTCCTACGGAGCCATATCATGAGGAAAGTATTACTTTTCCGTACTAGTGCTTTTTGTTTTCAATTTTTTTTACAGTACATATGGTGCTACTTTCTCGCACTAGTGCGGAAAAGAGCACTTTTCGTGTATATGTCGAAAGTTTAAAGGGCCATATGTACTGTAAAACGTTGTACGATACACGTGCGAATAGGTAATTCGCAACTCGTGTCGATTTAAAACACTCGTTTTAATACTTATTTGCCATGATATGTTTTTTTATTTACTCGCACAATGCATAGTAAAACATTGTATGATACACGTGCGTAAAGATGATTTCCGACTCGTATTCCTTTATACACTCGCTCGCTTTGCTCGCTCGTGAATAAAATTCCGCTCGTCGGAAATCATACACTTTCCGCACTTGTTGCATAAATAGCTATTTTCAAACGCGAAAGGTAGGGTGATATTTGAATATTTCGAAGAATTTGATTCTACTAATCTATACCGAATCGATTCCGCTCATGTCAAATCGTTTCAGTTGCGTTCACGTTCAATTGTGAAGGTATATTTACTTCAAAATATAAACCATCACCAATAGAATCGATTATATGGCCTTTGCAGATTTAATCGAGAATCGTAAAAAACTTTTCTAATTTGCATTGTCTATAATTGCTTTTTGTGTCAGCCTACCCTTAGAGTTTATAAAATACTACTTATAACAAATTAACATACAGACATACTAACAGGAGTAACATGGCAAGTGAAATAAAAGCTTGTAAAATTCCCGATGTAAAATATGGGCTAAAACTTTAGTGTTTACACAAAAGCGTTGTGTAAAGGAATGATTAATAAAGGGTGGGTTGCACCAAACTGTCAACGGTAAAGCGTTCGCATAATTTTATTGTATGTAAAGTTTCATGGTAGCTAGGTAAACCGCTGAGTGACGTTGGTGCAACTGGCCCTAAGCAAAGAATTCATAACGTTCATAAGTAAGTAGCTCGGAATAGTATAAACACTTCCAATGTACTTTAGTTGATATGTATATACCTACGCGCGTAAATAAAAATAGCCGTGTTTACGAAATAACTTAACAAAGTTTAATTTCGTCTATATGTTTTTTTTACACCTGCTTATTGTGAAACTGATGTACCTAACCTAAATACTTTAGAAGCTTTATTAGCAAAAATTGTTGTTAATGCCTGATGTTGAGTACGTAGTGGATTGTGCCGCTCTACGCCTCACATAGGTAACAGATTTTGTTTATCTAGACCAACACTCCGTACTTCTTTCTCTAACGAATCTGTCGTTGTGACGTTTAATTACGGCGACATATGTAATTTAACGTGTATGCGTTCTTGTAAAATGTAAGTGGAATTAGTTTTCACTGAAGAAAATTGCACGAAGACTAATCCACAAATTATGTAGTATATTAAGTAGTAAGATCACAAACTCGTTATATGTAACAACGTTGTAGATCTAATATCATGGGTTTTATGTTATACGTTAAGATATTTACTCGGTAAAGTCACAACCTCGATGGGATGGCAACTGTAACATTTACCACATTTCAGTCTAAATTATGTGTTTAACAAAAGTCAATACAGAGAATATATATTGGGTAAAGAGATATTTAGAATTAATTATTTTGGCAGCATCATTGGACGAATTTATTGTCGTTCTCGCAGCAAATTAAACAGGTCGGTCATTTCACTGACGGCAACATGCGACTCTTAAGTTTTTGCATGTAGTAGCAATATTTATTTTAACTGCATAAAACAGTACTAATAATACACACGACTTAGTTGAAATTACATACAGAAAGTTAAGCTCGTGATGGGTCATAGGTACACATTTTATAGTATGCTTAAAGGATTACTCACGCTAGACCGGGCCGGGGCTTCGTTTTCTATAGAAAGCAACACGTGATCATCGATCAGCCGTCATAGAAAATGACATGTCGGACGCCTCGGCCCGGGCACGGCCCGGTCTGGCGTGACTTAACTCGTTCGCGTCTTTCCTACATCTATCTATCATATCTAATCATATCAAATTATATCGCAAAGTTAAGGGTACCTACAGCAATTTTGTTACGCTTCTCCCTGGATACATTTTTTCAGTACTTGGGACTCAAATAAGAAAAACAGGATAATATGTTCCACAGTCGCTAGCTTTTATTGTATTGGCCACAGTGGTGACCTTTTTCTAAAATGTATTTGACTCTAACACTTATTCAACTGTCGTGCGAAGTACTGACAGTCGAAGTTCACAGTCATCTTTAAACGTCAACGTTCCAAAATTATATTTACACGAAGTCAATGACAGTAAGGTCGTGTAAATATACTGACACGAAGTCACTGACAGTAAGGTAGTGTAAATATATTTACACGAAGTCACTGACAGTAAAGTCGTGTAAATATATTTACACGAAGTCACTGACAGTAAGGTCGTGTAAATATATTAACACGAAGTCACTGACAGTAAGGTCGTGTAAATATATTGACACGAAATCACAGACAGTAAAGTCGTGTAAATATATTTACACGAAGTCACTGACAGTAAGATCGTGTAAATATATTTTTGGGCCGTTGGCTTGTAAAGATCTTTCTGAACTCGATCGTAGGTTCATAACTACTTAATATTATTATGTGGCATATTTGACATGGTGTTCTTTGATTGATAGTACTTAAATCGTTCTGGTGTAATGTAATAGTTAGGAGGACAGGGCCAAAGGGGACGACCGTTTCTCCATACAAACGTAGTCCCCATTTTCCTAGCTCTCTGGATATTGACATTATGGAAAATATTTTTGCATAATTGGATGTATATACAGGGTGGAATTTCTAAATGGGTCAGTGAGGGCAGCTACCGGATTCCGTGCTGCTACGCTAAAACGGTCTTAGAAGACCTTCCATCGAAGATTGGCGTTTACAGATTTTGGAAAAAACATACAGGATGCGAGAAAAAGGTCATTTTTGGAAAACTTTTTTTATGCCAATCGATCCCATTCCTATCCAGGATCAAAAGCTTGTATGGTACCAAAAAAATTAAAACGGCTAGAAAAGCCACAAATCGAGGAACACTTTTCCCATCCAATTTGTATAAAAATTTACTTTTATTTTTCACATTCTATTTTTTTATGCCAATTGATTCCATTCCTATCCAGTATCAATCGTTTCCTAGGGGTCAACTTAAGGTAATGTACTAAAAAGCCAGAAATTAAAAAAAAAACTTTTTCCATGGAGAAAACGTGAAATTTTATTCACAGTTGTCTATCTCACGAGAGAAAAATGAGAATTACGTTTGTATGAAAGGCGATTTCGCGTGGGTACTCCACTTTCGTCCTAAGTATGCTCATCTTTACTTTAAGTACAATATATGAAAAAAAAACAGAAGACATCAAGACGAGGAACCTATGCCCAGGCTGATTTCGACTAAGTACTACCTACGAGGCAAGGTGCCTAAGTTCGGTAGGTATATTACCAAATGGTATCATGACTTACAAATCTTACAATGTTCACTTATAGGGAGCTCGCTTCAAATCGAATCAAATTCCACAAGTCGGCCAGGGTGCCTAGCCAAAATGCCAATCGTTTGCGCTACGACAACGAAACGCTTTCTGTTTCTCTATCGCACTAATATGTAAGAGCGATAAAGAGACAGAAAGCGTTTCGTTGTCGTAGGGCAAACGATTGGCACCTTGGCTAGGCCCCCTGGGCGTATCACGGTTAAATAAATTTGAGCAATCAAGTCATTATAAATTTAAGTATAAGATTTGTGTTTTTTGTAGTCTAATAGATCAGAAATGTACTTATTCAAAGTGATCATATAAAAATAATAACAAAATATTTAAAAAACTCAAACTACTAGTCTAGCTTTACTTTGAATAGTATTGTCAGTTGGATTAATAAAGTTATGAAGGAACGCTTACAGTGCACATGCGCAGGAAAACCTTCTGTCCGTAACTAACCCCAGCTACCTTATGTACACGAAAATTGGGTAGGTACATATTAAAAATTTGAATTGAACTCACAAACACACAGACTATATGCACTTAGTGGGTACCAACCCACTAAATTTAACATATGTATTAAGGATAATTTAAACTTTAATTACTTTTAAATGACTTGTTACACACCCTACATATTTTATAACAATATGTACATAGGTACTAACAAATTTGTTCTAGTTAACTCGTTATATGTAACTATATACGTAGTCGTCAATTTTACGTAAAGATTTAAAAAATGAATAGTTAAATGTCGCTATTACATATTCCACGACATTATTAATATCAAGTTGAGTTTTAATTCTTAACTTTCCACGAGTAACTTCTACATAACTTATACTGAATAATAAACTGTAACTTTCACGTTAATGCTATTGCTTTGTTCTTAAATTGGTAACTAATGCAGTACGGTACAGTACGTACCTACTGCTAAAGCATACTGTACCTATAGAATTACATTAATATTTAGTAAGTACAATGAAGGCAATGTAGATTTAAATTGATATCACCGGATCTTCGATAGAAGCAGAGGAACGTGAACACACTTGTATGTACGAGTAGGCTTCGTAGAAATAGATAAGAAGGTAGGGGAGAGCGGGGACAAACGTAAAAGCGGGTGAAAAGTAACAGTTACTCTGTAGGTTTAGCCAATAGTCAAAACACCGCTTCGCTGCCATCAGGTAAAAGCCGGTGCCGCTACCTGCACTTGCATTCAATCGAAACGCACGGCACGTGCTATTAGGTTGTGTGAGAGGCGTTTCAAAATTATCTTTCATGTTTTCAGAAAAATGCGGCTGGGTACAAAAATAACATTTCCATTCAATACAGTGTAATGAATGTAAAATGTGATCACATGATTAATGCGTCAATCATGATTAAAATTATATGTGTGCCATATTTATTAGTGAAAAGAAGCCATATCTTAAATTATCTGATTAGAAAACATGTTTATAATACAATAATTGACCTCATTACTTGATATAAAAATGATTTGTTTTCATGAAAGATATGTTTAAGCAGTTAAAATGAAAATATTTAAGTGTTATTATTAATATTCAGTTAGATAATTAATATTTTTTTGATTTAATATATGTATCATACTCATTATAAACCTCTTTGTCTTGTTACTTTCGATCCACAACGTGTTACTTTTGGCCCGCCAACGGGGTCAAAAGCAACAACAAACAATTTTATTAAGTCACTCTAATACATACAAAATACACAATAATAAGGTTAATCAGGATGCTAATGTACAAAACATGAACTGAATTTACATAGTCTGGTCATAAGTTCTGTCACAAACAAAGGTTTTGACTGATTACATGTAATACAAAGCCTTCAATAAAAAAAAGTAAGGCATGATTTGAAAACTTGTTTTATTCCGATCAAAACGTCATAATATATAATTCGTTTAAAATTTAGATTGCGACTTTCTTTACTACTTGTATACTTTGGGATTATCGTTAGACGAAAATACGCGGATTGTGAAAAAATATACTTCACAAAAGGGAGTAAAAATCAGTGTCACATTAATAAAATAGTCAATTTTTTATTAACATGAACCTACTTTATTAAAACGTTATTTTATCACCAGCATTTAGTTTTCCAACAAGTCTGTACTTCAGCTAATACTAATACCATTCAAACTTAGGGTACTTTTCAGCAACACGCTTATTTTTCACTGCCATCCAATGAGTAAGTTTGGTAAAACATGAACAGTTGAAATTTTCGCAGTACAATACAAAAAGAAAGATAAAAGACCCAGCGTTTGTTTTATGTAAGATACAACCATGTAAAAAAGAAAAATAAATAAATAGGGATCAAAATCACCTTGAACATGCCGCGTATATTTTGCACGTTTTTTTATAAGTTTTTTTTGGAATATTACATAGAATTATGCAAAACTGAGACAGTAAATTACGTTAAATTATATTGTAATTCAGCATTAAATAAGCTTTCAACCCATACATAGGTATACATATATATCAATAATAAGGAATCTGTACCTGTAACTTTTTTATCAGTAAAAATCTTTGCGACACAACTTATGACCTGACTAATAATAATATATGACTACATCAATTTCATCAAAATAATAATGGTTTACCAGAAACTAAGGTCAAAGAACAAAATGTTACGTTAGTCCCCGCTATCCCCTACTTCAGGCGTATGTGCTACGGACTACTAACATAGGAACATAGTAATTTATACAACACTATTGTTATATTATAAACATTCTTCATACTATGCAATTTATTAGTTACGTATGTAGCTATCACCGCATGTTGTTTTCTAAGGTAACGGAAACTGGGCATTATCATAAATGTACAATTACGGAAGTTTTCTGTCTTAAGACGGCAAATAAGGCTCGATTTAATTCAAGTATAACTTTAATTAGGCTTACTTAACCGTACCTACTATACCTAGTTATAAATTAAACATGTCTGTTGAATCCAATAGCCAGAAACCTTGCCTCGCGTCGCGTCGCTAATATGTTAGTTTTTTTTGCTCATATATCTCTTTCTCATTTGCCTAATGCATCATAACAAAAATTATTAACTTAACTACAACTACTCTAAAAATAAAAATATTATAAACACACAATTATCTAAGCACAGCCTTAGGTTTGAGAAATAGAGACTACAGTTTGCAAATACTCATGTGATATTCTACAACAAATACACAGACACTCCATACACCGAAAGTTAAAAAAATATTGTTAAGCGCTATCGGCGGACCCTGTTGGACACTTTTTGGTACAGTCGAGTTCATAAATATGTTAAGAATCTGAAAGGAGATCTATGAAAATATGGTTTTATACTAACTTAAAAAAGATGGTTTTATGGTTCATGGTTCGTAGGTAGAATATATATATATATGTAGGTATTTTGCATTTTACTTAGAATGGAAACCTAAACTTATAAGAAGCAAACAGACAACCACCTTCTTGCAGCACCTTGAATGTACTCATATATAATAAGATAGAGCGGTACTGTCATAGTAAATTTTGTAACCACTGTAAATTCACTGCCATCTATCGACATACTTTAAAACTAAAAATGAAGATTTATAAAAATACGTTAAAATTTATTTAAATATGGATAAATGATTTTTTTATTTGCATTAATTATTTTCATATGATTTTGAAATTCTTGATGTACTCGTATTTGTGCCAAATTGCAATTCAAACGGTCCAGTAGTTTCGGAGCAAATCGGTTGTAACAGACGGACTGACAGACAGCCACACGTGATCCTATAAGGGTTCTATTTTTGCTTTTGAGGTATGGAACGAGACCCTTTTTTTTATAGAGGGGGAATGCGTTACGCATACCACCCAGGCGCAGGGACGGGCCTGGGATGGTTATGTGGGACTCCCATACAGGCTAATGGGACCCATCGTTTATCCACTTAACCCCCTCTGTTGCCGCCTCACTTCTATACGGCGAGGTCCCAGGAACGCCAAAGTACTCTTCCGCAACCTCGCCAGCGGCCGTCCGGACTCGGACCCGACTCTTGGGGAAATTACCCCTTCACCTCAGTGGGGGCCTTGATTGCGCCCGCCCACGCAGGGACCTTTGTGTAGGCGACAGACGTCCCCGAGCCTGCCGCCCACAGGGACCCTTATGGGGGTAACCGGCGAGATAACGAGACCCGCGTTATCCTAATAGATTTTTAACCGACCAAGATTTCAAAAGGAGGAGGTTCTCAATTCGGTTGTTTTTTTTTTAAATGTTTGTTACTCCGTAATTTCTGGACCGATTTTGTAAATTCTTTATTTGATTGTAAGTATATACATACAGATTGGTCCCGTTTTTGTCAAAACGCAGTTCTGATGATGGGATCCATGAGGAATCGAGGGAACTCCTCGAATGTTAAAGGCATACATATAGTGATTTTTGTATAGTTATCGACAAATCCAGCATTTCCATTTAAAAAAGTGACGTTTGATGAAGTGGAGCTGCTGATGATGATCAGAATAGAACTCTTCAATGACACATAGTTCACGTTTGGCGATTTGTTCTCTTCGTTATGGACCCAGACCCAAACTTGGACCCGGACCCGGGTCTGGACATGGACCCCAACTCGGACCCGGACCGAACTCGGACCCGGACTTGAACCCGGACCGAACTCGGACCCGGACTTGAACCCGGACCCCGACTCGGACCCGGACCCAGACCGGACTCTGACCCAAACTTGGTCCCGGTCAGCCGGACACGGACCCGGACTCGGATCCGGAGCCACACCCGGACCCGGAAATGCTACTAGAAAAATGGGTTAGGTGGGTGGGTGGGTTTTTAACTGCGATTCTCACAGAACAGAACTGCTATCAGAAAAGTAGGTTAGGTTAGGTTAGAACTGTGACCCTTACAGAAACGAAATGCTATCAGAAAAGTGGGTTAGGTTAGGTAAGAACTGCGACCCTTACAGAAACGTAATGCTACTAGAAAAGTGGGTGGTTTTTACCTCCTTTTCTACATAATTAGGCAAAAGATGCTGTCTTTTTCATTTCATTGTCTGGAATCTAAGAGTGCACCATCAACAATAAGTAAACTTTCAGCGGCATTCCCCATTGAAGTCGGTTTTTTTTTTTCTTTAAAATTATTAAGTTTGTATTTGGTGCCATCTCGATCGTCGTCATCTAGGCGAGTGCGGGCGGCGCGGCGAGAGTGGCGGGACGGACGGGGCGGGAGTAGTAAGTCATCGGGAAACTTCCTGCATCCGTAATGAGTACATTCAAGGTGCTGCAAGAAGGTAGTTGTCTGTTTGCTTCTTATAAGTTAAAAGTTTAGGTTTCCATTCTGAGTAAAATGCAAAAAATCGTAAGTACCTACATATATATACGGTGGCTAAAAAATAAGTGCATTCCCGTTGCCATATTCTATCTACGAACCATAAACCATAAAGACCATCTTTTGTAAGTCATTATAAAATCATATTTTCATAGATCTCCTTTCCCTGCCTCCCCCGAACCCTTTACATTAGACAAAACGACATATTCTTAAATCACGCGGGCGAAGTTGCGGGCAAAAGCTAGTACATATATATTTATGATCTCGACTGTAATGCAAATTGAACGTGACAAATATGCAGTAGATTGTACAAAGAACTTAAAACAACTCAATTCTTATATCCAAAATAACTTAATTTTTAATCCCGTACGGAAGCGACACACTACTGATTACTGATTATATCTGGTTATTTTTTTTACGTGACGTGCCTGTTTCGAGGCCGCCTGATAGTGATAACGATGTATGGTTAAAATAAAATACATCACTAAAACTATCTATTACGTAAGTTATCCGAATGTGATTTCCTTTTTCCATTCGTTCATTATACATTATCTTGTCCGGGTCCCGTGACAGTTTATGTAAGTATGAGAACAAATAAACAATAGGTATCGCAAAATACTACCGTTTACTATTTTATGACGTATAGATTGCGTACCTGAATAATGCACTGCGAATGAAAATAGGTAAATTTATAAAATCTTCATTTATTATATGATATTTTTTGCCACAAATATGTATTAAGTAAGAGGTACAAAAAAGTTTTTTTATACTATGGGTACCTAGTACATGCGGTGCCAAGTTTTACATTTTCCTACTATAATTTTTGTCGCTGACAGCATAGGTATAGCAGTTGCCTTGACTGGCTTTTGCTCGCTAGTGGAAAAGTTCGCATCATATGTACAACACACCCTTACCGCTTACAACTTGACGTGACCTTTAATGCTGTTTAAATTAAATACTACTTACAAATAAGATCCTCATCGCCGCTGTGCGTTAAAATCATACCCATTAAACAAGTAATTTTAGAAATAAAACTATGAAAAACGGATTATATCGCGTATATTGAATTTATAATACATCCCGACGTTTCGAACTCTTTACAGCGTTCGTGGTCAACGGGTGACTGAGGAAAAACTACAAAGTGCAAAAATACCCACATACTAAAAATAATGAACCATCATAGACTTTTAAACTTTAAGGCTGGTTGTGCATGCAAAATCGGTTCATAAGGTTAAGGATCCAACACTAAGGACCTAGACTACCTAGACTACCTAGAGACCTAGACTGTAAGACCTTAGTGTTGGATGATGTTGGACATTCTGAGTATAATATGTTTTGAAAAGATGTGTCCCGCCGAGTTTGTTGCCGGTTCCATATTGGGATACCCTCCTACAATTTAGGAGGGAATTAAATCTTCTCGGGTCCGAGGTCTAGGGTTGGAGCCGGCGTAGTTTTTATCGCGTATATATATCTTTACTTGAAAATAATTGTAGTGTGTAACTATTAGCCTTATGAACCGATTTTGCATGTACAACCAGCCTTAAAGTTAATAGTCTATGATGGTTCATTATTTTTAGTATGTGGGTATTTTTGCACTTTGTAGTTTTTCCTCAGTCACCCGTTGACCACGAACGCTGTAAAGAGTTCGAAACGTCGGGATGTATTATAAATTCAATATACGCGATATAATCCGTTTTCGTAGTTTTATTTCATGAGTAACTATCGCGGTAACCGAAGACAATATTAAGTAATTTTAGTTTAGAATATCTTGCAATCTACAGATTTTATAGTATCTTTACCGATAAAATGAGTTAATTACTAATACAATGTTTGAAAATCAAATGATATGGATTCATTACTCATCTTTCCATATTGCTTTTTATTCACACATATTTTGTAAAAAAATATATTACGAATGATACCCTCTAATCAATGTACCTATTTACCTAATCTATTTATTTATTATCATAAGAAACGTAAGACAGTGTAATAATCACGATCTAAAGCGTTAACCACACTACTTAGAGCCATTTTACATTATCCGAGACGATGTCGCTAACAGTGCCGCCACATATGTATTTGCTAATGTTATAGGTAGTATTTTTCACATAGCTTGGGTACGGTGACAGTTGTCACCTCCATATAATTCATAACTTTACCGACAAAATGAGTTAATTACTAATACAATGTTTGAAAATCAAATGATATGGATTCATTACTCATCTTTCCATATTGCTTTTAAGATATTTTGAAATAACTTTTAAACGCAAAAATATATTGAGAAGACAGCTGTCACAGTACCCAAGGTACCTATGTGAAAAATACTTCCTATAGCCAGTCACAAACTATCGGCGTCAGCTGGGATCGTATTGGATAGTGTGAAAGGTCTCTTTGTTAGCTCATTAGTTCTTTTACAAGTATATATATTAATAGATAAAACGTAATAATCGTTTTACTACTTATTATTTATACACTCGTAGAAACCATTGAAAGTAGGCTTCTCTCTGTTCGCGTTGAGATGTACCTACATTAATCGCGCGGTTGCATCCTCAGCCACTGCTACAAAGTTCAAGATCCGCAATGCTGGTTCAAAAGCTTATATGTACTACTCTAATCTAATTACTTATACAGTGTTGTTCACAGCGAATACAACTCGCTGTGCTGCAGGTACAGTCAAAGTTTTATTATTCATAAAATGGCTTTTAAAAGAACTTATGATTCGACTAAGAAAATATGATATTAAATTAAAATATTTTGTTCTGATGGGTCATTCAAGCCTACAAAATATCTCAAAAGGCACCCTTATATGACCATCTATATGAAACAATCACGAAAGGGTACGCACTAATATTTACAAAAAAAGAGACTTGAGGTTATTGAAAACAAATGCCTCAAATAGAAGATTGATAACTATAAATGCCATAATGTAGTAGGTAAGTAATAATTTACCGCCAAGCTATGTTAAAATTAAACTGTTCATAAAATGTACTAGAGAAAAAGAGAAGAAACCACAATAATCTATATTGAGCGATAATCTCGAGATTACTACTGGAATTACTCAAACGAGCAAAAGCGGCGACGTTATAACTCTTAGACTTTTATTGTATTATTATTATTATCAGGCACTGTTCAATTACAAACACGGTTGTATTTACCTCTATCGAACTAACAGACGTACAGTCAGCTGCAGAGCAAAAGTACCCCCTCTGCATAGAAATTTGTATGCAAAGGTGCTAAACTAATAGTATCGCTGACTGTACATATTCAATATTTACTACACAACCAAAACTCTTTTTTGCACCGCCAGGTAATGCGCACTCTGTTTCTTAATAATATATGTATGTTATTAAAGTTTCAATTTGTTTTACGTAACAGTAGACCAAAAGATGATTCAGTCGTCGTTATCCATACCTATAAGCTCGGCTTGTAACCGGCCCTTAGTGCGACAGCAGGCTGTTAAGCAAAGTATTCTGAGAGCTAATCGAAACTGTGGACTTAAAGAGATTAAAATTACTATTTTCCAAAAGGAGTTTAATATTCCAAGCCACACGACACCAAAGTGAAGCATCGGAATCTTAAGCTCCTGAGATGTCAAGTACTCGTACAGCCTGACCCCGGCGTAAGGCGCCCAACTAAGCCAAAAAGCTGACACGAGAATAAAGCTCATCCAGTGGCTAGGGTTAGCGAGGTTCTCCGCTAAAGCAGTTGCATATTCTTTATCGTGAATAGGTGCACCACTGTTCAACTTTCGTTTCATTGAAAATATATAGGAGTAATTATAAACGATAGAGATTACGCTTGGCCCTAGGACGAGAATTCCGAGAGTGGCAGTGTAGGCGTACGTGGTGCCCCAGTCCAGCATGCAGATGAAGGTCTCCTTGTCGAAGTTCGCTTCCTTCTTGTAGCCTAGCAGTGGTGGGCAACAGAGCATTGCCGCTGATATCCAAGTGAACACCATCCAGCACTGACTTCGAGTGCGAGTTTGTACCTGAACGTTGTAAGCGACTGGGCTTAGTAACACAAATTTATTATGCCACGGTATACCGAAGTGAAAGATGGTCGCACTTTAATCGTTTGTCATCATGGCCGTGACATTTTAACAAGTACCTATCAAAGATTCATTATTTGAATTAGTTTTAGAATTAGATTTTGACAGCTACTGTAGACGGCACTATACGGCTCCGTACATAATGTGGTTACGACGCGTGCAACGATACACGATAAAAGTGCGTCCATCATCCTCGTATTCACGTATTGAGGGCTATCGTTTTTTTGCTCACCAGTTGGCGCCTCTGTTGATGGTGGTCCAAAAGACTAAAGAACAGCTGTCAGTCATTGAAGTGACAAGTGACATTTGACATTTCGAACTATAGAAAAGACCACCATCTACACTAGCGCCCCTAGCGGCGAATTCATACGCGCTAGCCCTCAATAATCAAGCCCTGAATTTTTACACCGCTTTCTCGGGGACTCGTACAAAACGTGTGCACTAGCAATCGTATGGGCTATTTCTTTTTTGCGAGATCAGTACTAGTCAGTAAACTATGCAATGCATGCAAAAAATATTTTCATAAGTTTTAGTTTTAATTTTAACCCGAAGAAAAATCGGTCGTGTATGAAAAGAACAACAGTGTGTTATTGTAAATGATAAAAAAATGCTAATCTTGAACTCGTCAAAATTTGGGCACATAAAATTACAAATAAATAGAAAACAAAGATCTAATATTAAAACGAAATAAAAAATATTATAGTTTATCATGCTGATATATTAGAATTTCATTTCAGCCTCAGGATTTGACATGTTACAGACTTTTTGATGACACGACATGATAACCGTATGTTTAAGTAGTCCAAGCCAGGGTTATTTGCGGACTAGTTGATAATATAACATTAACAGGTGTCTTTTTCAAATATTCCTTGATATGGACCCAGTCCATTGCCATCAGCCTTAATTTAGAACCATCCGCCAAAACCCTTTTGGCATTGTCAGCATGTGTATCGTGTTAATACCCCTTCGTCACTGTTATAGTGTAGTGACAACACGATGAATGCTACCAAAATAGTAACTGAGTTGTTCTTCTCAAAATTTGCATAGAATTTTTAAGTTGTTTCCTCGCTTTACCAGCCTTGTGGATAAAATGCAACTTTTTCACCACTGGCTTTAGAGGATGGTTTGGTGAAAAACTATTTTGCACCTCGTTGCTCTTTACGTTCATGATTCTGATTCCGAACTATCTTTAAATACTTCAAATGCTTGAAATTCAATGTTTTGTTGCATTCATCCCTTTATCGTTCCACTCCCTCGCTTGTAGATTTAACTTCCAAGGCTTTATTTAAGTAAGTACAGAGTTCGTGGCAAGAGCCTTTGCTGATGTATACAATAACCTTACTTCGTTATCTATGTCGCAATCTAAAATCACTCTTACAACATTACACAGAAACCACCACACCACACCACACCACACCACAACACCACACCACACCACACCACAACACCACAGGGTCACAAGCCGCGGTTCGCGGTCCGCATGCGCCTCATTGGACCTGTACGTAATTTTGGATCTATAAGACGCCAAAAAATGTTTACTTAGAGCACTTAGACACTAAAACAACTTTTGTTAGTGATCTCTACTGCGGTTTGATCTTTCCTTTAAGTTTGCCTAGCGCTTAGTGCACACGTTCCGATTATAGACAGATACTGCTGTTCTAACCGATTTTCCTAAAATATACTAGGGTAGGTACTCGACTACTACGGTACCTAACTATAGGGTATTTGACTGTATTTAAAATAAATTATTTTACACCATGCATGAAATAAAGCACCAGAAGATTAATAGAGAAACGTAGACAGCAGTTATTTTTAGACACAATTTATATTTTCAAACCCGTATAAAACTATAAAGAGTTGGTAATTTGATTGTGACGTCACATGCTAGTGTTTCATATAAATTCCATAGTAGCAAAATCGTTTTGACAGTTCGAAAAAAGAAACTGATTTGACTGGTAGTCAAATACCCTATTAATCAATCGAATTACTTGTGCGCTAGCCAAAAGAAAAACAGTCGCGCCGTTTTGCAAATGATTTCCTTTCAACTTTTTTGCCATTTCGTCCTTTTTTCTATGCACCTCGTTTAATTAAACCCTCTGTAGTTATAGCAGCAAAAATATTTACAACAAAAAAGAGGCATGCATCGTTAGAAGAGGGTAATCATACTTAAGTCCCATACATCGGTTAGCAAAAAGCGCACTAACTCAGCACCCGCAATTGAGTTAAATAAAACTAAACATCACGTTCACTGCGGGACAACTCTTGGTGAACTTTAAATTGGTGCGGTTGAGAATCAGCCCAAACCTAAGCTCTTTTACAGTGCGGGTGAGGCTTTATCGACCTCAAATTTCAGTAGTTACTTAGATCCTTCATAATTTTGCCAAGACGAGGATTAGGTGTTTTTTTCCTATGGTCTTCATTTGTCAGAGATTTGTCTAAAGAATTTTTAAGGTCTTTTAGGCCTCTAAACGCACAATTTTATGCGAGATTAATGAAGGGAATGGCACTTATCGCTAAATTATCGACGAAAAAATCATAATCTCATCGACCATCTTTGGTACAAATTATCACGAATAATTTGTTCCTGGGTTATGGTTGTTTATCTATGTAAGTATTTATTTATCTATACATACGTTTGTTAACAGTCGCCTAATAGTAACCACAGTACCTACAAGCTTTGCTTAGTTTAGGGTAAGTGTAAGATTGTCCCTAAATATTTATATATTTGTATAATTTATTTACATTAACTAGAAATCGCTTTCGTATTTACGAGTAGGTACCTATTATTTACGTGAAACACGCGTGGTTCGGTATCGAGTTATCGACAAGTATGGCAGCACTAATGTCAAGCGGTCGACTCCCGCGTCGCCCGCGTCCCTCTCAGTGCGGCTTTGAGGTAACTTTCTTGAGGCGTAAATAAACGTCAACCCGCACTGTGTGAAAGAAAAACCCAGTGCGATCGATCATATTTAAACCTCAAACATTTTTTCTGTACCAACGAGTCCGGGTTTGAAAAACATAAAAAAAATGTATATTTGTCTATCATACTCCTTGTAAGTAAACGGCGACAGCTCCCGCACGAGAGAGATAACACGAACTTTTAGCCCCGCACCAGCGTATAGTCGAACTTGAGGCGGTTTTGGCTCAACCCGCAGTGAACGTGATATTATAGTACACAACACAGCACAGTAAGTGCAATGCGACTACATCTACACTCCTTTAGGACCACGTACAGCAAGGGCAGAAACAGAAAACCAGCTAAATACTGTTCAATCAAATCAAACAAAACTTTTTCGTCCCCTGTCCAAAAAATCCTTTGGAAGTTAAGAACGATGTTTTCGGTGCCATTTAGTCTTACCACACCATGCAAATGAAAATTGAAAAAGAGCACTGAAGTAATAAAATTTTATTGTATGCTTATTTAGGAAATACATAAATAATAAATTGAAAAATAAACTTGCTCTAATGGACCACAGATCTATTATCCTATTAATCTATTCTGTACTTATGACCCTCGTGTATTAATAAGACATTACAGTAAACAATATTTAATCAGATTCCAAGGATAACAGGCCTTTTTAAAAATAAAAAAGACACACATCAATCTAGAGGGGTGCCTAAATTCGGATCTAAAAATACCTTTGTTTAAAAATGTTAATACTACGAAAGCTTCAAGGGGCCCTATTCGAGATGCACAACTGTCAGTTTCGGCTTCAACATCAGTTCAACAGTGGAATGAATCATTTGTTCATCAACTGTGGAAAGTATCATTTGGTACAACCAAAACTCATTCATTGAAAAAATTATGCAACAAAAATCAACTTTGTTTTCTTACTACTATACGGTTTAAAATGGCTCTGAACTCGGCGTGGTTCGGTTTGGTTTCGTTGTCACCTAACTGTGTATTGCTAATGTCAAATTTACCTATTCGACAACACACGATTTCTTCCATTCAACTGAAGTTCAACACGAAACGTCACTTAACGCATGTCAAATACCGCTCAAGGTTTCAATCAACACCGAAACTCGTATAATAATAATTTCTATAATTGGGTATTTTGCGTGTTAGGTAAGCTAGGTTAGCTTAAAATTGTACCTACTCGAAATAGGTAGGCACGACAAATTATTTCAGCGAAATCTAATTTTTAGAAAATAATTATGTTGGAACGTGAGGTGTAGAAACCCGATGATATCTCTGAAATCAGTTATGTAGGTATGAAGTTTTTGAGCAGCAAAGGTATATGTCACAGATGATTCAAGGCGTGTGTGTCGTTTTTATTTATAAAGGAGTTTCTAGTTGTGAATACATCACTACTACGTCCACAAAAGAGGTATTGAAAAAGATAACTACCGTCGCACTAACCGTCTCATATCGGAGAGGCTTCCTGACGGCCAGATATCGGTCCACTGATATCCACATGAAAGTGTACACCGAGACGGACCACAGAGTTACTTCGACGTATCCTGCGAGGCGGCACATTAGGTCGCCGAACATCCAGCGACCAGTAATGGCTGGGTATACGGATAAAGGCACCACCAACAACCCACACAATAAATCCGCCACAGCCAGTGATAAGAGGTAGTAATTAATCACCTCGTTCGAGAGACCTGGAACAAGAAAATGAAATATAAAGGCACTGCTACACATAGTAAAGATATTTAGAACTACACTTCTCGTCGGAACAAAAACTAAAATATAAATAAAATAAAATAAAATATTGGGAGACATCTTACACAAATCAACCTAGCCCCAAACTAAGCAAAGTTTGTACTATGGGTGCTAGGCGACAATATACAGATACTTATAAAGATAAATACATACTTATTATACATAGAAAACAGCCATGACTCAGGAACAAATATTTGTGTTCATCACACAAATAAATGCCCTTACCGGGATTCGAACCCAGGATCTACGGCTTCACAGGCAGGGTCACTACTCACTAGGCCAGACCAGTCGTACAGTTGCTCAAAAAGTGCTACTTTTCGTGGCTGTTTAGCGTGCGGAAAGTTGGTTTTCGCGAACTAGTGCTTTTTACTTTTCCAATTTTTTTAAATTTATACTTGTTCCAATTCATGACTACTTATTGATGAGTGTTTATATTAGTTTCCTTTTAACGTCGTAATCAACATAAAAACCTACTGTTAATGTAAGAATACGAAAAATATGCATATTTCATATTTTATTACTTATCTCTTCATCATTATAAGTATAATAACACGTTTATTTTTTAATGTTGAAAAACCGTTCTTAATAAGTTGTCTGAATGGAACGGAACGCCTGTCAAAGAAGAGGCGTATTTTCTTACTGCAAGAATGTTTTAAGTCTCCAAAGGAAACATTCGATATTGTTTTTATAAATATACGATACACAAATAATCGTAAATAACGATATTTAGGTAATAATAGTACAATGTTTTAATATTTGGGGCCCGTAAATAAAATATGAAAATTCGTTGATATTCAGTTTTATTATTCTAAGACAAGATTGACAAGGCGCGCAGACTTTTTTTAAAAACCGCGCAGACAATCCTGCGCGGAGATGTGCGCAGCAGCTACAAATATTTACAATTTTTTCTGTCTTATAGAACATGCATTTGAAAAAAAAAACTTTCATTGAAGTGGGTTCAATAATAACAACAAAATCTATTCTAGTCGAATAAAAGCTAGAACAACACCTCTTCATAATGTCAATGTCAATGATGTCACAGAATTAATAATATAAGAAGTTTCGAATTCCATTCCTTAATACTTGTTGCTTTTCTTATTTTTTCGCAACTGTATTAAAAAACGTCGTTCGATACACGTGCGGATATGTCATTCTTCACTCGTCCCGAGTCTTGCCACGAGCCGTAGGCGAGTAGTAGGAAGATATCTCGGTACTCGTGGAGTAATGACATACTTTCCGCACTAGCATCGAAATGTACTATTCTATGCCCTGTCTAACCTACACCCTCAGAACATCCCCCACATGGATCTTCCAACAAGAAATCCACAATTCGATTGGACTGTTAAAAAGGGGCTACAGAATATCCTAAACATAAGCTGCAATGACACTCAGTGGACCCAGGCTACCCTCCCCGTCCGCCATGGCGGGTTAGGCATCCGGCGAGCTGAAAACATCGGACTGATCGCTTTCATCGCCTCTGCTCATGTTACCAAGCAACTTGTCACTCAGATCCTCCAATTTAATGGTGACAATGCTGTTATTCCATCCTTAGACGAGGCCCTCACGGAGTGGTCAGTCCGATGCCCAAGCGGCGACTTTCCGAAAAACCCGAAAAGCCAACGCCAATGGCACGAAATTCTTTGTAAAAAAACAACGGAAACCTTAATTAATTTAGTCAAGTTATATTTTTGACAAAATCGTTTTAGACTGGCAAATCATGTTACTTTTTGGCAACCGGGTTATTTAACCTAAGTTGACCCCGCTGAATCCGAATTTGCCGGTTGCTCGATCGAAATCGAAATCTTCAAAATGGCGGCCATTATTACCAACCCTGATGAGTTCCTTGTATGGTGACCCATATTTTTTTATAATAATTATTGAAGAAAATAGCAGTAATAACAACACGTATTTTTGAAAGTGAAGAGTAGCTATAGTTCCAAATATACAGCCCTTGAAAGATTAAACAAAAGCTTTTTTTAGGTTTTCGTAAATAACTAGTAAACGGTGGCGCATAGCTAAAAATGTTCTTCTACACAAGTAATCTGCATAAAATTGCCTACAAGAAAAATTCCATACAATTTTTCGCTAGGATCAATATTCAGAGAGATATTAACGCGGGAAAGTTAATTATAATCAATTCTAAGGTCCCTTTTTATAAGTTTTCGTAAATAACTCGTAAACTGAGGCGCATAGCAAAAAATGTTCTTCTACACAAGTAATCTGCATAAAAATGCCCACAAGACAGATTCCGTACAATTTTTTGATAGGATCAATATTCAGAGAGATATTAACGCGGGAAAGTTAAATATAATCAATTGTAATGTCCCTGTTTTAGGTTTTCGTAAATAACTTAAACGGTGGCGCATAGCAAAAAATATTATTCTACACGTTATCTGCAGAAAATTGCCTAAGGTAAACGCAGCTATCAACGACCCATCGAAAATCTGCAGTTATTACCGATCTATTTAAGTAATTAGATATGTTTTCGTTGCCAGAACCGTTTCAGCGGTAGGTAGATAAATTTTCACAAGCGTTTGTTGACGACGACTCGGGTGGCGTGGACGGGTTTGTCATACTGGCGCTTGTACTTTCAAGTAAGAACGTGACTTTTCTGTTTAAGACATTTATTAAAATAATTGACTACTGTACTTTACTTTTTATTGCTAAATGTATTCATTCAATTGTAAACTCTTGTTTTTACATCACAATTTATCTAAAAAAAAACTTTTAAAACTATACAAGGTGAATTAAATAAAAAAAATAAAAAAAATTATGAGTCGGTAATGCATTTTATGTTCGTACTTACATATATTATCACCGACTCATAGAAATCGGTAACAGCAACCATAAGAAGCGATTACCGATCGTAGATATATAGGTAATTTCATTTCATACCTACTTTTGGTACCTATTATTATAAATACACACACTCAAACTGTCCCAGATCAATCTCTCCAAACTAAGCAAAGCGTGAAAGTTCCTAGAAATTTCTGGAAAATTTTCATTCATATTGGAAATAGAAAATTTCAAACTACCTATAAAAATGTTGAAAAGAAATTTTCAAATTAATTCACTATGGAAACTATCACCACACCAGCTTAGGTATATACGTCTCACTGCTGGGCACATACCTTCTCTTGTCACGATCGGTAATAGCTGCTTAAAAATCGTTAATAACTTCACAGCCATTATTATGGGTCGGCAATAGCAACAATCGACTCAGTAACTAAAAAATATTTTTTACATCATAATACTTTATTCAGGTACAGGTAACTTAGTAATTACCTTTTATAAACATAATATTAGCATATAAAAATGGAAAAGTATATTTGAGGGCATCCTGTATACTTAAAAACTTTGGTCGATTCTAAAATTGTCTTAAGGGGGTCTTTTATACCTGCAGTTACCTTACAAGAAAGATTTCGTACAATTTTTCGCTAGGATCAATATTCAGAGATATTAACGCGGGAAAGTTAATTATAATCAATTTTAAAGTTCCTTTGTAGTTTTTCGTAACAAACTCGTAAACGGTGGCCAAAAGCTAAATAAGTTCTTAAAAATAAATAATCTATACATACAATTTTGTACAAAAACATTCGAAACACTTCTCTAGGATCAATATTTAAAACGATATTAAAGGAAGAAAGTTAATTACATAATTAATGTCATTAACGGGTCTAACGCGATTAAATTTCATTATTTTACCTTTTTTTCTTTTTCCTTTTCTTTTTTTTACATGAAACAGAAACGGGTAGATAAATTTATTTGTCTACCCCAAACAACTAATGTCGGATAGTTTAGTGTTGTTTACCAATATCTCAATTGACATTTTGCTGGGACGTCAGTCTTCCGTGACCACATCTAGTGCAACCTAACCAAAACGTCGGAAGAAAGGTAAAATATTAAAATTTAATCGCGTTAGACCCATTAATGACATTAAATTATGTGTATAAAATGCGAAAGTTTAAAGTGTTAAGTTAATTACAAACTATTTTTAGATACTTTTAAATACGCATTTGATTCGCGTAGGTAAAAGTAATAACTTTGTTTAAAAATACATAAAATAGGTAAAATAAAATCATACTCACTTTCAAGTCCTTAACATTTGTACCTATAACATTTTTGGCTTTAGGGAGCTAAATCGTGCGTGAAACATGAAAATTTGAGACTTTTTTTGACAATATTTAACGTTTTAGGTTTTGAAGTGTCATTGTACACATTACAATCCCGATTAATTGCTTAATTTAACGATAAATTCATTTAATATTCGTACCTATTCTTATATTTCTCATACTAGACGCTTTTTTTTTCACCAAAAGAGTTTTACTCCGCGGACATAGATTAAAGGTTTCAAATGCGTGCTAAAAGATTCAAACATTGAATAAATATTTAAACAAATAAATATATTAAAAAAATAAAAGATAATTAAAGCCCTTCGAGTGAGTTGCGCCGCACCTTTAAAGGACTGTATATTTTGAACCATACCAAATAGATAATCAAAATTTTCAGAATATACGTGTTATTTCAACTGTTGTTCATTGCATTAAAAATTATTAAAAAAAAATCAAAAATATATAGGTCTCCATACGAGGAACTCATTAGGGTCGCTATGTAGGGCTATAATGTCCGCCATCTTGAATATCTCACTTCCGGTCAAAATTTCGTTCCGGCAACCAGGAAATTCGGATTCAGCGGGGTCAAATTAGGTTAAAAAATCCAGTTGCCAAAAAGCAACATGATTTGCCAGTCGAATCAAGAAGGAGAGCGATTTTGATTTTTTTTTTGTCTAGAATAATAACGCATCAGGTGCAGACATAGCCCGCCTCAAAGCCGGTATGACCCCTGAGTCAGGTGCCTAGCTGCATGCCCTACCCTCTCCACATCTTGGCACCCTCCTTGACACTGACTCCCTCAGGGTAGGAGCAGCCCTGAGACTTGGGTGCCAAGTCTGTGAGCCTCACCCCTGTATTTGCGGAGCATCAGTAGCGGCCAACGGCCGCCATGGCTTGAGATGCCAACGCGCCGCGGGAAGATTCCCGCGACATCACGCCATCAATGACCTCATACGGCGCGCCTTGGTCTCGGCTAATATACCTTGTATATTAGAACCCCAGTGCCTAAGCCGCACTGATGGCAAGAGGCCAGACGGACTCACACTAGTTCCATGGGTGAGAGGTCGCAGCCTACTCTGGGACGCAACTTGCGTTAGCACTTTTGCTCCCTCTCACTTAACTAACACGACGCGTGCAGCAGACGGCGCTGCTGAAGCTCAAACTCAAGCACGCCAATTATAACAACTTGGAGCCAATGTATGAGTTCGTCCCGATAGCCGTAAAGACTGGTGGGCCCTGGTGTGCCGAGGCCAAAGTGTTCGTTCAAGCCCTAACCCGATGGCTAAGGGACCGCGAAGCCGATCCCCGTTCTGGCGAGTACCTGACGCAAAGAATTTCCCTAGCCACTCAGCCTTTGCTCCGGGCACTCACTGGAACAATTTTAGTTTTTAATTTAGTTTATTTATAATATTAATATATTTTTAAGTTTGGACATGTTAAGTTCACGTTATTTATTAATTTGTTGTTATAGCGGCAACAGAAATACGTCATCTGTGAAAATTTCAACTGTCTATCACGGTTCATGAGATACAGCCTGGTGACAGACAGACGGACAGAGGAGTCTTAGTAATAGGGTCCCGTTTTTACCCTTTGAGTACGGAACCCTAAAAAGTATTTCAAAAAAAGCCCTTGTTGTAGGTTTATGGGCTTATGTAGGTACACATAAGCATCATAATGACTCTTCAGATTTTTTGTACGAAAAACGCGATTTTGTTAGCACCATAAGTTGTGCTAAAAGGACTCAAAACATCTAAGTATAAGAATACTTTAATTAGATAAACGCTTTTCTTGATCTTTGTGTTACTACATATAAGAGGTAGGTATAAAGAAACGCGATATTACCGAGGGCGAGGGCGAGGGCGGCACCTGAATGACACGTTGATAATCCTCCGACAAGTGGATGAAACGTTTACGAGAAACCTTATGATTTTTCGTAATCCTATTGTTTAGAGATAGCCTAATATTCAATACCTTAACACCAGTTTTAAGTGATGATAATATGATTGTAAAATTATGTCACTCACTCACTCACTCACTCATCAAAACCTTTAGGGTAATTCCTGAAGTCCTAGGAAGCTGAAATTTGGTATGTAAAATAGTCTTAGTACACAAACAACAAAAAAATTAAAAAAATTGAAATTTTTAGCCCCTAAGGGAGTGAAAAGGGGGGTGGAATTTTGTATGGAAAATCAATAACTGCTGTACCGATTTAGTTAAAATTTGGCATGTAGATAGCTTTTGTTATGGGGAATGATATGGAATAGTTTTCAACCCCAAAATCACCCTGTAAGGGTAAAAAGGGGGTGGAAAAGGGCGTAATCAGTAAACAGCAGATTGTATAATAGATGCCCCCAGATACGATATTTCAGGATTTTTAATAGTAAATTACCCCCAACCCTTTAAATTAGGGAATGGAAGATTGTCATAAGCAACTTACAAAAATAAGTGAAATCCCACCAAAAATATTTCATGTAAAATGTTGCCAAGACGAAAGGACGAAACCTTATAAGGCTCGCACTGTCAAAAAGTTATCAGATCTTTTGTAGAGCCAAACTTCTAACTACAGGCCCTAATTTCACAAACTCTACACCTTAGTTAAAATATGTGGCTTGGCCGTTTTGTTACATACAAAATAATTTATTACTATTTTTCACCTTACGCCCATGTGACAGTAGCGAAACGGCCAAGCCACATATTTCGCCCTGAGGCTTGCAGCAGGAGCGCTTGCTATTCTGTAGTGGTTTTAGCCCCACAGTTCTGCTACTAGTAGAAATTAAAATCGAAGCATCTATCCTACTGGGGCATCTATACTAGAGTTACCCTATATACTTACTGGCATGGAAAACACGTGTTATAAAGTATACCTTTGAAATTAAGGAAGGCAGCAATAATGAGGAGGTTGGAGATGACGATGGCGACGCCCATGACGGCGATGACGGCGGCCTGCGCGAGGGACTCGAGCGTGGCCAGCGGGCTGTCGGCCACGCTCACCTCGCCGCCCGCGCCCGCGACCGCCCGCGCGCTCATCATCCTCGCAGGCATACCTGCCGACAACACAACCACAAACGTTACGCGCAGTAACATACCTACATTCGGCTTTTATCAATGTCCGCCGTCATTATACAGCCCTAGAAGCGTATACCTAATCAATTTGTTAATGCCGATGGTGTAAGTATCTTGATGACAAGGAAACCGCGATTGACACGATTGGATTAGAGCGTTAAAGGTAGTTATTTTATGCGCTTAGTTCACGATGTTTAAAGTAGGTAGTTTAAAGAGTTGTGTTCCATAGATATACTAGATATAGTTTGGCAAGAGTCGCTTCTCAGTGGAGGATGGGTAATAACTAATAAATAAAAGAGAATCGTATGGTCATTTTTTTATGCTAGTAAATCCATATTACAACGTTTATATCCGGCAATAAGATGTATGAGTAGGTATTGTTACTGTTACTGACAATCAATATTTTCTTTTAGTGGGTAGGTAGGTATAGGTACCCCAAAACATTAGTAGCTTGTATGGGAAAGTAAGTGTGTCTGCATGTTCTCAAATGACTGTTTTCGCTTCAGACGGTAATCTGTTAAACAAAAGCCATTGTTCCTGTTGTGCGAGCGAAAGTCATTTGAGAAGATGCAGACTATAATTCAATCACTGGATATGAATTTGAACTATTAATTATTACTAATGTATAGAACCGGCACAGAGACCCAGTATTTTGCGCCATGAGTTGCTGCCGGGCGACAACAAACTATGGAAGCGGAGCGTGAATCTCGCGACCTAAACGCGCAAGCGCAATGAATTTCACGGCACTTACGATGTTTTGGTCACGTAGTATACAGGTAGCGATTGCGACAATTTCGTTGTTTGGTATGGCTTCTCTATAGTAATGATACTAATGATAACTCAACGATATACAGATACCCTTTGCTGCACAATGTTCAATATTCATGCAGATTATATAACAAATAACATAAAAATCCAGGCGTCCTCATAATAGTGACCGGAAAAACATAGGCAACCTAATTTATTCATGTTGTAGAAGTTGTATACTTTCCATTGGAACTTATTTCGTTCGTCAGACAAATCGGTGAAATTTGAAGAAAAAAATTTTTTTCAATAATTTATTAAAAATAGCCTTGACCATATTTCATTAGGCAACCCTAGTTATTTATGTTCAGGAACATATTTTCTTTCACTTATTTCGTTCGTCAGACAAATCGGTGAAATTTGAAGAAAAAAAAATATTTTCAAAAATTTATTAAAAATAGCCTTGACCATATTTCATTAGGCAACCCTAGTTATTTATGTTCAGGAACATATTTTCTTTCATAAAATATAAGTTTCATCCGTCAGACGTATGGGTGAAGGTCAACCATATATAACGTATCAGACTATAATCGGCCCTGCATTCTATGAACGCCTACCCGGTAGTCTCAGAAACGAAACCTCTGATGATATTTTTGGACGCCGACTCAAAGAAATGGTACTAACAAAATCGCTGTATTCTGTTAAGGAATACACAGACTTGAAACGCGATTAAAATGTATAATATTTTTTTTATATAATAATTTAATCTGACATTGTTATTTTTGTTTTATTGTTTTTTATTGTTTTAGCTGCTAATTGGAATTTTATTTTAATTTGACTGCAATACTATTATTAATTCTGACATTATATTAACTAGGATGCCGTGAAAGAACATGGGTCAAAATCATAAAAATAATTAATGCAAATAAAAAAAATCATTTATCCATATTTAAATACATTTTATCGTATTTTTATAAATATTTATTTTTAGTTTTAAAGTGTGTCAGTGAATTTACTGGGGTTACAAAATTTACTATGACAGTACCGCTCTAGTATAAGTTACTCTAGTCTATGCGTATATACATTAACAATTTGCCCTACTCTATTAATACACCCAGTATCTTATTTGCAGATGACATTTTCGTAATTTTTCCGTGCATAAATAACAATAACCTTTATTCTAGCCTCACCCATATCGTGACTGAACTAGATTCTTGGCTAATCGAACATAACCTAAAATTGAACTTTAACAAAACAAAACTGATGCAGTTCAGACCACGTCAAAGACAACCGTTAAATATAGATTTCTCATACAACAATTCTAAACTGAAACAACCCGACATTTCCCTTGTGAGGTTAATAATTGACACAAACGTTAATTGAAAAGACCACATACAGAAAGTTAGCAATAAACTATCCAGATTTTCATATGCCTTGTTCGAATTTAAAAAAAAACAACAGATTTAAAAACTGCTACTTCTGCCTATTACGCCTACGCACATTCCATACTCCGCTATGGCATACTCCTTTGGGGTAATAGTACGAATGCCTTAACCTTATTTATTTTACAAAATAAGTGCATCCGAATTTTAGCTAATATAAAACAAAGGGAAAGCTGTCGGCCACATTTTAAAAGCCTGAGAATACTAACACTAACCTGCTTATATATTTTTGAAGTTTGCACTTTCGTCAAATTACACAGCTCTTTCTTTCTGCAAGCTAAAGACCGCCATGTAAAACCATTAAATCTCCGCCAAAGTAACTACCTTTCCTTACCTACTTCTAGCTTAAAAATATTTCACTCCCGACCACACATGTGTATTAAAATCTTCAATAAACTACCGCAACCAATAAAATAAATAGAAAACCTATTTTTTTTCAAAAAAGCACTTAGTGTATTTCTAATAGATAAGTCTTTTTACATGATACGGGAGTTTTTTGAAGACAGAATGTTTAATCAATATATAATAAATAATTTAATATAAACCATTGTAGTATACCTAGTTTTATTTTGTTATTTAATTTTAAGATTGCTGCGCCCTTGTCTTTGTTACATATCTACGTAGTTTAGCTCCTCACCCCCGCAGGCCGCAAGCATCCCAGCTTTAACATTTAAAAATAAATCACAAATTACGCTGAGCTATCTTCACAACGAAATTGTTATTCATATTGCCTCTAGTTTTTTCCGGAATATTATTACACATAAACCTCTTAATATTCTAGTTTTCTTCAATCAAACCAGAGACTTCTGTGTAGGTACCTATATTTAGAACCATCCAATGTACCAAGTCATGTAGGTAGTACATATATTATATGTACTAACTGTGCCTGCCCTATTTCGTACCCGGCCGTTGACCCGGTTCGCGCGCTACACCCCTAGGCGGACCTATTTATAAAATGAAATTCAGTCATTCAGCTGCTTGCACTTTACAAATGTTATTAATACTATTGGGGGTAGCACACTACCCCCAAGTTATAATAAACAATCTCTAGTCTTAGATCTAGCCCTAGAAAAAAAGTCTAGACTTTAGAGTAGATCATTGAATGGCAGGCCAGCAATGGGGTTCTAATTCTGACCTCCACCGATGGATTACACGCCCTATGGCCTACGCTCCTCTCGCTATCATTACACAGGTCAACAGATGTGGTCAAAGAAACTTACAACAGCTGTTGACCTACAACAGAATATTACCGGCAGGTGAAGATTATATGAGGAATGTTATTTCCCAATACATCTACCTACTTTACAAGCAAAAATGAAGCTCTACTGTACATTATTCAACGTTCATTTACTTTATTAGGATTACCGAGACAGATGTTATTCCAGATCTGCCCTCTTAACTCGTAACCCAAAAGCTAAGAGGACGCTACTTGAATACAGCGTCTTACATGTCTCGAGCCAATACGTTCTTGAGGAATTTAAAACTTCTGCAACTTTTAAGCTAGTATTCAAAAATGTACCTACTGCCTGTTTAATCGTGATCGTTAATCCGACAGCCATTAAGTACATCATAGGATCTTAAAGATAAACGACAACCACACTAAAATCTTCAAAAAATATAGTTGTCTGTAAAGTCGGTTTACGGACGATAATTTTGCGATATTCTTTGATTTTGCGTGATAACATCATAAGAAAACATTGATGCAAAGGTTACCATGGAGATCTGTCCACAACGTGACACTTTTTCGTGCATGCTACCGGTGTTCATCGATTTATAAGACGTTATCACGTCGAAAAGAAATCCGACATCAAAAATGATAAAATAAATTATTTTCCCTTTTAGGAATAGGTATATATACATGTACATGCACTAGCAAAGCAACTCATATGTTTGAAGTCGGTGCCAAACTTAATTTTAAAAGCAAACTTAAAACAAACTTACTAACATAACTAATTGTAAACTATAACAAACATTGTGAGTTGTGAAATTTTGTAATCAAATTTTTTGCAAATCAGTTCAGAAATGACGGAGTTCTGACTGTTCTGAGGTACATACATACAAAAAATACGGTCGAATTCATAACCTCCTTTTTTAGGGTTCCGTACCCAGGGTAAAATGGGACCCTAGTTATTACTAAGACTCCGCTGTCCGACCGTCCATCCGTCCGTCTGTCAGCAGGCTGTATCTCATGAACCGTGATTGCTAGACAGTTGAAATTTTCACAGATGATGTATTTCTGTTGCCGCTATAACAATACTACAAAAAGAATAAAATAAATATTTAAGGGGGGCTCCCATACAACAAACGTGATTTTTTTGCCGTTTTTTGCGTAATGGTACGGAACCCTTCGTGCGCGAGTCCCACTCGCTCTGGGCCGGTTTTTTGAAGTTGGGTAAAAAGGTCCAGTCGTTATCGTTTTTTGAGGATCTATATTTGTTTAAACTTATATTATATCCCATATTCAAACTAGTAGACTTTTTCAAACATTTTCGAGGCACAGAAAAAGGCGAAGAAGTTATTTGTTTTACAAAGTTGTTATTAAACCCTTCGCTGTAGACGTAGGTACTAGTATATAGACCACCCCGATACACGAGCATGCGAATCATTCCAACAGTAGGTAGTCCACTCGTAAAGCGTTGTTAGGGTTTCAAGGCACGAGAGTTAAACAAACTTTACTAGGTACTGAGTGAATAACATTTTTTTTACCACACTAATGCGAAACAACTTAAAACTGCTTGAAATTATATTGCCACTCGTGTGGATAAAATGCAACTATCTCATCAATTTATGAAGAATAAAGTGAGCCTTCGCTAGCTGGTGCGATCCGTGCGATGAAATAGTACACTTCGATGCTAGTGCGGAAAGTATGTCATTACTCCACGAGTACCGATATATCGGGACGAGTAAAGAATGACATTTCCGCACGTGTATCGAACGACGTTTTTTAATACAGTTGCGAAAAAATAAGAAAAGCAACAAGTAAGGAACGGAATTCGAAACTTTTACATTATTAATTCTGTGACATCATTGACATTGACATTATGAAGAAGTGTTTTTCTAGCTTTTATTCGACTAAAATTGATTTTGTTATTATTATTGAACCCACTTCAATGAGTTTTTTTTTCAAATGCATGTTCTATAAGACAGAAACAATTGTAAATATTAAAACATTGTATCGTTATTTATGATTATTTGTGTATCGTATATTTATAAAAACAATATCGAATGTTGCCTTTGGAAACTTAAAACATTCTTGCAGTAAGAAAATACGCCTCTTCTTTGACAGGCGTTCCGTTCCATTCAAATAAACGTGTTATAATACTTATAATGATGAAGAGGTAAGTAATAAAATATGAAATATGCATATTTTTCGTATTCTTACATTAACAGTAGGTTTTTATGTTGATTACGACTTTTAAATGAAACTAAAGGGGCCCACTGACTATCAGTCCGCCGGACGATATCGGCCTGTCAGTTAGAACAAAAATTTGACAGTTCCGAACAACTGACAGGCTGATATCGTCCGGCGGACTGATAGTCAGAGGGCCCTTTAATATTAACACTCATCAATAAGTAGTCATGAATTGGAACAAGTAAAATTTTTAAAAAATTGGAAAGTAAAAAGCACTAGTTCGCGAAAATCAACTTTCCGCCACGAAAAGTAGCACTTTTTGAGCAACTATTAAAAATATTTAATCTGTCACAAACACGCAAGCATGACGCAATCTCGCAATACAGCGTATCGCAAATACAGCATAAGTGTACACTTGAAATGTTATTCATAAAACTTTACGGGCCTGATTTAGTTAAATTATGTTATATCCCTTTCTTACAAATACATAAGTCAAAATGACAGATAAAGACAAACGATTCATAGCAAATTCAGGCCAGTAACGCCTGTGTGAAATGTGTTATTCATAAACATTCATATCCATTAATGTATGAGTTTTACTTAAGTAACCACCTTTATAGCCAGGAAAACTATGTTTCCCCTCACTAGCTCGGAAAGCCGTCTTTTATCCTTTAAAACAAGCGGGTAAAAACGCATTTTATCCACTAGTGGGGAAAGTAATTTGATCTTGGAGCGTGTTTAAGTAGCTTTTGACAGATAACAACGTAAAACGCTCATAATAATAGTTCGTTCGATGTTAATTATCATTACATAAATGGCTTGAGAATTTAATAAAAAAATACCAAATTTAGCTTTATTCAATGATTTTAAGTCATAAACCTTAAAATTCTATAAGAAACATTTAATACTAAGACTCCGCTGTCCGTCTTTCTGTCCGTCTGGCTGTCACCAGGCTGTATCTCATGAACCATGATAGCTAGACAGTTGAAATTTTTACAGATGATGTATTTCTGATGCCGCTATAACAACAAATACTAAAAAGTACGGAACCCTCGGTGGGCGAGTCCGACTCGCATATATGTGGTTTTTTTTTAATGATGTTGAATATAATTCTGAACGCACAAGTTGATGCAATTTCAAAACGCATCGTCAGAAATGACAACATTGTCAACAAAAAAATTACTTTTATTGATGATGATTATAATTAACCCGATGGTAATTATAATGTGTACAAATAAATATATTTTTTATAAGTTGTTTTTTTGCATGTTGCACTTTCTTTGAAAAGTTTTGTGTTACACACGGGTGCAAATGTACTGTCCGCGCGCGAATTCCGTGCACGGCTGAGGAATGTTAGGAATGTTGGGCGTCATGACAGTGATGGTGACTGGTGTCATTTTGTACGTACAGGCGCGGCGCACGCACCCCCCCCCCCCCCCCTCCTCCCACTTCCTCGACCTCCGAATGCACGGAATTGGCGCGCGGACAGTATAGGTATTTTACTTCTCGTGTGATCAACCAACCGCGAGTAAAACTTTGCACCCTTGTATAACAAAAGTAGCCATTTTACGAGTATTTAGTAACTTCGTGCCTGCGCGACACAACACTCCTCAAGATGATCTCGGTTGGAGTTTATCAAAAAAATTCCTCCCTGTCTTTAATCTAACAAACTGACGTTCCTAAGACAATTATTGATTATGTATATTTAATATATAACCCAAGAAAATTAGACAAATCTGCGGAAATAATTCGTGTAGTTTTGAAAATTGGTATAGTTATACCTTGTGGTGTCCAGATGAACATACTAAAAGTCCACGGGGGTGGGGGTTGTGCTGAGGGTGGAGGGGGTTGAAGGTACCTTTTTTCAAATTTTTGCTCATATCTCGAATATCTGTATGAATAGCATTATAATTACTTCGAACAAAAGTTTCTACATAAAATTTTCTACAAAGTAGGTTATATTTATTTTTACTCTACAATCAATACTTTAGGCTGTTTAAGTTAACAAAGAGATAAAAAATAGAAGATATAAGAAAACGTAATTATTTCGTAGTTGTTCGTCATATCTGAAATTTTTAGTATTGAATAAGCAAGTTGAGTCACCTGCTGACCAAAATTCAAAATAAACCGGCCAAGAGCATGTCGGGCCATGCTCACTGTATAGTTTCGTACTTCCGTAGTTACCCGCCCGGCAAAATATACTTTTTGCAAAAACTCAAAAATGGCTTAACCGATCAGGTTTGCTATAGTTTTTCTTGAAAGTCTGTAATAAGCTTTACTTTCACGATTTTTTTTATATTTTTTGGACCCATCGTTTAAAAGTTAGACCATGATCGAGAAATGGGGATGATTTTTTTTTTCGCTTCAACCCTATAGTGTGGGGTGTCATTGGATAGGTCTTTTAAAATGAATATGAGTCTATAAGAACATTTTTTAGATAAACGTAATATTTCCGGAAATATTCGCTCTGAAAGAAAAAATAATGTTTTCGAGTCCCCGTCTAACTTTTGAACCACGAGTCCAAGAAATATGAAAAAAATCGTGAAAGTAGAGCTTAGTAAAGACTTTCATGGAAAACTATAGCGAACCTGATCGGTTCAGCCGTTTTTGAGTTTTTGCAAAAAGTATATTTTGACGGATGGGTAACTACGGAACTCTACACTGAGCATGGTTCGACATGATCTTGGCCGGTTTTTTTCTATTTGATCAGCAGGTTACTAAGCTTGCTTATTCTAAACTAAAAATTTGAGTTATGATGACCAACTACGAACAAACGACGTTTTCTTAAATCGTCTATTTTTTATCTCTTTGTTACTTTAAACATCCCCTGTAGCTCGTAAAGTATTGACCGTAGAGCAAAAATGAATATGATCTAATTTGTAGAAAATTTTATGTAGAATCTTAGTTAGTTTAGTTAGTTAGTTTTGCTGGGCATTTTCCGCAACTCGACATCCAATGTGCCTATTTGCGTGAAACGAGGTAGCACTACTCTAACCACCCCAGCTCCTCCACGAAGCCTATGTAGAATCTTTTGTCCGAAGTAATTATAATGCTATTCGTAAAGATATTCGAGATATGAGCAAAAATCTGAAAAAAGGTACCTTCAACCCCCTCCTACACCCTTAGCACAACCCCCACCCCCGAGGACTTTTAGTATGTTCATCTGTACATCACAAGGTATAACTATACCAATTTTCAAAACTACACGAATTATTTCCGCAGATCGCCCATTTTCGGCTTAGTTTGACGTAGCTAATAATTCAGTCTCGCGACATGTCGCTGGATATTATAATAAATTCATTAAATGTAGGTGTAGGTATGTATTCCCATTTGTCAAAGGAAGGGACAAACAGGAATGCTACCTACTATTCGAATTTGTCTTCGAATATCAAAACCAAAATGTACAGACTAATTAGCTAGTATACACAACACAGTTGCATGTTCAATTATCCGTGAATTGCACTTAACTAAGCAAAGCCAGGATTAACCCTGTTCCATGAATTGGATACTATGACATCCCCAGCGCACGCTTATTCACCTCAACACTTGACCTACATAGCCGCGATGCTAGTGAAATTCATGATCAATCTCATATTCTACCTTGAAAATTGCACTGATTTACTAAAAATGTTCCGTACTATTTTTATCCGGTAGTCTTTTTAACCGCCTTCAAAAAACAAGGAGGTTCTCAGTTTGACCCGAATGTATGTATGTATGTTTGTCCGCGATTATATTCTATCTCACGTGTCGAATGATGGTCAATGGGACCTTTAAGTCACTTTTGGTTGGGCCACAGAATTAATAATAGTACTAGGTATAGAAGTTTCACACTAACAAAACGCGTCTATTACGACAGATATGACCGATAGGTGTCGCAAGCGCGAGCAGGCGTCCGTTCCGTAGCGTTGTGCGGCAATTACTATGGCTAGACACCAAAATTGGTGTGGGCCGCGTGTACTTGTAGCGACGCGACGAAATCGCGGAGTGAGCCACGCCGTTAGGCTTGATCTAAAAAATATGTTTTTACCGTATTTTTATAAGTTTATTACTTAAGTTACATCTCTAAATAAATTAATCTACTAACTTTCAAAAAATTACTTCAACCATTTTACGTGAAAGCCACTGAAATATTCGGTGCCAGCATCATCAAATACCTACGTACATAAAACATCCGGTCTAGGATAAGTAGACAGTAACAAACTTACGTAGGTAATAGCGGAAGCCGCTCGACCCCAATTTCAAAGGAATACCGCAAATCGATGTACAGGTTAGCCGTTTGGCACACACATACTAGAGGCCAAAACAACATTTTTGACCCGCAGTTCCTAAAAAAACTTCGCTGCGGGGACAGTGGTAAAACATTATTTTTTTGTATGGAAAAATATATTTTTTTTCCAAAACCTATCGAGTGTGGTATCATACGAAAAGGCTTTTTGAGGCGATTCTAAAAATATATCACATCATTACATTTCGGGCATTTTTTTTAAATTGAAACAAAAAGAATTTTCGAAACAATCATAAAATGTTACGTAATATCCATATATCGAACGGGAAATACCTCTTTAACCCTTTAACTGCGCCTTTTCATCGGTTGGTATAGTTTGTTTTGTTTTTGACACAAAATATCAAGATTGTATCCTTCAGATACGATATATGTACCTTACTGATTTTTTTTTGTACAATATACCATAAATAATACGTAATATCTTGATATCTAACCCCAAGACAGCAATTCTGAAAATAATTTCTTTAAGAATTTTTTTTAAATATTTTTCATGTGTATAATTTTTCAATATTACAATATTGAGAAATTAAAAAAAAAACTAAATGAAATTATTTTCAAAATTGCTTTCTTGGGGTTAGATAATAAGATATTACGTATCATTTGTGGTATATTGTACAAAGAAAAATCGATAGGGTATATTGTATCTGAAGGATACAATCTTGATATTTTGTGTCAAAAACTAAACAAACTATACCAACTGATGAAAGGCGCAGTTAAAGGGTTAAAGAGGTATTTCCCGTTCGATATATGGATATTACGTATCATTTTATGATTAATATGTACCGTATCTTCAGTATAGTTCCATAAGTCTCGTGAAATAGGTATTTAAGTAGAACTGTGTCACTTTTGAAAATTAAAAAATTAAAATACAAAAAAAAATCAGCCATATCGTGTCTGGAGGAGCCCAAACTTGGTATGTTTCGAATTTTTTTTTTTGTTTTAATTTAAAAGAAATGCCCGAAATGTAATGATGTGATATATTTTTAGAATCGCCTCTAAAAGCCCTTTCGTATGATACCACATACCATAGGTTTTGGAATTATTATTTTTTTCCATACAAAAAAAAAATGTTTTACCACCCCCCGCAGCGAAATTTTTTTAGGAACTGCGGATCAAAAATTTTGTTTTGGCCTCTAGTATGTATGTGCCAAACGGCTAACATGTACATCGATTTGCGGTATTTTTATACGAACGGGTTAGACTATAAGAAAATTTCCGCCCCTTAGTACTTACCTAATCATCGCTAATAAGAGTACTAACACTTCTATTGGCTAGATTTGAAAAATTGTATGTCAATAATTAGATATATCCATCCATACACAACGGTTCCATTCATTAAAAAATAATAAGAAAAGGTAGAAATACCGTACATGTTTTAAAATGAAATTATCTATGCCTGTACACATCCTGTCAGGTCAATATTATTTGCGTGGCGTATGAGCTTAAGCTTAAACATTTTAAGCAGTCTGAAGGCATACAGGAAGATATTTCAGTAGAACAACGTATCGTCTGTCGTCTGTTTGTAAAATCAATATTTTTAGAGGTCCAATCTTATTATCATTAATAATAAGTTAAAGCCTGACCATTAACATATGATCACGCGCCATATTGCGGATTTTCATTAGAACTAATTTTTGTATACTGTCACTATATGAATGAGAATGGCAGCGCCCTCCTAACAATGATAATCATATTTATATTACTGGTCAGGCTTTAAATACAAGTATTTTCTACGTATCCATGGTAAATAGCAAACAACTAGGAACATCAAACTCGCACAGCAAGCATAGCAAAAACAACATGTTTTATGAAAAATCCTTATTAGTCACTAAACATTATAAATAAGGCCACAATAGTTAGGCCTTTGTTTTACAAGTGGGCAAAGTTGTTGTTTAATCCCTCGTGCTAATATTTATATCTGAGCAAGCGAAAGATTCCAAAATTAAATCACGAGCGTAGCAAGTGGTTCGAAAAGTGTAATCTTGAGAGTTGCGAGGGTTTCAAGACACGAGGGTTAAACAAACTTTGCTACCAGACTGTGAGCTACAGCCTGGTGACAGACAAGACGGACGGACAGACGGACAGCGGAGTCTTAGTAATAGGGTCCCGTTTTTACCCTTTGGGTACGGAACCCTAAAAACGACTAAATATGCTTATAGGATGTCAGGACTTCCCTCAATTCCACTTTTTTTTTTAATTTATATATCTCAATGTACATCACAACAATTTTCTTATAATTATATTCCTCGCCAAACTGCGATTGCAGTTTGTTGGCGAGATAGCGCTCATTTTTACATTTTAAACATTTATGCACTTAAAAAACTAAACTTAAACTAAACTTAAACTTAGATACTATCCGAAAAGCGAACATGCATGGCGATAGTTTATGATGACTATTAAAAAAAAGATATATTATTTTATCTTTTTGTTTAATTGTCACTACACCTTTTAAACTATTTTAACAACTAATTAAGGTATACTCAAATATAGTTTACAGTTTTAATATTAGGGTATCTTTTCCAAAAACGTTTTTTTTTAACTCATTTTTAAATTTAGCCATACTACATTTATTTTCTTCCCTTAGGTAGTTAATTAGTCCTTTTGCCATAATAGTTTTTAGCAGTGTTTTGTACAATTTTTTAAAGCCTTATGCTCTTTGTTATATATCTACTTCTGCTATCACTTGGATCCTATCAGCAATTTTGACAGGTATGGGACCAATCTACACAATAGGACCGATTTAAAGTATATCCTATCACATAAAATCTCTGTTTAGCCCAATAGTTGACTGATAGAGAATGCCTCAAGGCGATAATTCCGCCATTTGCACTCTTTTTGTGTAAATTTGTGAAATAAAGTTTCAATAAATAAATAAATATAACAAAAAAACAAATCTGATCAAAACTGTCGGAGTTTTGCGATAAGAATAAACATTGAAAAATATAAAATTGATATCTTGAATGAACAATTAAGAAATCATTTTTCATAGGTAGGTAACACGCTTTGGGCAATACTTAAGGTGTACCTATAACGACGAAGTTACTTTCATACGAAATCGGGAAACACTGTAAGTAGGTCGGTCGGCACATTTTATTTATTAAGACGGCGAAATGGGGTCTTGAACATAAAGAAGGGTAAGAAAGAATTGCGGCACGGTGGCACTTAGGTATGCATTGTGTTATTGTTAGGGAGGGCGGCGCGGCGCAGGCATTCAGGAGTCAAGGTTAGCTCTTGGGAGCTTCGCTTGCGGCCGAGCGTTCCAAGGTCAACACGCCCCACACCCTCCGGCCAATCGATACTAACAAAATACTTATACAGATATTAAGTTTACCTCACTAACATTCAATTTCAAACTTAAGTACTTAATTTTTTTCCAAACTAGCGACCCGCCCCGGCTTTGCACTACAATTCAATTTACACAAAACCGTAACAAATTTCACACCTACATCTTCCTCAAGAACCATTATTGATAGGTGAAAACCGCATGAAAATCCGTTCAATAGTTTTTGAGTTGATCGCGAATATACAGACAGACAGACGCGGCGGGAGACTTTGTTTTATAAGGTGTAGTGATACCAGTGGTTAATGTTATAGCAATTTAACACCGCGACTGCAAAAAAAAAATCAAAATACCTTTTATAAATATGAGCAACATTAGCTGCTGACACAAATATTTTTCATAAAGTAGGTAACAAGCTCGAAATTGAAGCAATAACTTTATTTCCTTATTTTAAAAAAAATAGTTCTTGCGTTTTGAAGTTATACTCGTATAAGTATCGGAATAGTTATGAGCACTTACTTCAAATCATTTCGGAAGTGGCGGCGGGCGATTTAGCCGGCGACGGCGCGCCTTGCGGAGTGGCGTCGCGCGTGGTCGCGCGCGTGTGCTGCGCCCGGAGTCCGCGGGCGGGTGTCGTTGCCAACTCCTCAACGGTGACTGCTGTCACTGTAGGAAGTAGCGACCGCGCGCTGCGGAGAACACGGCGCGCGCAAGTCCCCTCGCGGGACCGACCCCTCTCCCCCCTCTCCCGAGCATATTCTCCCTACCATCGATTCATCGTTTAGGCACTTTTATCACAGAAAGTGAAGCCTTGCCAGCAAATTGGGTCAACTGCGATTCTCATGCCCTCAAAGGTGCCTAGAAAACATCCATTACCATGGCGGCAGCAATTGATATTATACCCTTACCACGGACCACACGCAACTCTCTTGAAATAATAATAATATGTAGTTTCATCGTCATATCTAGTGCACCTATATATCTCTGGCCTAGATTTAATGCAAATGTTAAAAAGCTTATTAGTACGGTCAAATTAGGGTTTAACTTGGACATTTAAAATTACTAAACGGAACCTTTTGGAATATGTTCGGACACCGTCCTTTCAGGATGACGCTCCCGAAAGTCCCGGGATTTCCGGAGTGGGATAGCCGGGATATCCCGGAAAAACTGGAATTTCAAGGAAATTTCAGGAGCGCACCTAAAGTCGTTATACATAACGCATGTTTTTTTTACATACAAGACATCTGAGATTTGAAATTTATTATCCAGTACATCCCAGTTTCAAAAAATCTGGAAAAACTGGAATTTTCCTGGAACTGGACGGAAAAAGCTAGGATTGGTTTAGAGCAATGGCAGAACTCCGTTTTTAATCCTAAACGACTTTCTATTTTTCTTTATCATGTTGACGTCAAATATTTTCAGTTCCAGGATTCCAGGGCACCTGGAAGTTACCTTAATAATAGTTATAAAATAACTACTTTAATAACTTTTTTCATTTTTATGCATTTTTTGCGCATACGCATCCATTGCCTCTATAAGTACCACTCAGAGTCAAGCCCATGCGTATTGCAGTACAGGATTCCTGGAAATCCTTGTTTGTCATGTTCATGAACTTTTCATATTATAGGTACTTATTATTCGTCTGAAATGAGTGAGGAATGTACTGACATGATATTTTATTGCAAGTAACTAAATCCACCTAATTCTAAATCATAAAAAGATTTTTTATCACAGCGAGCAGAAGTCTTTACTACTGCTGACTAGACTGCTGGGTTCCATATCAGTCTATATAAGTCTAGTATAAGTCTAAAGTTCCATATCAGTCTCTGAAACAAATAAGCATATTAGAAAAAATAAATAACACATCCTGTAATAGAGGAAAGAGACGCGACTATGTATGTTCGTTGACGTACCAGCAGATGGGATCGGCTCAAGGTCTCCGTCCGGATCGTCGTCATTGTCCTCGTTCTCTTCTCTTAACGTATTACTGCATCCATGCCCCGCGCAGTACCCGCAGATGTTCGAGCATACTATCTTGTGCCTTCTGCACGAACAGTTTCTCTTAAGATGCTTTTCACTGTACGTATCGTGGGTTGGATCATACTGCTTCATTTTTAACATTAGCTCTGCAAGAGTATACTGGCAGTCATCACAATCCTCTTCAAGCTCTTGGCATAATTTATCGAAAGCTGCACTTTTCACTGAATCGCCTTTTCTGCCCTGTGCACTAGATGAGCCTGGGAGGGAAGATCCAACACGCTCGAAATAATTGTAGCACTCCCTATGGTATCTACCCTCAGCTGCCACTAAATCTGAAACTATGCTTAACTTTGTGGTGATCTGCTCACCCCACTGGTCATTTCTCTTGACAGCATAATCACGAATGCTACATATTATTTCTAAAGTCCCCACCTGGCAGAAAGGTATACGGTCTGCGTGTTGAACATCCACCAATCGATCGCAGAAGAAGCAATGGAGCTTGAAGTCGAAGTCCGTGGCCGATGAGCGAGTTACTTTCTCCAGTTCAGGTGCAGTAGGGGTCTTAATTGGACACCTGGTGTAAACTTTGCGGCACTGAACATGTAACTCCACCGAAGTTTTCCCTTTAAATAGTTCACCGGCTCCATCTAACTTTACGAATATCACTACATTTTATGATTGTCTCAATGCCTCTTGGTCCACACTGAAATGTATTTCCACTACTGAGCCCCCCCGCGACGACAAGGCGAGAACCCGTTCGAGGGGGAACAATTTTAGGCCCGCTCTGGAAATTTTCGTAAAATTCCAGTTTTTCCAGGATATCCCGGCTATCACCATGAGTTACCAGTCCACGGCTACTGAGCCCCCCCGCGACGACAAGGCGAGCACCCGTTCGAGGAGGAACGATTTTAGGTCCCCTATGGAAATTTTCGTGAAAACCAGTTTTTCCGGGATATCCCGGCTATCACCATGAGTCACCAATCCACGGCTAATGAGCCCCCCCGCCACGACAAGGCGAGAACCCGTTCGAGGGGGAACGATTTTAGGCCCGCTCTAGAAATTTTCGTGAAATTCCAGTTTTTCCGGGATATCCCGGCTATCCCACTTCGAAAGTCCCGGGACTTTCGGGAGCGTCATCCTGGAAGGTGTCCGAATGTATTCCAAAAGGTCCCGTTTAGTAATTTTAAATGTCCAAGTTTGGTCAAAAATTTGACTGAGGTATATCTGGCTATGGAACGTTTTATTGGAAAACGAGGACAGATAAAAACTTTTTGCAAAAAAAAAAGAAAACCGATTAAAAGAATAAAATAAAACATTATCCTTTATTAAGTAGGTAGGTACTAGCTTTTGCTCGCGACTTCGTCTGCGTGGAATTAGTAATTTGGTTAATACCTACCTACCTTAATTTTTAAACAAATTTGCTTTTATTCCACCACCAAAAGGGATTATTTATTTCTCTTCACTTCACTTCCACTTCCACGTCCAAGTTGAGAAGTTTGAGCTTATGGAGAAGTTGAAAAAATTGAAGAACTTGAAGAACTTGGAGAAATGGAGATGTTGAAAATATTGGAGAAGTTGGTGAAGAATTATAAGTTGGAGAAGTTAAGGAAGATAGAGAAGTAGGGGATTTGGAAAAAGTTGGAGATGGGAAGTCGGTAAAGTCAAATAAGTCGGAGAAGTTGAAAAAGTTGCAGATGGAGAAGTAGGAGAATATGGAGAAGTTGAAGAAGTTAGTGAAGTTGTAGAAAATGTAGAAATTGAAGAAGTCGAAGAAGTTAAACTTCCACTTCCATTCCCTTACCCGCCCTCCCCTCCCCTCTCCTTTCCTCCCCCCTTCCTTCCCTCCCCTTCCCGCCCATCCCCACACCTTCCCTCACTTCTCTCTTTAAAATTTAAATCCAATCTGCTTTTTATTTATTCCCATACAAACTTCCACCCCTCATTTCATCAATTTTTCACCCTTAAAGGTAGGGCTAATTGGACAAAAATACATAAACATGTCGTTTTTTTAGAAATTATTGATCCCCTCTACAAAAAAAGAAACAAATGCATATATGTACCTAGGTGAAACGAAGTAATACAATGATTGGATAAGATAAGCCTGGACGCACATTTAGAATTTTTATTCGGTTTCCGTACGGAAATTCCGCGCGTGTGCGGCCAGGGTAATCCGTGACGTTTTTAGAATTTTTGTCTGTTTGTCTAATTGTTTGACCGGGCATCACGTGAAAACGGCTGAACGGATTTTGATGCAAACTTTACCTGTCTGTTTATCTGTCGAGAAAATCCCCGGCCAAGTTGTAGGCTATAAAAATTCAACCCCTAAAAGGGAGGGAGCCGCTACACTCGATTGTTTTGCACCTGAATCTTATGGCGCTACTTAGGAAGGAGGTGCAAACTTTTTTTAAATATGTGCTACGACTATCGAATACCCTGCTAAACTAACAGATGGCGCTGAAATTAATACGTTGTGACATGAATAAGCCACCGCGGACGGATTTTGCAAAATTTAGAAGACGGGGTACGGATATCTACATAATTGTGCGGATTAATAATACAACAAAATTAAACGGCAATAAATTAATTGCCACACATTGCTCAGTGCTATTTGGTGCTATCTTTGGCAACTGAGTAAACATTAAGTAATCAAGTATGAGTACATAATTACGTAGTCGTAAAATCCACACACATATCAACACGCGTATAATTGCATAATTATTTAAAACTAGCTGACCCGGTGAACTTCGTATCACACACACACACACACACACACACACACACACACACACACACACACACACACACACACACACACACACACACACACACACACACACACACACACACACACACACACACACACACACACACACACACACACACACACACACACACACACACACACACACACACACAGTCTTTTATGTAAAGTGTATCATAATGTTAAACCAAATAAACTATTTGTATTTGTCAAATATACATGACATGTGCTCTGTCTTCTTTCTGCTTATTCTTAGCCCATTGTCTTCGAGTGCCTCTACCCAGGAGTTGAAGTTGCGTTGAAGCTCGTCCACGTCATCCGACATTAAAACAACATCGTCTGCGTATAAAATATTCCAGGGTAGTGACTTTTTGGCATTTTCTTGTAAGATAGTCCAATGTTGTATTAAAAAGCAGAGGGCTGAGAGTAAAGCCTTGATGCACACCGACTTCCAGTTCGAACCTTTCACTGATACCAGCTGGACTTAGCACCTGTGTGGTGACCGCTGTGTACATATACTGGATTAGGTTCACATAGAACTCTGGCACTAGTTGTTGTCTTAGTGCTTTCCAGATCAGGTCCCGTAGTATGTGGTCAAACGATTTCTCCAGGTCTATGAAGATCATGTGGATTTCAGCGGTTAGCTTTTGTCTTCTCCAACATTATTCGAACTGTCTGAATAGCGTCAGCTGTACCTTTTTGAGCCACAAAGCCACACTGATTAGGCGTTAGTGTTATGATGTTGTTTAGTTTAGCCTACTGTTAATAACTCGTTCCCAGATTAGGCATATCCTTTCACTGGTAAGCGTAAGTTGAGGGGACCGAGCGGCGACACTGGTTCCGATACTAACTGCGCGCGATCTTTTTTTTTTTTTGAACCTGACTTGGGCTCTATTGCACCTAGGGCAATTAGAGCGGTAGGACTGTGTGGGGGGATGGTGGCCTGGGGAAAATCCAGGACCCTTCCGCATCACACGAGACGGTTTTGCTACGCTGGAATACTCCTAAAGTTTTTTCGCTCCAGCGCAGATCGGTTGAGCGGTCTCAACCTGATCTGAGGGTGTAACGGGAATTGAGCTAATGGGAGTTTTGTCGCTGGTTCGCTACAACCTAGCCTAGCCGAGAAGACTCCAGCAAGAAACTCAGCTAGGCCTGACGACTGTCGGAGTGATGCTAACCGGTACGCGGCGGTACCGGGTTGATAACGGACTGAATGTGTCGATGTGGTCGCGTGGTGGACGTCCCCGCCGGCGGCCATCCTAGCGATGGACGCATTCTAACCTCTTTATATGTTCTGTGTCGAGGCCCCTCTCTTGCATGCGACGCCCTAGCTCTCCAAGAACTGTTTTTGCCTTTTGTGTTTTTGACGAATTTTAAAAAACGGACAAGCGCGTGTCGGTCTCGCCCACCGAGGGTTCCGTACAAATTTAACTTAATTTTTTTACAAATTTATTATAGTTTTCAGATTTTTTCCTGTACTTGTAGTGTAAGAGGATTATCGTGCACGCTTATCGTGTGCAGCGCGTCATAAGGTTGATATTGGGCTGTAACCGCGAGCAGCAGTTAACGTCTTTGGCGGTCAGTGGGTTATAATGAAAGAGTTGGGTAGCTTAACTCACGCGCGAATCGAGTCGCGTAGTGAGATGTGCTAAAGGAGCAATAAAATTCGATGTAATTTCAACTGATAGCATTTTATTGAACACAAAAGCGTATAGTACTATATTACTTGTGGTTACAATAACATAAGCTTGGATCATATTTGTCGTTGAAATAAGTTCCAAATTCGTTTTTCTCTATTACAATAAGTATAATACAAATCTACCCAATTTATTGCACTGAAATCCAAACGAGGTAAGTGAATAAATAATTGTTACCTGTGACGTATCTATAAATAGGAAGTAAATTTAAAATTACGTAAAAGAAAATAGGTAGGGTGAATACGGATAAGTGTGGCTCAGGCTGGCCTTCATAGTGCGAGTTCATACATTTGCTACTAAACGGTACACTACGTGTTACACTTACCTACCCTTGTTGACCTTACTTAGACTGTAGGCGATTAAATTCGGCCATGCATGATCTGGTATATATTTTTACCGAATGCACATATTTAAGCGATTCTTTTATTTTAATAATCGGCAATTATAGTAGTATCTACTGAAATTACAACCATATTACAATAAATGGGCTTCTGTGAGTTTCCGCTGAATATATTCAATCATAACTTGAATTTTTTGTGCAGCGCTTTTTGAAAATCTTCACTCGCTTTCTGCTACAATGCCATAATTTTTGTTTATATTTTTATAAACTGTTTTATGCTCATTTCAATGTCATCTTAACAAAAAAAAAACTTTTTTACTTTTTTTACTTGAGCTAGTTAGGAAGAATTTCGACTCCAAGCACTGAAAGTCGTTTTTATATAGGAGACATTTTTTTGTCAAAAAGTCAAATTCATTAAAGCTAAAACACCTCAGAGCTATCTCAATCTGAACAGAATTAGAAAAGTTATAACTATTGTGAAAAGATAATGTAATGCTAATGACACTAATGACTCATGAGGTATAATTTGGCTTATCTAATTAAAAATAATAAAATGTTTTTAACAGGAGAATTTGGTAAAGGCTGTCAGAAGACCGTGTACAAAAAAATATATGTAGGTACCGTGGAATATATAATGGTCTAAGTCACAGACAACCTAATTTTAAATTATGTATGTAATTTTATTAGAGTTAGACCGAGATAAGTTTGCAACGATTTTGATAGCAGACGCAGTGCGTTATTTTAAACGGCAAATGTCTGTAAAATTATGACGTATAAATAACACTTGCACTGCGTATGCTAACAAAAATCGTTGCAGACGATAATTTTGCGTGATAACGTCATAAGAAAACATTGATGAAAAGGCCGTAACGTTACCATGGAGATCTGTCCACAACGTTACCATGGAATCTGTCCACAAGTTGACACTTTTTCGTGCATGCTACTGGTGTTCATCGATTTATAAGACGTTATCACGTCAAAAAAGTGCTGTTATTTAATAATGCACATTCATTTAACTGATCCATTGAAATGGTACATTTGCCTTGCATGAAATCGGGCAGTTCTGTTTTTTTTATGTTCTATGTGATGAAGTGGTTATGGAAAATCCGAGTTTTCGACCTCGGAAACCCAGCGGATCATTGTGAAATTTTTGAAAAACCTCTAAATTTTCTGCCTTTTTTTTAGTTTCTGCCAATTTTTACCAACAACGACTTTTTTTACGGCAAATGTCACTATGAACACTGTAAAGAAGACTAAATTCTTAACAAAGTATGTTAAAGTGAGAAGGCGATAAACCGAATAGTTTGTAAGATACAGTTGTTCAAAAAGTTGCAAAATTTCCAATATAATTTTTTTTTTACACTTTTTTTAGTTTCTGCCAATTTTTACCAACAAGCACTTATTTTACGGCAAATGTCACTATGAACACTTTAAAGAAGACTAAATTATCAACAAAACGTGATCAATTTGGTCTATTAAGACCTGATAGTTCTTTAGATACAGCTGTTCCAAGTTGCTGAGGTGAGTAAACAAAATAATAGAAGGGTTGTACATTTTGCCTTGCATCAATCGGGTAGTTCTGATTTTTTTGTATGTTCTATGTGATGAAGTGGTTATGGCAAATCCAAGTTCATCACCTGGGAAACCCTCCGGTTACTGTCAAATTTAAAAAAAAAAACAAATTCTCACATTTTTTCAGTTTCTGCCATTTTTTTACCAACAAGGACCTATTTTACGGCAAATGTCACTGAACACTTTAAAGAAGAGTAAATTATCAACAAAGTATGTTAAAATGAGAAGGCAATACACCGAATAGTTTATAAGATACAGCTATTCAAAAATTTCCAACCGGCCAAATGTGAGTCGGACTCGAAGTCGAACCCTTCGTGCGCGAGTCCAACTCACACTTGGCCGGTTTCTTGTAAATCATAATACTTATTTCTTATGTCGCATTTCATTTTACAAACCCTTATATTAATTTGTTCACTCACCTCAGCAACTTGGAACAGCTGTATCTAAAGAACTATCAGGTCCTAATAGACCAAATTGATCTCGTTCTGCGAATGATGTGTACTTTAATAACGTATGTGGATTTGTGACGTAAATGGGTCCATTGTTGACCACATTGACGATACTTAAAAAACGTAAAAAAAAAAATTTTTTGAAATTTTTGAACAGCTGTATCTTACAAACTATTTGGTGTATTGCCTTCTCACTTTAACATTCTTTGTTGATAATTTAGTCTTCTTTAAAGTGTTATAGTGACATTTGCCGTAAAATAGGTCCTTGTTGGTAAAAAATGGCAGAAACTGAAAAAGGTGAGAATTAATGGTTTTTTCAAAAATTTGTCAATAACCGGAGGGTTTCCCAGGTGATGAACTAGGATTTGCCATAACCACTTCATCACATAGAACATACAAAAAAATCAGAACTACCCGATTGATGCAAGGCAAAATGTACAACCCTTCTGTTATTTTGTTTACTCACCTCAGCAACTTGAAATAGCTGTATCTAAAGAACTATCAGGTCTTAATAGACCAAATTGGTCACGTTTTGTTGATAATTTAGTCTTCTTTAAAGTGTTCATAGTAACATTTGCCGTAATATAAGTGCTTGTTGGTAAAAATTGGCAGAAACTAAAAAAAGTGTAAAAAAAAATATATTGGACATTTTGCAACTTTTTGAACAACTGTATCTTACAAACTATTCGGTTTATCGCCTTCTCACTTTAACAAACTTTATTAAGAATTTAGCCTTCTTTAATGTACTCATAGTGACATTTGCCGTAAAATAAGTCCTTGTTGGTAAAAACTGGCAGAAACTAAAAAGTCTGAAAATATAGATTTTTCAAAAAATTCACAATGATCAGGGTTTCCGAGGTCGAAAACTCGGATTTGCCATAACCACTTCATTACATAGAACATAAAAAAACAGAACTGCCCGATTTCATGCAAGGCAACCCCCCTTTTTGAGTACGATTTCAATGGGCTAAACTCTTTGACGATTATTTTTTTATAGCTATGAATCGAGAACTTTAACGATACGCACTACATGGATTATATTTTTATGATTTTTGAGAAAGAGAAATATATATATTATTTCGGGGTTTCCGAATTATAAGACGGCAATATATTTGCCGCTATCAGCCAAGGGCAGTAAGTGACAAGACCGTCATGTCAGTTTGCCGGGGGAACAGCGGGTGGCATGAGTATCTAAAATGAATAAATTAAAAACCAATAGAATGATAAGAAATAATTAAAACCTTTATTTTACTTAACTTAAAACTGAATTCTTTCAAATAAATAACCGACCTGCCTGACTTTTTTTTTTCTTCCGTTGTCATTTCTAACTAACATGGCTAATTCAGCAAAAAAATTGGCTTAGCGAAGCTATGTATAAGAGTATCAATGAAGAGGAATAACGAAGTACCCACTATTTTTTTGCAACCTAAAACTACATGTGTGTCTGTCAGTTTGCGAATAGACTCAAAAAACATTCGACCTTATTCTGATTGCCCCCAAAGATTTGTTTATTCTATTTTTAATATATTCTATAATATGTAGGTATTGTATATTATTTCCAAGTAGGTATTGTAATCCCAACAATACTGTGGATATAATAATAATTTGAAGTATTGAATAGGGAATATTACGCTAAACTCTGCGTAGGGGGCGCCACTAACACAATCTGAGGGTCTACCGAGAAACAAGAAAATGGAAATTTTATTATCTCTGTCACTCTTGCATATTCGAGCGATAGAAGCAGATAGCGAAATTTCGGATTTGCTTTTCCCGGTAGATCCTCTGTAAACAAACCGCCTTCATGCATCAGTGAAATATTTTATTATCTCTGAAAACTTGTCAAAAACCTGTTAAAGGTACAGTATGTATGAGTTACTCTATGGTTTACTAAAATGGCTAGTCCTGCACTCTGGTGGCAGAACATTGCAGTAATATCCCCTATTAAGCTATTGTTCTATATATAAATCAACAACATATAATCAACACTTAACGGATAGTGGAGAATATATTGCCGTCGCCATTTTTTTTAATTATCAAGTAACAGTTTTTTTTCTTTAAACTTTATATCGCCAAACTTGTCTCTGAAACTAGAGAATTGTAACTATCGGATAAATCCAGCAAAGAAAAATTTATTTACAAACATTTTTGTTTAAATGTTGCCTACATTTAAATAGAAATATATATAGTTAAAAATCTAAGTTCAGGCCTAAGAATCATTATTGAACAAGGGATTCATCGTTCAAGGGATCATTATTTGTAGATTAGTACGAGTATATTCTCTTATGCGAATCAAAATTTATATTAACTAGCAACACGTTCATTGAGAAAAAAAATATCTTAGTGGTATGACGACAAATATCTTGCCGTTATCCACTAAAGGGTTAAAAGATTTACCATATCATGCATGCCCGGATTTGTCACGTACATTCACGTACATAGTAGGGTAAGTAATGAGCAGAAATGTATGGAGCAGTATGCACTTTAGTCTCAGGAGATGCCGCTTGGCACGATTGTTCCTTAGGTCAAACAAAACTGATTTGTCCCGGTACCCACGAGATACCGTGCATGCCCCCCATCGCCTGAGACAAAAGTGCACTCAATGCGCTTACTTACCCTACTATACTACATTATTTTAATTAACGACCACGTATTTTGGAACCGAACTAAAAACGTTCACTAATTTTAACTTTTTAAGTGGAAAATTTATAAATACTTCCTGCAAAAATAGGTAGGTAATGATCAGATGATGTTACGTGCTTAAATGATACGTAACACAAGTAGGTACATACCAAAGATAGATATAACTCCGTAATAGATGGATACAGTCTAAGGAAAAAACGTGCCTCGAAAATCACGAAAATTTGATTCTCGATCAGAGGGCGCTACTAGTTTTGGCCTACTCTCGTGTAGAGGGCGTTGACGGTTTCGTTTGTAATTTATAATCTTAACGCATATCAGTGAAAGAACATGGGTCAAAATCATATGAAAATAATTAATGCAAATAAAAAAATCATTTATCCATATTTAAATACATTTTAACGTATTTTTATAATTCTTCATTTTTAGTTTCAAAGGATGTCGATAGATGGCAGTGAATTTACAGCGGTTACAAAATTTACTATGACAGTACCGCTCTATCTTACTATATCCTCTTTGGTACATACATAGTCTAGAGCAACTCGTGGTAGGTGCCAAATTTTACAGTAGTTTGTGCTTAGGCACAAATCAGGCAAATATCAGTAGCGCGGCGTCCACAGAGCATGATTTTAACAGAGATAGTTAAGCATCTCTTACTGGTCTTAAAGAAAAGCTGACTAAGTTATTCCGGCTTGCCCAATGAGTATCATGCGCATTTACAAATTAACATTTTTTTTTTTTTTTTTTAATTACAAAAAGGCAAGCACTTGACCGCAATCTCACCTGATGGTAAGTGCCGATGCAGTCTAGGATGGATCATGCTTACCTAAAAGATGTCTATTCACTCTTGATTTAAAAAGATCCAAGTTATAGTGGACTGGGAATATATTTGCAGGAAGTGAATTCCACTCCTTAGCCGTTCGCATGATAAAGCTGGATGCATAGCGCTTAGTACGAATCAGTGGCAGAGTAACGACGTAAGGGTGAAACGCAAGTCCGCGTCTAGTCCCACGGTGACAGAAAGGAGATGGGGGGATTAAATTGTTACATTTATTCATGCGCCATTTTGAACACCGGAAAAAATAAAAATACTTTTGTAAACCTTCACGTTATTTTATTAAAAAATACATATACACCGTGTTATTTTTGATTTCCGTTAATATTAAGGGGAGATTCTTCAGGTTAAATAAAGTTAATTTCTCTTAGAAACTAGTATTTTAACTGTTTTTGAGATATTCAATAAATAAATTTAATTGCTGAGCCTGTGTTAAAGATTCTTCATTGGCTTCAAATTTTATTTATTTTTTAAGTTTCGTCAGTAAAGAGTTTTCCATTGATGATTGACTAATAAGAAGGTAACAGAGGTGAGTTAGTTTGACAATTCCGACATTACCTATTTTTCTTTCATTATGTGTCACACTAACTTTTACGTAACTCTAAAGGACCTTTTACAATGCAATATTCATTTATTTTGTATGAAAAAGGAAAAAAAATTTTTTGTCGAATTTTACAAAAAGCGATATACCAGGTAGCCTCTATTAATGTACCAAGCAACGTGTCGAATTTAACGGAAATAAAAAAAACACGGTGTATAAAATAGTGAAATTTTTTTGAGCGTTTGAATTGAAACGGTCATAATTTTTGGCGCGAATTCGACAGAGCGTGATGACGTCACACGTTGGACGATCCAACTGACGTCTGACACTTGGAAAAATTTAAAAAAGTTGTAATACGATGTTTTCGGTAGATTTTTCGGAATTCACTTAGCTTCTAGTAAACGAAGTGTGATATACTAGTCAGGGTTAACTGTTTTGTGATATTCTAACCAGGATAGTGGCAACATGTCCACTTTTGGCGACAAATGAGGTGACCATTTTTTTAAGTAGGTACTTCTTGTGCGTATGACTTATTTGGTCAGTTTCGGCTCGGTTTAGAACACAGACGGTGGAATTCATCACCACTGACAATGTCACAAACGAGTTTTAAATCTCCGCGGTCGAATTGTTGTAGAGTTTTGCGGCACCATTTAATGCAAGCCGTTTTTGGTCAATAAGCAAATGTGGTATCTGGCGAGTTTTATTTACACCTAGCTCTTCCATGTAAGATTTTTTTTAATGGTTGTCCCTGAAATGCCTACAAAAGCTTCTATCTCACGGTATATCACATGGCGATCACTGACGATCAGCTGCCGTACAGCCTAAATGTTTTCCTGTTTTTTTGCAGTTTTCAGACGACCTTCACCCAGTCAGTCACTGAGAACACTGAAAACAGTAGTCAGCTCTTTAAAGCACTGAAGTCGCGTTAAACCTCATTTAAAGTTATAGAAAATTACCTATCGCACGAAAATTTTCCTATGCAATTTCCATTTTCACAACTGACTTGTCAACTTTGACTCGATGCCTTGTCGCTGTACTAAAACAGTTCGGTCAATCATAATTCGTAGTAATTCGTTTATTTGTTTTTGAATTCTTAATTCTAATAGTTTGATACGATGGTAGTTTTTTTTAAATAACTGTGAGAGATTTCCAAACGACAATTTTAAAAAGGCGGCCCTCGTATATTCATTTCATATTTCACGTGTTCGCGGGGATTTGTAATAACCTTAACCTTAACGACAAACGATGCAAAAGAACGGCTTATACAATATAATAATCTTGCTTAATATTGCATAATTAATCACATAAAAGTGATATAATAAAAACGTGTACAAAAGTAAAAAACAAACCTATATTCCTAAACTTACAAATATATTAATATCCGTATCGTAACCATACCTACATACGAGTAAGTACCTATATTAATCAATTTATGAAAAGCAAGTACATAAGGACTATCGTTTATTATAAATACAACTTTACTTAGCCGTTTTTTTTTGGCAAGTATTAAATTTTTATTTAAAAATTACACACGTCTTTAATTAGTGCTTTAATAAGGTACACATTTCGTCCTGGGAGCTCGACGTAAAGCATATGGTTTAGACAAAATTTACCCAATCCTCCCGAGTAACAATAACGATTGTGGACAAATACTACAAGAAAACTTACGGCGTGCGAACATAATGATATTACACAAAAAAATCAATTCAAGATTAAAATAAAAAAGCATGCTTAAAGTTTAATGTTGAGTATGCGTAACTAATGCTTAAAGTTTAAGCAATAAACAACTCACAAAATGTAAGTTACTTAACTGTGTTCGAGACAAAATTGAATGATCCCTATAGACCCTATAGCACTTCGGAAGATGTTATTGTGTCAGGTAGAAATAGGTCGTGCCTTCTCTGTCACATCTGATCATTGCCATGGCACCATGTTATCTTATTTGCATGACTAAATTGTATTTCAATAATTATGTACTGTTTTTGCTATTTGTATGTATAAATTTGCCAGCGTTTTGGTGCAAACTGTAATGCTGTGTAAAATATATTGTACTAATAAATAAATAAATAAATCTTAACCTCTAGCGGCCCACCACATGAGGAAAATTGCCAATGGTCAAATTTGAATCAATGGTACCAAAAATTTATTAAAAAATAATAATTGTTTTTACCTTAAATTCCGACGTTTCAGCTGAGTTGCACCACGAAAAGACTGACGTCCCAGCAAAATGTCAATGGAGATCTAAGTAAACAACAATAAACTACCCGAAATTAGTTTATAAAAATGTTCGGGGTAGACACGGAAATTGCAACTACCGGTTAAAGTAGTATAATTAAATATGTGTTAAAACGCGAGTTTAAAATATTATAAAATAAAACTGAATTCGTTTTGTTTGATCGAACGGAACAAAACAATATCAACACTGTTCCATTTAATAATGAATATAATGAATGATCCAAATTTCATTGGAGGCAATTTGTACAGTATATTTGGATTATTTTATTAGAACTTTGAACCCCCAAGAGATTAAGTAGAAAATAAATTTATGTTAGGTTAGGTGTCATAATACTACAAATTCTCTATTATTATGACACCTACTATACGATCAAGTTCGTTAAATGGAGATGCAGCCTACTTTTGTATAAAATAGTATAAAAATTTGGACTTGTTCCAAACACTCAGCAATGTCAAATAAAGTGCCATAGGGATCATCACAATTTCTAATGTTAGCAGAGATCGGCGGGGGTGGGGGTGGGGGTGGCTATGTTTACGTCATTAATGTCATGTCGATAGTAATATGGATAAGGTTTAAGAATAAAGAAATATTAAAAGAAGAAAAACTGAAATGATTAAACTTAAATGAAAATGCATTACAACACGAGTATTAAGTTTTCTTTATTTATTGTAAATTTTCTGTGCTATTGTAATAAATAACTAACTTTTTCTATATTTTTAATTTTTAATAAAATTCGCCTTGAGTTTAATAACCATTTATAGATAGAAAAAGATCTTTCTACATCCACTGAAGTGAGTGGAGTGAAATTGTACATTAAAGCGGAAAGCTGTGCAAAATAGATTAATGGTTCTAATAAAATTAATTTGTTTTAATGGCGACGTAAAGCTCATAGCAGAAAGGCAGCCTAAATAAAATCATTTCATTAGTTTATAATAACACACGGGGCATTTACCATTGAATGATATATCCATGTTCTGCAAAAACTGAAAATAGCTCCCCGTCGATCTCTGAATATTACCTATTAAGTATAAATTTATGTATATTGCAAACATGCATATATTTTAACTAGTAAATGTAATATCGTATCATAGACGAAATAACTACGGAAGAAACACAAGGTTAGAGTTTTGAATGATTCACGGTTAGTTTCACTAGACTTATATTGACCGGGATATAGACCGTGATTACCTTTTGTAATATCGGGAGCTCACAAATAATACAAAAGGTAATCACGGTCTATATCCCGGTCAATATAAGTCTAGTGAAACACAAGGTTGTAAAATAGAATCATTCCGTTTTGTCTAACTAGATGACGCCTGGGGCCGTGGGGGCCTAGGCACGTCGCTTCTACGAGTATGAGGAGCTATCAAACCGCCTTATAGAGGCGTCTGGTGACCTGCAGAGGGCTGGCTAAATATTTCGCTCAGCGGATCTGCATTGCATTATGTTTTATCTGAACGTCTGTCTGGCTGCCTGAAGACTATACTTGGAGTTACTTGGCAAAATAAAATTAGTAACGAGGTAAGAACGCATTGTTTAATTTTGAGATTCTCACAATGAGCTCTTTCATTTGATATGTAACACGATATAGTTTGAAAAACTTTATTTTTTAATTTTCTCATTTACCCCCCAAAAGCGGCCCCCTTGTTAAAAAATCATTTGTTTACATATGTATACCAAATTTCAACTTAATTGGTCCAGTAGTTTCTGAGAAAATAGGCTGTGACAGACGGAAAGACAGACAGACAGACGCACGAGTGATCCTATAAGGGTTCCGTTTTTTCCTTCTGAGGTACGGAACCCTAAAAAAGGTCACTTTCAGAATTTTCAGTAATTCTATCTATTTCCAAAGGAAGAAATAGTCGTGCAACCTAATTTAATTATTCGAATTTGACAACTGATGTCGATGACATTATGCGGTAACTGGGCCCCTATTCGAGATGCACAACTGTCAGTTTCGGCACCCACATCAGTTCAACAGTGGAATGTTTCGCCTGGTTTCCAAAAGCTGACGTTTGACAATCCAGTTATCACAAAAATATGGCGCTGTACAGCCGTCTACGTTATAGTTGGTCAAACCAAATTGTCAGTAAATAAGAACAAAAAAAAACTATACTCATCCTTTTCTTTTGGGTCAGATAGTATGATTTTCTCTATCTATGTTTGAAATGAGACAGTCCTTTGACAAACTATAGCTACGAAACTCAATCATTTTTTTCTGAGGCTCTACGTCTCTTTTACAATCAATAACTTTTTGCTAGGTATGATCATAGATAAAAGAACTATAGTAGACATACATTAAATCTCTTCTCCTATCATTATTTTTTGGTACCCATGTCTATTGGCAAATTATTGAACATTAACACATTTCGTTGTTTACTCGTATATAGAAATGTCAGTCTAGCACGAAGACTAAAAGAAGTTATAGCGAGTACATTTAAACAATGTCTAATCATTTGTCTTGCCATAAGAAATATACACTACCGGTTCATTCGCTCACTTCACTAGTGTACATTATAGTAATGTCACTAGCACCTACACCTATGTCACTAGCACTATTCCGACGAATTCAACCACATCTCATATGGACATATATATCAATTTTGAAAATGGCGCCCGCTAATGAAAAAAGGGTGGGGGATTTTTTTTTTTACTATAGCAGTATGGGTACCAAATGAAAGCTAGTGAAAAGACCATTTCAAAAATATATGTAAATAGTCTGGTTTTTGGTTTGTTTTAATAATCGTTGCAGTTTAATGTAACAGAAAATTATACTTTTTTCAACTTGATGTACTTTTCTTATTTTTGGTTATATCAGGTTAATTATTTTTTAACGTTATATAGAGGATATTCACAGTCACTTGGTATGTATTTTGGAATGATCCATTCAGTCATTTTCAATTTAAAGCAGTTCAAAGTCAACTGTGGATTGTGAAATTTTTGAACGTTTTCTAATAATTTGTTAGACGAAGTAGTGAAAATGTTACAGTATGTTATATATTTGTAATCTACTCACAAAGCCCTTTCATTTGATACCCCACATGGTATGATTAAAAAAAAAGTAAAAAACTTTGTACTGCCGACTTTTTGACGTCACAGCAACTACCCCCACTACTTTCGCGCTTGTCATCTCATATATTTGTGTTCAGGACATCACACTGAATGCACTGATACCAAATAAGTCCCTATTTGCGAAGACATGAGCGAAAAGTAACCTAAAGCCTGTTTCGCCAAGCCACTATAAAACAAAATGTGTCTACGGTCAAGCATTTCGAATCACAGTTACTTTTGTTGACTTATGTGTCAAGCCTCAAAGTTGTACCTACATTAACGAATGTGAAATACCTACCACAGAACAGAACGCACACAACGCACAAAATATTTTTTGTGTATAGTACACACAAACACACCTAAACTTAACTTTAAACTACAACTTTTGGCGGCCAGACCTGAGGGTATTCAATGATAGGATTCACAATGTTTTACGATAATGGAGCCTACACTTAGACCTAAACAGTAGCCATAAAACAAGTAATCATTTACAATACGAGTCTTACGAAGGATTCAGCCGCAAATTTTCAATTATTCTTGTAGTATTCCATTAAAATTCAATATTATAAAAAGTAACACACATGTGAGGGAGTGCTTATAATAGTTTCAATATACTCATATCGGTGGATTCAAGCAATATTATTTACACATTATATTCAAAAGGATTATATGCATAACATTTAAAATGTACTATTTCTATGTGTTCTTTCTGACTATTAGAGCCATCACACTCGGCGACGGTGTCAATGGTGTCCTAAGCGTGATAATTGATGGTATCGCGACACTTTTACACTGACTAGTACCTAACCTAACCATGGGTATAGAACGGATCACTTACCTTTACACTCGTGCACCATATAAGATGACTTAGATGACGCGGCATCGCCACGCGCCACGCATTGCCACTCTCATACTAACTTAGCATGAGAGTGCAACTGCTCCTTTCATTTTCATATATGTTATCATATAAAATACAAATCTTAACTAAAAATGCAGAGATAAACTTGAGATGTTGTATAAAATTTTGGTACGCCCTGTGGCGTAATAATATACAAATGAAAGAGCGCCAGTGTGGTGACCTCGAGTCTTCTTATATGAATCATAAAGCAAATTCTTTGAGAGGTGGTATGTAGGGTAAAGCACGAGAACAGTAAAGTGACCGTATCGCTGCAACAAGTCGCAATGTGCGATGAATCAAGTATCAACCAACGTATACTTAATACAATCAGATGCAGATACTGTATATCACAAGTCTATGAAGAGAGTTAGAGTGACACAGAGCGTAGCCGCCGCCCGTGGCGGTTATTCGAACTGCATGAGATTCGCGGGCAATGGTTTCACCATCTTGTTAGATACTTCTTGGATCTTTATCCACCACTGCATGGCCGTAGTATCAGATCCAGTTCTGAAATGATAGTAAATTGTTATTTAATAATTTACCCTAGACATTTAGATCCGCTAGCTATTCTCGTAGCACTATAAATTAAGTCTCGGAAACAGTATACCACCTTTGCCATTCAAGAATATTTAATTGTATAGTTACGATATTATGAGGTAATAGGTATTGGAAACAATTATAAAGGACATAATACATACATACTATAAATGAAGTTTTAATAAAGAGGTAAATAGTAAAACAGCAATAAATATTAAGTGCGGTACTGACTTGAACTTGTAGAGTGTGCCGTGCTGGTGTATGAGCTGGAAGGAGTCCGACGACTCGCCGCGGGTGGCGGTCCAGCTCTCGAGCGACAGTGTCTTGTAGCGCTCGTCGCGGAAGTCGCCGCGTTTCGTGCTGCCGGGCAGACAACTACTATACTACACTCACTCGCACACTACAACTTACTAACACTATTTATACAATAGATACTGCGCTCGGGAAAATACACCAAAGTTTATGAAAGAGAATTACGTAATTATTATTATAAAAAAGATTATAAAATCAAAACGTGTGCCTACATTAAAGTACTAGTAGATCCAAGGAACCAGGCAAATTAGTTATTTACGAATTATTAAGGCCGTTCCATCGGTTTGCCGCTGTCTTTGTCACATTTTGCAAGAAAGAACGGGAAAGAACATACGCGCCAAGTGTCAATTTTGATCGAATTTTGTCGGTTTTTATTTATTTTAAAAACGTTACCTTACAATATCGAAATTCTAAATCTATGAAATTACTATTTACGTTAAGATTGTTTTTTCTTCTTTTTTTGTTTATAGTATCACATAATAAATAACCGAGTAAAGTAGGATTAAAAGTCCGAGTTAGAGGTTACTTTGGGAATTAATTGTATCGAGCGAAGTGTCATAATTCGTGTATCGGAAGCTATGTTGTTAAAGATAATATAGTCAAGAACTATATATATTTTTTTCACGTCTACGAATATCAACGCCTCTTAGAAAAACATGATCATATAAGGAGATTTTTCGCCTTCTGGCTCAGGGAACCGCCTTAACTAGAAATCCAAATCTGACTGCGGTTTACGAGTTTACAATAATTTTCTAGTTCGTGCGGGGTGTGAGATATTTGTTTTAACTTCATTCAAGATCCCCATTCAAACGACCCGTGGGTAGTGGTCACAGAAATGAATATACCGTATATAATAAATCTGTGGTAGTTGGTAGTGGTACGTCCTGTGATAAAATCATGTCAGAAAACTCACCCCTTAAATGAGTTGGCGGCAAAGAAGTGGAGCTGCTGACCGCGCAGCATGAGCCAGTACCGCTGCCACGACGCAAGGGACACCTTCTTTCCGTCCCTCAACACGATTTTTCTTCTCACGAAACCTTCGTACAAACATTCTGACGCTTCCGTCTTCGAAGGATTTCTAGGACAAACAATTGAGATTTACAATTTAGATATATTACCTACTTCAACTGTATCTCTACACAAACGTAACACAAATTGTAAACAAGTTTTATTTTATTCTAATGTAAGACTACGTTAGTAAGGGTAAATTGAAAACTTTCTTAGAAGTAAATCATGTCGATTTATAACTTTCTGAGTGAGCGTCAGGATGGCGGGTGGACCTCTGCGATTTCAACGAAATATTTATAAGAAAACATATTGTACCTTCAGTGTACTTCAGTGTACCTTTAATAAAAATCAGTGTACCTCTCTCTATAACGAGATATTTAACAAAAAAGTCCACCCGCCATTTTGACGTCAGGGGATGGCGGGTGGACCTATGAAATCTTGCATTATTCCGCACTAAAAGTATGCAGTTATATTGTACCTTCAGTGTACCTGTGTAAATTTTAGTTAGAAATCAGTATATCTATCCCTAAAACGCGCTAGGCACAAAACAAGGTCCACCCGCCAACCTGACCTATACCTAAGTACCTCGGTATGTCACAGTCGTTGGGTATTGAGGACGAGGGTACTTAGACGGTCGGTGAAGGAGCGCTTTTTCAGTCGGCTCACAAAAGTCCTTAACAGTCTTATTGTCAGGAGGCAACAAAGTGCGCACCTTCAACGCCTGAGTAATGCCCCTACTCACAACTCCTTTTGCATACTAAGATGGACGCAGATCAAGCTGGATGCCCTGGATAGGAGGGTCCGACTACTGCTCACCACACACCGTATGCTACACCCACGCTCGTCAGGTATGAGATTGTACATCCCACGGAAGTGTTGAGGTCGAGGCTTCCTAAAGGCCAAAAATCTCCACAACCGCGAGGTGTGCAATCTCAGAATTTTTTTTCTTAACAACGAAAGTGGGATGCATCGTGATGTGGTGGCAGTAGACAAGATCGAACCTCAAGCCGCTCTCCTTGGCGTACGAGAACTGGCACAAACCTGTGGTACTTAGTAGTACTGCGAATCGCAAGGCGGCATGGGAGAGTAAGGTGCTACACGGGCGTTTCTACAAGGCCCTCACGGGACCCGACGTGGACCTGCTCGCGTCGGTGAACTGGTTACGTTTCGGGGACCTCTTCGGGGAAACTTGAGGGTTTTGTCTGTGCAATTGCAGACGAAGTTATGATGACGAACAACTATCGGAAATATATCCTGAAGGACGGTACGGTTGACATTTGTCGGGCATGCCACCGTCCCGGAGAGCCACTCAGGCATCATCTCCACCAGGGGTGTTCTCATCTTGCTAACGGCGAGTACTTGCACAGACATAATCTCGTAGCTAGGATTATTCACCAGCAAGTACTTACCTGCGACAGTTCTCGAAAATGGTTGTGCCACGCTCTATTGGGATCGATCTATCATCAGATTATCACTGACAGGATTATTGTAGCCAATAAGAAAGACATCGTGATAATAGATCGACCTCAACGTCGGTTCGTGCTCGTCGATATCACCATCCCCCATGATGAGAATTTCGTGAAAGCCGAGAAGGACAAGTCCAGGTACTTAACCTATTAGACTTGGCTCATGAGATAACCGCCATGTGGGATGTTGATTCGACGATCATTGTCCCAATAGTCGTTTCAGCGAACGGTCTGATAGCGAAGAGTCGAGACTTCATCGTCAGAGACTCTCGCTAGGTGGTTGGATCAAGGGTCAGATCAGATGCAGAAGGCGGTGGTCTTGGACACGGCGCGGATAGTCCGCCGGTTCCTCTCTCTGCGGCCCTGACCACCGGCAGCTTGGGCCCTGCCCCGCTGCTGGCGGCACCCTAGGTTAGGTTTTTTATAATGTGTTTATATATCTTTTGTATTGTTTTGTGTTTTTGTATTTTACTTTTATATACTTATTGTCTAAGATACGTGATGACGTCATATATGGTCGACCTTCACCGATACGTCTGACGGATGAAACTAATATTTTATGAAAGAAAATATGTCCCTGAACATAAATAAATAGGGTTGCGTAAAGAAATATGGTCAAGGCTATTTTTAATAAATTTTTGAAAATATTTTTTTTTCTTCAATTTGTCTGACGAACGAAATAAGTTCCCATGGAAAGTATACAACTTGTACAACATGAATAAATTAGGTTGCCTATGTTTTTCCGGTCACTATTATGAGGTTGCCGTGTTTAAACATGTGAGTTTAAATCGATAATTGCACCCATCTGTCTGACGCTAGAATTATATATCAAAATAATGGTAATTTTATTGCGAATACAATGGTATAGGGTTGCCTGCAAAAATCCGGTCACAAATAAGGGTTGCCAGACTTTTAAAGAAAATAAGAAGGAAAGACTTTTAACGATAACTCAAAAACGGCTTAACTGATTACGATTGTTTTAACTATTTTCGGATGTGCTTATTAATCACTATTTTTGTGATTTTTTTTATAATTTTTGGATGGATGGTTCGAAATTTAAAAGGAAAAACCCTTTTTTTTCCTTTCTAAATAATTATTTCCGAAATGATTCACTTTATCAAAAAAAGTTGTTTAAAGACCTCTATTTATTTTGAGAGACCTATCCAACGACACCCCACACTATAGGGTTCAAACGATAAAAAAAATTGTCACACACATTTTGTTTCTTTCAAAGCGATTATTTCCGAAAAATATACACTTTATCAAAAAATGTTTTTATAAAGCCCCTATTTATTTTAAAAGACCTATCCAACGACATCCTACATCATTGGGTTGAAACGCAACAAAATTCTTTACATACATTTTGTTTCTTTCGAGGCGATTATTTACGAAAATATTCACTTTATCAACAATTAATTTTTGGAAACTCGTATTCATTTTAAAAGACCTATCCAACAATATCCGGCACTATAGGTTTGAAATGAAAAAAAAATCCTCACATACATTTTTATTCTTTCGAAGGGATTATTTCCGAAAATATTCACTTTATCTAAAATTGATTATTGAAGACCCCTATTCATTTTAATAGACCTATCCAACAATATCCAGCACTATAGGGTTAACACAATAAACAAAAATTGTTACACACATGTTGTTTCTTTCGAAGCGATTATTTCCTAAAATATTCACTTTATCCCTATGGTATGGGATGTCGTTAGATAGGTATTTTAAAATGAATAGGGGTCTTTAAACAACATTTTTTGATAAAGTGAATCATTTCGGAAATAATTATTTAGAAAGGAAAAAAGGCTTTTCCTTCTAACTTTTGAACCATCCATCGAAAAATTATGAAAAAAATCACAAAAATAGTGACTAATAAACACATTCGAAAATAGTTAAAACAATCGTGATCAGTTAAGCCGTTTACGAGTTATCGCTAAAAGTCTTTCCTTCTTATTTTCTTTAAAAGCCTGGCAAACCTTATTTGTGACCGAATTTTTGTAGGCAACCCTATACCATTGTATTCGCAATAAAATTACCATTATTTTGATATATCATTCAAGCGTCAGACAGATGGGTGCATCGATTTAAACTCACCTGTTTAAACACGGCAACCTCATAATAGTGACCGAAAAAACATAGGCAACCTAATTTATTCATATTATTTACTATTTAAGCTAGTATGGTTAGATAACTTTATGTAGATTTTAAAATAATCGAAAGCGCAAAAACATGTTTGATCCTGTTTATCAGTGTATTTCCATAAATTTTTCATTTCTCATTCTCTGAAAGAGGGTCATTGTTGTTCTAAAAGGTTTTTTTACGATAAGCAATTTAAATTTAGGTTTAAATACTTGAAATGGATTTGTTAAACAATTTCCATTCTAATATTTGACTCCCCATTCCATAAATAACGATACTTTTGCCTAGAACGTTAATTGAAAGTACCCTCAAGAAATACTATAAAAAATTATATTGTCATGTTTAAAAAAATGCATTTTACTTTCCTTTTCCTAAATGAAAAGTAGAGTGTTTAACTCAGGTGAAAGGCATAATTTCACCCTAGGACCGACCTCGGCAGAAATGGTTGCCTTTCATCCCTAGGTTAACAATCTACTAGGGATGTTAAGGAGCTCCGGTTCCGGTTCCGTTAAGTCGGAACTTCTGATTGGTATTACACATCCGTTTCGGTTCCGTTACTTTTCAATCGGAAGTTATATCGGATGTCAAAGCTTAGCGCGGAGGCGGCACATGAGCGGCGTAGATCAAAACAAACAGGTTTATACCTGTCATTTGCTCACCTCCCCGCTTGCCACGTGCTGCACTAATTAGCTGTTTTATTTTATTCGTGTTATTGAATTAAAACTACCTATTCGTATGTGTACCTACTGACGGTACTGACTCAGGTTCCGATTCTGGTTCTGTTTCCGTTTTCGGTTCTGTTTCTGGTTCCGATAAACTAAATTTAAAACATCTGGTTCCGCTTTCGGTTCCGATAAAACCACATCCGTTACATCCCTGCAATCTACTATTGTTCCATGACCGCCGCCGCGGCGTGAAACAATGTAGTTTATCTACGCACATATCGTTAGTGCTCTAAAATGCGTTCAGAAACCGTAGGAAATGACCAGCATTATTACAACCATTTGCACTATGAGAACTTTCTTATCTGTGGTAGTAGGTAAAATCTGAACTTTAATGTACACATAACATACACACAAACATACACACTATAACATTATAGATTTTTGTAAGGTTATGAGTTTAAATTTGGAACAGCTGTCGGAGGTCAAGTGGGTCTCTATTCTAGTATCCACGTCCACAAAAAAACAGTTATCGATACGAAACGTCAATTCAGTATGTTTTTTTAATATAAACCGCACGACATTTGATCTCGAGTGACATGAGAATAGGGACTTCATTCGTTTGTCAATAATTTAAAAAAAACATTCGTCTTGACGGAGGATCGAATTGCCGCCATTACTGTTGTCATTTGTTTTCATGTCATGCTCTGAAAGTGGGTCGTTGTTGTTCTAAATAAAAGCATCTGGGTGGAAACAAAATTGAAAAATAGTGTCTTTATTTCCCCGCCTGGACAATTGGTAATTGTTCTAATTTTACTAATCCCGCATTGAATCGTTTTTTATCAAAAATGATGTAAGTAAATTGTTCTTGATTTCTTTTGTTAAATTGTATTTACTCGATTTCATAAGGAGGGAACCAAAAGGAATACACCAAAAATATTTTTTTTTAAACCTTACACTTGCGTAAATGAGCAAAGACAGAATCTTATACAACCACAGTTAAACGTTTGTACGATATTAAATGGGTTTTAAAGTTATTTAGCACTATATTCATAAAAATAAAATAAAATATAAGATAAATTGCTTATTTTATTCATTAAATTGTAATTTTAATATTTACATTTTTTAAATACTTTTATTATGTTGGCTAAATGACTGGGATGCCATTGACTATTTGGGAGTTTTAAAACGAAAAGTAAAAAATTAAAAAGTAAGAGGCAAATCCCGCTGATTTTGATAAAAACTATACATTTTGTTAAAATATGTGTTTTATTAAATAATTTCACGGTTTAGACACTTATGTGTGTTTTCGTAAATATTGCAATGTAAATGTTTACCGCTAGGGGTTATTTATCTTCACACATGAAAAGTCTCCGATTGGAACTAAGTCCTTAGAAAAAATATCATGACCGTAGATCTCTACTCTAAGGTACTTTAATTACTGATTTTGCAAAATTGCCTTGTCTTGTTTGGTTTCCTCGCATTCGATATGAAAAGTAGAATGTTTAACTCGGATGAAAGGCACCATGTCCGTCTCGGACTATTGGCGCTCTCACTACGTTCTAGCGCCAAACTACCTCGACGGAGATGGGTGCCTTTCAACCCTTGGTTAACAATCTACTATTGTTGGTTTTTTGCTGTTACGAAAGTAGAATTGCGAAAAGTTGTTTGTAATTTACATTTTAGTAGAAAATATGACTAGTTTTTTTCTGTATTTGTTCAAATTTATTTTTTATTGCATTATTTTAATATCTACAGTCTATAGATATTTTACAGGTAGCACTAGTAGCAATGCAGGTCATTTTCCTACGGCTTCTGAACCCATTTTAGAGTACTAATGATATGTGTGTAGATAAAGTAGTGTATGCAACTGTACATAATTAGGCCTTAAAACACTCGTGTGATTCTATTATGAAACTCGCTCACGCTCGTTTCATAAAACCACACTTGTATTTTGGGGCCTCTCATTATGTTGCATAAACTACTATTAAAAGGAATCAAAAATGGCGGGCACTTGACTTACGTATGCGGCAAGGAATGGGACAGCTTGTCCCCGGCCATGGAGCCCGGCGACTCGAGCAGCGTGTCGTCGAGTAAGTTCACCGAGCCCGCCGGCGTCTTCTCGTCGGACTGCCCCTTTCCGAAAATGCTGCAAAAGTGACAAATTCAACATCAACATACGATTACCTACAACTGCATTTTTTCTTTTGTCTCATGCACTGGCATTCAGAACAGAACGATTAAGTTTTCGCGACCCTCAGAAGCCCCATTTAGACGGATCAAGAACTTGCATGCGTTTTTCTATACATTGCGGTACTTGTTCTGTCAATCTAATCTGTAGTAAAAGAAGAGACGCGTTCCATAGAGATTTTCGTACATTTACCCGCCTGTTGACATCTTTATTGCACTCCTATTATTATATGAGTCGTTTAACTTCAAACCCAGGTAAATCCAACTGTCAGAAGAAATGGTAATAGGGTAGATATTTCCTAAGAGGGTCGAATGGATTTACCCAAGTTTGAAGTGAAGCGACACATATTGCTATGAGGCTCGCACAGTGACATCGACAACCGGCATCATGGCCGGGACACCAATACCTATAATAATGCGAGTGCAATAGAGATTCAACAGGCGGGTCAATGTACAGTCCGTTAACTCTCAGAATGACATTCGTTTTTCGGGTAAAATCGGACGTAATCGCGTAATAGAAAATGACAGTCTCTTACTGATTTAGTTGCAATCCAACACCCAAAGAGTGCAGTCGTCTTTTCAGCCTTAAACTATATAAGAGTAGTTAATACCACCATAACAATAATATCACAATTTTCCAATTGTATAATTTTACAATTTAACCATATAAATTGAAATATGGGACTGGTATTATCAACTCTATATAATTTCAAATTTGTTTTCGAATTTCAAATTCTGATTCTATTTTATTTAGATTATGACAAAAAGTCAAATCGTAATATAGTCATCAACCGAATATTAAGCATAATGTCATTAAATTAGGGCTTATTTTACATTGAGACAATAGGTATCCTTAACTTTTTGCGGTAAGTTTGAAACTTTTTGTGAGTTAATAAGAAAGCAGAACAGCAGTATCACCTTCGGGTGTTATCGCCAATACCCGATGTATCTTTCTAAAATCCGAAGGTCATTCTGAGAGTTAACGGACTGTACGAAAATCTATATGTAACGCGTCTCTTCTTTAGCAGTGTATCGAATATTGCAAGCAATTGCATTGTAATTTCTTGACCCGTCTAAACGGGGCTTTACTCTCCTATGTATGTAACCTGTGTTGTCTCTTTTTACACAGGCTTTGCGTGACGCCACAGCCTTCTTATAGAGAATCCATACCCCCTTTGAAAATACATCCCTATGCGTTAACGCGGTACACCGTCCCGTTCTACTCGTACTTAAGTATAAAATGTAGCTGTAAATATGAAACTGCACTGAACGGCTTTGACGAGAGTCAAAAAGGCCTTAGTAAATAGATTCATGCTAATAGCTGAAAATACCTAGGCACTCTAAATTTATTTTACGTATCCTAGAATATAAACTTTGATATTATTTGTTCGGTTAGACATTTAACCGTTCCAATATTATCCATATCAAATCTCCTACTATATCACTTAATAAAGATCTTTTAAGTAATATCTACTCACAACTAACCTAAATTGTAATATTTATTTTATACTAACAAACGGTGTGTACATTTGAAACCTCCCTAAAATCCCTTACATTCCTTTCATTTATGTATATGTATAGAGATAATAATTCATCTACATAGTGCTAGTGTTGATAATCAGTGCTGCAAGTGCCTAAATATACTTAGTCCGGGTTTTTAATTGCTCATAGGAAATAGTGTGGAACGGTCATTTGTTTCTTGCATAAAAAATGTATGGCGTAGTACCTACTTGATGGTAAAAGACACCGGCCAAGTGCGAGACGGACTCGCGTTCCAAGGGTTCCGTACATTACACAATTTTTAACAATGTATTTCTTATGTGAATCGTGAGTGAAATGTCTTTAAAAAACCCGTAGGGGTCGGATCAAAACCTAAGTAATTAAGTCCAACTCACGCTTGACTGCACATTTCTAATAGGTTTTCCTGTCATCTATAGGTAAAGAACTATTTCGTGTATATTTTTCATAATTTTAGACCCAGTTGTTTCGGAGATAAAGAGGGGGGGATGGTCATTTTTTGCCTATTTTCTTAAATAACTACTAAACTATTTATCCTAAAATCTAAAATTATAAAAAATATATATTTGAAATTCTCACAATGAGCTCTTTCATTTGATATGTAACAGAATATAGTTTGAAAACCTTTATTTTTAAATTTTCTCACTTACCCCCCAAAAGTGGTCCCATGTTTAAAATTCATTTGTTTACGTTTCATGTCCGTCTTTGGGTCATAAACTTACATATGTGTACCAAATTTCAACTTAGTTGGTTCAGTAATTTCAAAGAAAATAGGCTGTGACAGACAGACAGACGCACGAGTGATTCTATAAGGGTTCCGTTTTTTCCTATCGAGGTACGGAACCCTAAAAACCCCAGACTATAACCTAAGTAGATCCAACCTTGATAACGATAACAAGTAATCTTTATAATGAATATCGATTAGTAGGAAGTTATTTGTGGATTAGGTAATGTTGTAACCCGACTAATAAATGGGAAATGAGGGTGAATTTCATATCCTTTAAGAGGGGGCGTAAAGCCAGAAAATTAGAAAGAAACAGAAGATATGGCGCGCCGCGCAAACTTGCGACGGAAAATATGGCGCGCGGGTTTTTATATTTTATTTCAATTACTCTAAAAATATACTTGTCTTTAAATTATTGCTAGTCAGATCCCTTGTCTATGCTATATCAGTAATATCACTAGCTAGTAATATTACCTCTACAAGCTGTAACAGGTCAATTTGTATACAGAATATTAAAAAGTAGGTACCTACAGTAGCGGAAAATAATCTATCATATTTTTAGATACATTTGCATATTTGTGACGTTTTCAATCAAAAAGTACCACATTGTCGCATACCATAAGGACGAAAATTGCTTGTATTTTTATAAGAAAAACGTGTCAGACCGTCCTTATGGCAAGCGACAATGTGGTACCTTTTGCTTGAAAACAACACATTTATTTTGGTAATTTACAACATAGGGGCGTGAGAAAAGGACAATTCGATCACACTAGGGTACATTTTTAAAATAATTAGTCTGACCGAGTTTTCGCGGCAGTCCGGTGGGTATTAAATTGTAATGATTCGATTTAATTTTCAAACCAGGCTAACGAGGGTGGAAAAGCGGTCCAGCTAGGTTTTATTGTTAGTAAGATTCGCTTTAGTGTTTCAAATAAGAAATTCAATATGAAATAGTACATTTCGATGCTAGTGCGGAAAGTATGTCATTACTTCACGAGTATCGAGATATCTTGCCACGAACCGTAGGCGAGTGGCAAGACTCGGGACGAGTGAAGAATGACATTTCCGCACGCGTATCAAACGACGTTTTTTAATACAGTTGCGAAAAAATAAGAAAACCAACAAGTAAGGAATGGAATTCGAAACTTTAATATTATTAATTCTGTGACATCATTGACATTGGCATTATGAAGAAGTGTTTTTCTAGCTTTTATTCGACCAAAATAAATTTTGTTATTATTATTGAACCCACTTCAATGAAAGTTTTTTTTTCAAATGCATGTTCTATAAGACAGAAACAATTGTAAATATTAAAACATTGTACTATTATTACCTAAATATCGTTATTTATGATTATTTGTGTATCGTATATTTATAAAAACAATATCGAATGTTGCCTTTGGAAACTTAAAACATTCTTGCAGTAAGAAAATACGCCTCTTCTTTGACAGGCGTTACGTTCCATTCAGACAACTTATTAAGAACGGTTTTTCAACGTTAAAAAATAAACGTGTCATAATACTTATAATGATGAAGAGGTAAGTAATAAAATATGAAATATGCATATTTTTCGTATTCTTACATTAACAGTAGGTTTTTATGTTGATTACGACGTTTAAAGGAAACTAATATTAACACTCATCAATAAGTAGTCATGAATTGGAACAAGTAAAAATTTTAATAAATTGGAAAAGTAAAAAGCACTAGTTCGCGAAAACCAACTTTCCGCACGCTAAACAGCCACGAAAAGTAGCACTTTTTGAGCAACTGTATTAAAAAAAAAATTTATAAGTTTTATAACCAGGCATCGTAAACTGCGAGCGAAATCCATTAAAGTACTAGGGTTTTCATACGTCTAACTGGTTGTCATACGTCATTTAAATGGATTTCGCTCGCAGTTTACGATGCCTGTTTATAACATAAGGTCAATATGGGTAAGTGTGACATACTTTGGTAAAAGTTTACTTTGAACACATAAATCAATATCATAAAGTTGGATTTCGAACTGTGCCCTAAGGTACAATATGGTATGGTTCAACTTTAGCTGAAATCAATGTGTTTTATGTTCATTTGATGATTTTAAGATGGTATTTAAGGTCCTTAATGAAAGTAGAGTCAGGGTCACACTTCCCCAGCAAAATGAAGTAAGTGTGACTACTTTGTTAGTTCACGCTAGACAACAATTTTTAATATTAAAACGCAATTATTACCATGATACTAAACGATGATAATTTATAAATTTTGATCTATACTATATACTTAGTTAGTTATCATAATTTATGATAAAATATAATCCGGGGTAATTGTGAAATTTTAAAATGACGATAATCTTAAAATTGCTTGACAACGTTACCTTTAGTAATAAATTACAATTGATAGTTTATTTACTCATGACAACAGATTATAGCAGTATCAAAATCTCAATTATTTTACGTAATATAAAGGTCAGTTACACTTGCTTCGTAGCTACACTCACCCGTACTGAGCTAACATTAAATGTGTGTGACACCTATCCCCAATCCGCATTGTGCTAACGTGGCTGCCTAATATGTGGCTACGTGCAGTGGGACGTAAGTATATGTATACATATATATGATCGTGATGATGATACAATTATTGTATGATATAAAGTGTAATTTCACGGATTTCCGAATTAATGCCTGCAAGAAAATAGGAATAATATGATAGATTTTTTTGCCGCTACTGTACATACGTCAAACACGTCAACTTTTAATAAATTAAATATATAAGTGTTTTATTTATTTATTCCGAGTACGTTTTAATTAATGTAAATAAATATGTAATTTAAAACCAAGTATATCCCTCCTTCATATCTGTAAATGCACACGCATTTGCTCCAACATTCCAAAGCTATCGGAATAGTGAAAAACAGTGTACCTAAATATAAAAATAAGAATACGGCAAGAACGTGCAAATAGTGCCAAGAAGACTATACCTACAGTTGCCTACAGTGTACTACTCGTAATAGTAGCTACATTACTACAGAGGCCGTGAAGTAATGGGTTGCCGGCCGAATAGAATAGACTATTGTAATGAGGCCGGCAACCCCTTTTCACGCCGTGGTATGTATAGTGCTTTTCTCAGACATGCAATGAAATAAATAAATAAAAACCAAGAAATTAAAGTTTTATTTATAAAAAAACTAAAAGTAAACTACACACAAAATATTACTAGCACGTATATTTTACACGTGTATTTTTATTACCTGTATATATTTTTATATATCTTTGATTTTTTCCGCCTGTTTCTGTCGTTTTCACCACATAACTAGGCGTTTTTTTTAGTTTTTCAAATAATAAAATTGCCATAAGTCAGTGTGCTACTTACTCTGCAGCGGCGCCACCATAGTGAAAATCAATTAATAATATGATGGTATTTAATGATATACCTGAAACGTACATCATGTATCTATAATATTTATGGCTGTACCTGTACTAGGGAACGAAATAATGGGCATTGAAAGTGGCGCCGCCGCAGAGTATGTTCCCCTTAGTACTCATAGATAGAAATAATATGAGCTATTTTTTTCTCATGTAAATTGATGTTAGTAAGGTTAAAAAGCCTAAAAAAGAGCACTTTGCCGGCCTAGGCTTGCAATTTTGAATGAAATTTCATAGAAGACCTCTAGTCTAGCCGCGCCTGAATCGTGACACTTCGCAGCCTATTTTAAGGAACATAATATACTTAAATATTTCATTACATGTTTGAGAAAAGACTGTTAACTAACAAGAGAATGGCACATAAATATATCCTCCTAAGGTCCAGCCATACAAGGAAATAATCCAAAAAAATTCAGTGAAATTTGAATCTACATTGTAAGAAACAGAGTTGGTTTTATTTTGTTTGAAAATTGAACGGATCAAAACAAATGCAACTCTGTTCCTATTGAAAATGATTTAAATATCGTCGAACATAATTAATAAGTCCTATAGACAAGACCGTGAGCCGGTGAACCTTAGGAGGCTAGAACGGAAAATAAAGGTGAGCAAAAGCACAACTTAACTTAGTTTAAATAAACAAGCTTTTAAATAGACGCATGCATTATTGATGAATGAATATTTTTGTTAAGACTTATTTTATATTTAAAAGACATAATCATACTTTATATATGAAGGCAGGAACAAAATAACAGATACGTAAAGTAATTAATATGCACTTATTAAAAGTAACAACCCACGTATATCCGGTAAAGTCCTTCCTAAAATTAGGTTTCCGATAAATTATAAAATTACAACGATATCAGTGTATGTATGTTATAGTGCGACATAAATATTTACTGACAATTTGGTTTGACCAACAATAGATTAGATTCTATCCTGCGAATTAACACCATAATAGGTATGGCAAGATTGGCAAGCATACTCTAATGATTTCATGAACAAAGAATGATACCGCAAGGCCGGCCATACTATCTCCGCCATAACGAGTTTTGTTAAAGCGCCTCGGAAACAAGGAAGTGATTGATAACAAATAAACGAACGCAACAAAGATGCGGTGATACAGATAGCGGTCACAGAGTTCTGTCTATAACATGCTAGGTGGACAAAAGTCAAATATATAATATATATATATATATAAAGTACGTGTACGTGTACATATGTGTACAATTATGGAGCTTTTTGAAGAATGGTAAAAAAAGAAAAAATATAGATATTTCCACCTTTATCAGTACATATGTATTAACACTCTCAGCGCCATAGAACAAACGAATTTATTTTTATGGCAGGACATGTGGGTTGCCGGCCGCCCCAAAAAAATCGAGTCAAGAAGGCTGCTGTGATATTTAGTAACTTTACCGGCAGGCCAAGTAGGCCGCCGGCGGCCCACGTTGATTCTGTTGTAGCAGACCAGTATGATTTTTTAACAACTTTACCCGCAGGCCACGTGGGTCGACGGCGTAACAAAGGCAGAAACACATAATCATAATACATTTTTAGTTCTTGACAAGTCAACGTTTTAACACAGCAGGCCAACATTTCCATTGGCCAATTTTTAGAACCCGGCATTCAAAATATTTTCACGCGCCTGGACGGACACGTGCCTAAACCAACACTGTAAATCCACGTGGATATACTCGTATGCACAGTTTTTAGAAAAAAAAATACATTTTGTATTCCCCACCCCAGCTCGTAGCAGTGTTGGCCAAACGTTAACAGCAATTGACCATTAACCACTACAAATTGAACCGTAAACCGTAACGGACGCTTACACATTACGGTTCAATTTGTAGTGGTTAATTGTCAATTGCATTAACGTTTCGGTCAACACTGGCTCGTAGCATGTAAAGCCAGTGCGCAGATACAAAAAACACACGCACACACAAACAATGGGGGAAACTGGGGAGGGTTAATCACCCCTTTTGTTTTTAGACTAAATTTTCTTAATTATTTTCAGTATTGAAAAACTTTATAGACCATACGATTTAGAATTTATCTATTCATTAATTGATTAGTTGTCATTAATTTGATTTTTTAGAAAAAATACAAATGCTGTCTTAGCAGTTTCTTAGTTTTATTTCTATGAACTCAAAGTTGTTTCTAGTAGGTATTTACCCACACGTCTAACCTGGGCATTGTAAATTGGTAATATATTGGCACCTTGATAACACATAACTTAGGGCAACGCCATAAGAGACCGTCGATTTTGTTAAATGAAAACAAAAGAAATGTCTGGTTGAGCTTTAAAGGACACAACATTACATTATTTCAAGACAGAAAAAAAGTTACCTATTTTGACGCCGTGCGTACCATCACGCGTAAGCCTATTTTTGTGGGATCATTGTGTACCACGTGGCCTGCCGGTAAAGTTTACACATTGGCCCGCTGGCCGCCCACATGGCCTGCTGATAAAGCCAATTAATACTGATGAAAAATCATAGTGGCCTGCGGCACTGGAACTTTTGTGGGCCGCCGGCGTATCATGTGACCTGCCCGTAAAATCTTTAAAAAAATATAGTGGCGTGCTGCACTCGTATGAATGAACGAACTATGAATAACACGGAAGAGTCTGTCACTCTTTGTTTTGCTCGACTTGGCGGGGGCACTGCCATGCCCCCAGATAGTAAACGAGGATTTTGGTTACTCGAGAAGGTTCCTTGTGATAATATTTTAGGAGCTCTACTTCTTTCCAAGGAAAAAGTGTTGTTGGTTCTTTTCCACTATCACAAAGAAAAAAAATGAGGCACTTTCGGACGCTACTAAGTCGACAACGTCGACAAGTATTAAACTGCAAGAAGTGTGGAAGAAAGCTTATATCAAGACAGAGGTAAATATTAGAGCTGGCATTCAATAACTCTATAATAGAACAATTTGGCAAAAGGGAAATACAGAACACCAAATCTGGAAAGGTGATCTCGAAGAACCTCAACTTTTCAACCAAAAGTACTACGAATTACGAAAGACGTGTTATGAGACGATAAAGTGTCCACGGGAGGCGTGGGTAAGTCTTCAAAATGCGTATAAAGACAGGGGTCTTTGCCGAAGACTGGGTTTAATGCGGCAGTTGTTTGGGATGAAGCTCCAGGAGTATCCCGATATGGAATCTTATCTTACGAAGATATGTGATGTCGCACAGCAATTAACCGACATCGAAGCTCCGCTGAACGACGAGTTTCTAGCTGTGATAATGTTAAGTGGGCTCACATCTGACTACGACCCACTAATAATGGCGCTAGAAAACTGCAGTGCGAAATTGTCGAGCGAGCTAGTGAAGCAAAAGTTATTACAAGAACATCAGCGCCGGGATAAAGGAACGGACACCAGCAGTGGTTCCGTTATGGTGGCGAAGCGACGTGACGAAAGACCTGTCAAATTTTTCCGCTGTAAAAGGCTGGGCCACATTTCCAAGAATTATCCAGAGAACAGGAAGACGAAGGGACCCGTTGCCAAAGAAATGGCAAGCATGCTGAGCGCACTGTCGGTGGATGTGCAGAAGGATTTCTGGTACGTCGATTAGGGTGCATCGAGCCATTTTTGCAACCGGAGGGACATCCTTGACGACTTCGTTCCTGACACGAGCTTGGAAGTCAACGTGGCGAACGGCGAAATACTTTGTAGTGCGGGTCGTGGCAGTACCGAACTGCATGTTAAAGACGGTATAAAGACTTTATAACGTTATTAATATTACGAACTTGTCATGCAATTTGCTATCTGTCAGCGCTTTGACGTCAAAAGGTTTTAAAATCGTATTTGTTTCTGATGTTTGTAATATTTATTTTAGAAATGTTTTATATGCTATTGCGAAATGTGAGAATGGTCTTTACAAACTACAAACCGTCTCGAACACACGTAATAGTAAACCGAGATCGTCTGAGTTTGCGTCCGCTGAACATGTCGCGGCGAACGTGGGGACTGGACATGTGATTTATCAAGATGTATGGCATCGCCGTCTCTCTCATCTGAATTCAAGAAGCATGAACCTACTGAAATCAGGTATGGCCAATGGCATTGACTTCAATAACTCTGAGTTCAAACAGTGTATTTCTTGCATTGAAGGGAAAACCCCTAAGTTACCGTTTCCAAAGAAATCATTTATAATTATATTAACCTCAGAAATTCAACTTCGGCGAAGAAGCTATCACACCAAATTTCACACCTTCAAAGTATGATTTTTGAGATACTACTAACTGTCTTATATCCTGTATCGGGACTTAAAACATCTATTTACCAAATTTCAACTCAATCGGTTCAGCGGTTTAAGCGTGAAGAGGAGTTAAAAAAAAGTTAAGTGTTTAAAGTTTATATGTTTTTACTTCGGAAAGGTGTCAATGTTGATACCATAAATTAATTCAGCACCTCCGATTTATACGAAAATGTAACCAAACCCGGCCTAGCAGCTTCACTGATGTAGATAATCAAGATAAACATGAGAGCCCTAAATAAACCTTCAAGAGCGGATATCTCAAAATTCATACAAGATATCAAAAAACTTGACCTAATAAAACTTGTGACAAATTGAATCACCTTTCATTTTGTATAAGTGGCCATGTAGCTCAGACGCATAGTTTCCGAGATATAATCGAAAAACCGAAAAATTTAAACTTTAAACCCCCCTCTTCCCACCAGCACCAGGGTTACGGTCGGTCGGGGACTTTTGATATGTTCATCTCCTAACTAGTCCAAACAAAGCTACGAAGTCAAAAATTGTGTTCCTAGCATTTCCCTCAATACCTTCTTATTGCTTGGCCTATAAAACATTTAGTTATTTTATTAAAACGAAAGACGAAGTTTTTAGTAAGTTTAAAGAATTCAAAGCCCTAGTCGAGAATCAAACAAACAAAACTATAAAGATTCTGCGTAGTGACCGGGGAGGCGAGTTCGTAAATAAAAAGTTTGATGAATTTCTGAAGCAGTATGGCATCAGACACCAGCTAACAATTCGTCATTGTCCAGAACAGAACTCAGTCGTGGAAAGGGCGAATCGCACGATTGTTGAGGCTGCGAGGTGTACGAGTATGTTGCAGGAAGCTGGCTTGGATCAGAAATACTGGGCAGAAGCAATGAATACCGCAGTTTACCTGAAGAACAGATCGAAAACCAAGGCCGTGTTGGGCGTAACTCCTGAGGAGAAGTGGTCGGGATCTAAGGTAAATTTGAACCATTTACGAATTTTTGGTTGTATTTCTTACTCTGACGTAGAGGATCGTATGAAACTTGATCCAAAGTGTAAACCGTACATTTTTGTTAGTTACTGCGAGAATACGAAAGGATATCGGCTCATAGATCCCGCTCATCCTACGAAATGTATATTTTCGCGTAATGTCGTGTTTGTAGAGGACAAATTCTACTAGGACCCGGTTCAGCAACCTGTGGTCAACGAGCCGACTCCGTACATGGCCATTAATTATGATTCTGAAAATGTAGGAGTGCAGACGGTGGACGTTGACGTCGCGGAAGAGCCGGAACCTGCGAGCGAGAACCAGGACATGGATGGTACCGAAAACGAAGAAACCAGTACTTCGGATGAAGAGTACGCTCCTAGGTCGTCATCTTGGGATTCGGAGGAATCGAGAAGACGGAGCGAATTTGAAGATGCGTTTTGTGCGGTATTCACCACTGGTGCGAGTTGCGGCGCGGAAACGCCCACTACCGTGCGCGAGGCACTCGACGGTCCTGAGTCTGCGCAGTGGAAGGGAGCAATGCAAGGTGAGTATCAGTCTTTCTTAGATAATAAATGTCTGGAACTTGTGGACTTGCCGAAGGGGAAGAAACCTGTCAAGTGGAAGTGGATATTTAAGAAAAAGAGAGGTTTGAATGGAGAGCTGCTGCAATACAAGGCTCGATTGGTTGCGAAGCGATTACTCTTAGCACTGGCGGCAGAATATGAAATGGAAGTTGATCATATGGACGTCAAGACAGCTTTTCTAAAGGGAGACTTGAAAAAAGAGGTAAAAAGGAAAAGCGTTTCGTTTGCTGAAGGCTGTCTACTGATTGAAACAAGCCAGCAGATCATGGAATGAGAAGATAAACGACGTTCTTGTGAAAAAGTTGAAGTTTAAGAGGCTGGCGTCCGAGCCGTGTGTCTACGTTTGATCGAATAACAATGGAATTGTCATTCTTGGCATTTATGACATTTTGATATTCAGCAATAATCAAACTGAGAAAAGGGTGGTAAAAGAGGAGATGATGAAACAGTTTGTTATGAAGGATCTTGGACCTGCGAAATGTGTATTGGGAATACATGTCAGCCGGAAAGATGGAATAGTAGATTGTACAACACGGGCACAAAGCGATTTATTTTCACACGAGGCAATTTATTGGTCCGAGCGGCAGCGAGGACCAATATAGCCGAGGATAAAAATAGGCGTTTGTGCCTGAGTTATACACACTGCTTTTCATTTCGATTGTGAGTAAAATAAAACAATGGCAAACAAATAAAATACTTTTTTTTAACACGTCATTTATTTTAAGCCCACTGCACACTCGTGCGCGAATCGCGGCGCAAAGCCGCGAACGCGAGTGTGGTGTCGATTTCGCTGATTAGCGAACTGTCTACACTCGCGTTCACGGCTTCGCGCCGCAATTCGTGTGGAGGGGGCTTTAAGTATTTATTCATACTGCCAAATTATAACTACATTTTGTAGTTTATTTCTATAATAACTACTCTGTATTGTAGGATTTTAAATTGTGTACGTACCAGATTTTTTTTTTTTTAATTTCTTGTACACAATAACGTTACATGTAGATTTTCATACTAAAGCATTACGTTAAACACTTATTTATGTTATTACCAAAACCTTTAACCAAGGCGTTTTGGCCGAAGGGTGTGAATGTCAAGTTCCCGGGGTTCCGCGGCCGGCTCCCTAACACTGCGGGGTTCCGTAATAACTAATATATCGACGGCATAAAGTGTTTTATAGTTTTTAGATATATTTTTCCATGCTTTTATTTAGTTTCACCTGTCCCGTTGTCTGTCTGTGTGTTGGTCTGTAATCAAATCTTGCAAGTTAAATTTTACCCACTTCCCGGTGTCCGATTTGCTGAAAATTTGCATAGGTACATATGTAAGTTGGGTGACAAGGCAATATTATGGTACCTACCGTGCTGATCTGATCTGATGATGGAGACAGGAGGTGGCCATAGGCACTCTGTGATAAAATAAAACAACGAAACCTAATTGTGTTTTGGAGTTTTTAGAATTGTCTCCATGAGTATTAAAGCCTATTCTTTAATTGCGTAGACTAAAATGACAACCACAAATGTCAAACGTAGAAATAATGATACTAGCTTAAAATAAACAGTGCTGATCCTTGATTTCAGTTCGTGAAAAACCGATAAATATTAAATTAGTTTTAGATTCAAAATAAACAATAAATGAAATGTACTCGCTACATAATAGGAAATCCATACTTAATATTATAAATGCGAAAGTGTCTCTGTCTGTCTGTCTGTCTGTTACCTCTTCACGCTTAAACAGCTGAACCGATTTAGTTGAAATTTGGTATAGGGGTAGTTTGAGTCCCGGGGAAGGACATAGGATACTTTTTATTCCAGAACTCGCCCCTTAAGGGGTTGTAAAGGGGTGTGGAAATTTGTATGGGAAATTAATAACCGCTGAAGCGATTAAGACGAAATTAGGTATGGACATAGTTCGAGTCCTAGGATGAATAACTTGGTGCATTATGAGCTACCTATATATGATATGTAGCTTCGAGGTCACTGTTAATCTTACAATAAAATCGCTTTTAAATATTAGAAATATTGTGTATACACCTGGATACAAAATTTCTTAATGCCTCAAAATGATGGCATTTTTACCTACACTATTTCACCCTTTTAATACCTCTCCTAGTGTCCCCTTTTAGCGCGTCACGGATTATCCATTCATTGTGTTACAGACACTTATCAACAAATATAAGTACTGTAAAGGAGTGTAACCTTTACAGCCTTTTTATTAGTAACTGGCAACAGCCACGTTTTGAATTTAGAATCGTATCGCCCTGTCAAATGGAACGGGGGTGCGTGTTCGCCATTCCTTGAGAGGCAGCCATCTCCGCTAGTCATATTTATTTGTAACTAGAAAAATTGAATAAAAAAAGATAAGAAGAGATCTATAACAGCAGTGCTGAAATAATTTTTTTCCATTCCAAATCCTCCCACTAGGCGTAACCCCTTTACATGGTGGGGTGCGGGGTATATAGAAACGGAGCTTTGAAGTAGTACTTGCTTAAGATCATAGAATAAGGCTGAATCCTCCTTTGTCACAAATGAAACTGCTGTGCCGGTTTTACCGGCACGACCAGTACCGCCGATACGATGTGTGTAGTCCTCAATCGTTTTGGCCATATCATAGTTGATGACCATGCTAACATCCTTGATGTCAATACCACGACCAGCAACGTCAGTTGCCACAAGGATGTCTTTGGTTCCGTTCTTAAGACTTGCCAATGCGAAATCACGTTGCTCTTGCCCTTTCCCGCCATGTAGCGTGCAAGCATTGAAGCTCAGCTTCTCGAGACCTTTAGCCAAAACATCAGCTCCTTTCTTCTGGTTCACGAATATGATTATTGGAGGTTCAACATTGCTTTGCAATATCTCTGTCAGCTTCCTACGCTTCTCGTTTTCACCGATCATGTAAACGACTTGTTCTGTACGATCAACTGGCTTTCCTAAAGATCCTATGTAGACAATACCCCTTTACAGTACCTCCCAAACGTTTATTTTCGGTTAGTACCGGTTGTAGCACATCACTATTTATAAGACGTAAAAAACTAGCAACACATGAAATGTCATTTTAGTCTACGCACTAAAAGAATAGGTTTTAGTTGCCTGTGGAAATAAAAGTACAGTCAGCGATAAAAGCTTGATCCCAAAATTTATATTTGCCAAAAACTTATTTTATAATACCTCACTGAAATAAAGATTTGATTATTATCTGCTACTCTAATTTTGTTACCTAATACGTTAAACTAAAGAGTATTGCATTGGACAACGAATCGAAAGCTTCTTCCAGTGCTAATAGTTTTACAAATAGATATTTGTCTATGAATGTAAAAGCAGAATTGTGGCAGGTAGGTACTTTTGGGGCTTTATTCTATCCGATACTATGGGTAACTACTGTACCACTAAGTACCTACTAAAATTCAATGTTTGGCTAAACAGTAAACACTTTATAATCATATCTAGCGGCATAGCCAAGTTAGGTACGTCTTAAAATTCGTGTAGTAACAAAAAAAATGGTTTAACTCTCGATGTCGACGTTGCAGTTTTTGTAGTCCTAAAATTAGCACCTCTTCATCTGAAGAGGAGGAGGTATCTACCTCCTCCTGCTTTTTTGTCTCGTAGGACATGGCCCATGGGTTGCCGAGCGAAGCCCAAGCTTCCAAAGAATCCCAAGTCAGCCGTGGCAAAAATTCCGTGTTCAACGGTGATGATACTGACTACGCTGCCGACAGTATACCAACTATTAAGTATTAATTACACTACCGGGGTTATATTACCTATATTTTTATTTTTAGTTAACTACATAAATCGAAATTTGTGGTAATTTTGGCAAATCTGACTAATGCTGAAAATTCTAAAGAGAACTGTTCTGGACTGGTTAGGTGCTGTCATTTCTTGTTATATGTACTTAGATATTATGCATAATTGTGTAGCTAAATCTCCAAACATCAATTTTATTAACTTTTGGATGTTTAAAGTGCAACATAAAATAAAATCTTTTACTTCCTCCTAAGTAATAATCTAAATTTATGCTACTCGCTCAATTCAAAGACTGTCCTTACAGGACACGAAAAAATCATAAAAAGGCATTTCATTTAAAGGTTCAAAATAGCATTACATTATCAATAAGTGCCCCCTTGTGAACCGTAGATCGGTAGTAAATCCCATGACAAAATTGACATCGTTTTTGTGTAGGCACACCTACACCTACACCTAAGTAATTAAGTCAGAAGCGCCGCTACGCTAATCGGCGACAAGTTGTTGGTTGTTCAACTTGTTCAGTAACAACATGACCATGAATAATGCGGATACGATACATTATTAAGAGCACTATTGATAAATGCAGTGAAACTGGAAGTTTTTTATGACATTAGGTACATAAAACCCCGAAACCGAATCAGTGAATCATTTATTTATTTATTTATTTAAACTTTATTGCACAAGCAAAGAAAAATGTACAAATGGCGGACTTAATGCCAAAAGGCATTCTCTACCAGTCAACCATTAGGTCAAACAGAGACATAAATGTTGGTGCAGGATAGATTCATGAATTATGACGAGAAATAGAACCAAAAAAAGTCAAATCATTGACTTTGATTGAAGGTTTAATATTAATAATAATTACTATTATTTCTTGTGCTCACAGCTACTCTTATCAATCACGCTACCTATCAATAAACTGTTATCGTGAGTGCATAGTATGATTTATTAATAATCATGTTATAACGGAGGACCGTGCAGTATTCATTAATTATGTGTATAATACAATTTCCAGTTCCCAGCGTGCTTGTAGAGTTAGCTAAAAATATTTCAACACGCAAAACATCGACAATGATTCTATTGCAAAACAGTAAGTTCCGACAGGAGGGTATTTAAATAAAATATATCTAAGTGCGTTATTGTTATTAACGTCCCTTAGCACAGTTGTTAATTTAGAAAAAATATGGTTCCCTTTTTTGAAAATAGACGAGTTGTATATAATTGTTTTTAGAACAATACGCTCAGAACATAAACCATATTGTGGAAAAACTTTATCCAAGTAAAAACATATTATTACACTGAAGACTATATAGCATCAAAGATGAGAGATTTTATTAGCTTTTCTTTATAGAAACCTCATCTTAACATCATTTACAACTTAGTTCTCACAAAAAAACCAAAATGCCTTCTTATATTAAAAATAAATAATATTTACGGACGAACAAAAAGCATGCTAGTGATACCGTTCTGCATACCAAGTGTAGCATCATCTACATTTAAAATACAACACAATGCAAGCTGACCTGCTTCAATTCAATCAAGGGAATAAGGGACTCACCCAACACCAACATTGACCTTGTGAAAATTTCTTGGCAAACTCGTGCTACGAAACCTATGTACCGGTCATGAGAGGAAAAAAAACATTATAGATACTTATCAAAAGGAAAAACATCAAAAAAGATATGTCTAAATGTATAAGTGTAATGCAATGACTAATTCCTCCTATTTGTTTTATCTTGCTAAAACAAATCGAAATGCGAAGTACTTAAAAGTGATAGTGATGTGGATAAACGAATATTAGCACTATTTGTGACTGAGATATTCCGGCTAACAGAAGTTGAACCTAATAAGTTAACCCTTTTTTGATGTCATAATTCAACTCTAATAAAATAATCCTTTAGTTTCGAAACGGATTTACCGTTTCTGTTTCACGCATGACGGCAAATGCGTGTCTTGAGACCAGATATTAGCATGGTTGTATTTGCGCAAATATCACTCTATCTATGGCTGCTTCTATTTTATTTACCTTATAAGGGAAATAGTGCCAAAAAATAGTGTTGAATTCTTTTCTGAGATAAGTGAGTAGCAAGCATGATATAAACGCCATACATCACATTGTAGTTGGTTCAACTTTTGTTTACCAAAAAGTTCCAAAAACATTACCAAAAAATTTGTTTGTGACACTGTGTATCACATAAATTACTAAAGAAAATGTTGTGTTAGTAACAATCAACCAGTCACAATCTCACAATAAAGGAACCTAAAACATTGAAATATTTCTATCTAGCTCGTTTAGAATTCCAATAAAGTTGTGTTTGAAACAAAATAAGGATATGAACAAATACGTACTTAGATCCCAGCGATCTACATTTCCTGTGTGTAGGTATGAATTTGGAGTGGGGGTAGTTGGTGTGCAGGCGGAGCGAGCCGGAGCCGAGCCGGTGCGAGGGCGAGAGCGAGTAGGCGGCGGGCGCACCGGCCACGCCGGTCTCTTTCACGGACTCCTTGGACCCGGCGCAGCTGCCGACGGGCGAGGGGGACTCCAGCTTTAGTGACAATCTGAAAAACCACATACAGCTCGTTAATCCGGCACTAAAATGGGGGTACAAATGATCACTCTATGTCCTAATTTACTATGTGCGCTTATTATCGCACTTCAATCTCTATATAAATTGCTAAGTTCCAGATAACAGTAGTATTTTCTTTGAATTTAGTATTGTGTATTTCTAAGACATACTAAAAACATATCAAAATAAATATAAAGATTTGCTCTAACTTTCAGTAATCCGAGTTTTCCAGTAATCCGGCTGTCTTGTATCAGCATTAGTGCCGGATTAGTGAGAATATACTGTAGGTATTAAAAAAAATTGGGCAAAAAACCTAAACCCAGCCGAGGCCAGTCAGATTATTTTTATTTTATTTAACTAAGACTTCAAAAACCCACTGCTATTTGGTGAGAGAATGAATGTTATAAAGCTGCGGCTGCAAACATTTTTAGCGACGGAACCCTTTTGGAGAGCACCACCAGAGATAAAGGAGAGCTGGTTATTGATTTGTTTTCGCTTTTTCCCGCGGAGCCCCCACAGAGACTTTGCGGAGCCCTAGGGTTCACTTTGAGAATGCATGGCTGGTAGAAAGAGCGTGGAACTAAAGCGGTATAGAAATAGGACATCGTTTATCCTTGTTTCCCCAATTAAGAGCCAACAGGAGTGGTCATTTCTCCATACAAACGTACTCGACTGTTTCCTCCGTGGTTTTTGAAGCTAGAGCAATGATTTTTTGAACACAGATTAATATTGTCAATATCTGTGTCGGACTGTTTTGCTTTTTTTGATATTTTTGTTTTTTAAGAAGGTAGAGCCCTTCAAACATGGCAAAAAATGGCCTTACTGACTATGCCGCAATGAGAAGCGTGGTATTCAAAACTGATATGAATTAGCCAAAAAATCAAAACAGTCCGACACAGATAATTTCATAATCATCTAGATTTCCAAATTTCGTTACGATTGGTTAAGTTTTGGAGGAGGAAACAGTCGAGAACGAAACCTCGATTTTTGAGATTTTTACGCAGGATTTTTGGCCTAAGCTGCAGTTGTCCTTATCGCACTAATTTTAGGGGCGGGTTCAAGTTTCTAAATACGTACACAGACAGAAAAGTGATGTGCAATAGTCGACATTTAACGTCGATAATCTAGTGATGTCATAAATTATCGATAAACCATAAAAAAGTCGCGATTTTCCTCTTACTAGGCGAAGTAAGTGAACTGAGTATGTACATTGGTCCCAGGGGATATCGTTTAACACTATTATGCCGTGATTCATATAAAGCTGAGCTGACGCACTAGCTACGAGTTTAAGTCCTGGCTACCCCCCAAAAAGGGAGGGGAAAAGTCGGCGGTCCAATTTGCCTCTATTTCTACCTATCTGTTGCTATTACATCAAATTTGGTATAATTTTGTGTAAATTAGGGACGAATAATTTATTTTAGAAATAATAGTTTCACATTTCCATACACTAATATGGATATATGAACGAAAACTTAAAATGATATATAATTTTCTGTCACTGATTTGCTCTTTAGAATCATACATATTGTGAATTACTTCTTCGTTTTAGGTAACTGAATTCATGAAATATCCTTCTACAACCTGCAATCCAATTAACATTTCAACTTTTACAGGAGAGTATAAAAACATAACATAACATGGACATACAAGAAAACATTGTTGTGAGATCAAAATTAATAAAATAAACTTACTAATATTTTTTTAAACCCATTTTCTGATCTCCGTGCGGAAAGTGTCAAGTGTCTTATGGTGCCCTATTGATATGCCGAAAAAAATACGCCGATTTTTGTTTCGCCGACAACGATTCGCCGACGGGTTCTTTGGCCGAGTAACGATCGGCAGAATCTCATTACACATAATAGTCGTTTGCAAGAGTAGTCAATAAGCAGAGCAATTGATACGCATATTTACTGTTCGTAGAATAATCATCGTAGAGAAACCATTGGTCGAAACACAATAGGTCGAATGTTCATTTGGCATTAATATTGATTAGCAGAACTTCTCTTATTTATGGATAGACTAGGACATGACTAACCTACACAATAACTTTTAGTTTGAGTCTGATAAAGATGGTTTTGATAATTTAATTGTCTACTTGATGATTTAATTGTCTACTTATGTTCACTAACAGAAGTTACCATAAAATTAAAACCTATATTAGGTATGCTTTTGTTCATATTTAGGTTAAACATTGATTAAAACCTAAACTAGAAGCAATTACGGTATCTGGTTTTATTTAATATCTAGTTTTTTGTGACACAAGCTTACAACGGCAGCAGGATAGATGTGATTCTTCAGCGGGCAATCAATTAACAAGAGGATATATTTTAAAAGAAAAAACATATAAACTTAATCATTTTAATAATTTTTATAAATCATCACCTGTATAAGCCAGCAATCTGTTTCTAATTATTAATCTAATCTAGGTATACCTATAGATTTGACATACAGGATGTTTTTCCATCTAGGTACAGTGTACTAGGATGATGGGAACCATGAGGAATTGAGGTAACTTTCAAATTTTAAAGGCACGTGTATAGTGATTTCGTTGTTTTCTAAAGTAACTAATCCATTTCCTCCCGAAAACCATCAATTTGATGTAGTGCAACTGTAGCCTTACCACGAGTTTGGCACTACATACTCGCTAACGTCTTCGTAACTTACTTTTTATACATATACTTAACGCATATACTTAAAAAAGGATTATATTTTATTTCATCCTTTTTGAAGTCGGTTTTTTTTGTAAGAAGTTTTAATTGCGAAAATAACGATTAACATTGCTTAAACGAAAAGATTACTCTGCCAAATGAAAATCGTCTAATAATAGTTCTGCTAATCTACACAGAAGCGAACTGAACTGTATGTGAACCAAGAGTCTGCGTAACTTTAGTCGACCAAAAGTTACATCTACAAATTAATCACTCTGCGAACCGATGTTCGGCGAATCGTTGTCTGCGAATCGATAATCTGTTAAAAATTATTCGGAGAATCATTAGGTACCCATTCTTTCAATCTCGGAAATAGATAGAAATCACTGGGGGCGAGATCTGGTGAATACGAAGGATGCTTAAGGATATCGAACTTAGCATCACGAATTGCGGCCATTGCAACGGCGGACTTGTGTGCCGGGGCATTGTCCTGGTGGAACAGCATAACTTTCGAGAGTTTACCTCGCCGTTTTTCGCGGATCTCATTGCGCAATGTTGCTATTTGTTTGGCATATGAAGTGCCCGTAATAGTAGATCCATGCTCGAGATACTCAATCATTACTACCCCTTTACCATCCCAAAAAACAGAGCCCATGACCTTACCGGCAGATGGGCCCACCTTGAATTTCTTCGGAGTTGGAGAAGCTGGCCTTTTCCATGTCATAGACTGCAGTCGTCATGTTTCGTCCATTGTTATAAATCGCGCCAAAAAAAGTTCCCGGTTTTGCTGTATTAGGTCCAAAGCTTCTTGACACATCCAGACTCTAGTTTGTTTTTGCGTGTCAGTAAGCATTCTTGGTACCCAACGCGCAGATACCTTTTTCAACCCAAGCATTCATGTAAAATATTATGCACGCTCCCCGTTGAAATTTTTACATTTTCAGCAATAAAACGAACCGTGACACGACGATCCGCTTTAACTAAGTTTTCGACTTTTTTCAGTTACTGCTGTAGGAGGGCGTCCGGAGCGGGGGTCGTCCATGGTCGATGTTCTTCCACGTCTAAATTCGCCGCAGCAACGTGCGACTGTCGAATACGGAGGAGCATTAGACCCTAAAGTGTCCCGCAAATCTAAATTGACTTGGTCCGTATAAAAAAATTTCAAACACAAGTATTTGATAACGGCGCGCAGTTCAATTTTCTCTATTTTCGCTAACGTACTCAATAGCATTGCAAAGAAATGACCGTAAATTTTTTTTAACAAAAGTTCGTTTTTTTTTTCATAGCAATCAGCTAGATAGATTCGCTTTACCGGCCAGTATTTAATTTCCTAGTATTGAAAGACTTTGCATCTCATTCTCACTTTATATTGAACGCCTCTCGTAACTTTGCACCACTCGAAAAATCGCATTATTTTCGTACTTTTTTTGGCATTCTCAATATAAGTCCAAAACTGTGCATTTCTACCAAAAAAAGTCTATAAACAAACTAATTTTAACTGAAATTGCTACAATTTAAGACTAGAATCAACTCTGTAGGCTACATACTTACCGCGATACACCTATGCAAAAAGGGCCAATTTTGTCCAGTATAGTGAAATTTTCTGATTTGGTCAATTTTTGACCGCGAAATCAGGGAAAATACTCATTATACGGGTATAGTTATTTGTTATACAAGGGTGCAAAGTTGTATTTTACCCGCGAGTGTAGAACTGAAACACGAGCAAGCGAAAGGATTCTATAGGTGAACCACGAGCGAAGCGAAATAGCTAAAATAGAATCCTGAGCGTAGCGAGTGTTTCAACACACGAGAAGTAAAATACATTTGCGCCCGTGTATAACACAAAACTTTTCACCTCACTATAGCGAGGAAAATGCAACATTCATAGGCGTTAGATAATCTTCATCACTGGAATCACTCATTTCTTTACGATATTATAACAGAAAACTCTGGAAGTTGTGTATTTTTACGCGAGTCGGTGAGAAAAGTTTTTTATTAAAAAAATTGTTGACAATGTTGACATTTCTGACGTATGAAATGTCAACGGTGCATTTTGAAATTGCATCGACTCAACTTGTGCGTTCAGAATTATATTTAACATCATTATAAAAAAACGAACGTTTCTTATGGAATTTTAAGGTTTATGACTTAAAATCATTAAATAAAGCTAAATTTGGTATTTTTCATTAGATTCTCAAACCATTTATTTAATGATAATTAATATCGAACGAATCATTATCATAAACGATTTACGTTTTGTTATCTGTCAAGCTACTTAAACACGCTCCATCCAAGGTCAAATTACTTTCCCCACTAGTGGATAAAACGCGTTTTTCCCCGCTTGTATTGAAGGATAAAAGACAACTTTCCGAGCTAGTAAGGGGACAAAATCATAGAAGGGTCTTGTAGCAAATGTAATTAGCATTATTTATTTAAGTAAAGAATGACATATGTAAACCGTACCGTTTACTCACAAACATTAAAAATAAAATAAAAAACCGGCCAAGTGCGAGTCGACTCGCGCACGAAGGGTTCCGTACCATTACGGAAAAAAACAGCAAAAAAAATCACGTTCGTTGTATGAGAACCCCATTTAAATATTTATATTATTCTGTTTTTAGTATTTGGTGTTATAGCGGCAACAGAAATACATCATCTGTGGAAATTTCAACTGTCTAGGTATCACGGTTCATGAGATACAGCCTGGTGACAGACAGACAGACGGACGGCCAGACGGACGGACAGACGGACAGCGGAGTCTTAGTAATAGGGTCCCGTTTTTACCCTTAGGATACGGAACCCTAAAAATGGGAAAACTATATTTTGTGCAAATTAGCTCTGTTTAGTTCTCACAATGGTTTGAGAGTAGTTCAAAAGGAAAACTATTTACATCCTTAACAAATAATATTTTCTCAAACATGCTATGTAACATTGATATTACGTTCTTTATATTAGGCTAAGAAGTATCACGTTTCAGGCGCGGCTAGACGAGAGGTCTGTAATGAAATTTCATACAGGATGCAGGCCTAGGCCGGGAAGTGGCTTTTTTTTAATTTCTATTTCACATATAATTGTGGCACAGCATCATGGCATTCAGCCATTAAAAAATAACTATAAGCAATATTTGCTTTTTGGTTTGTTTATGACATTCTGCCAATACGCCTGTTTTTTTTTCTTTTTTGAACCTGACGGGCTCTATGGCACTAGGGCCATTAGAGCGGTAGGACTGTGTGGGGGGATGGTAGCCTGGGGAAAATCCAGGACCCTTCCGCATCACACGAGACGGTTTTGCTACGCTGTAATACTCCTAGTTAAAAAAAAACTATATTTGATTGATATATATAGTTGGTCAAGCAAATTTTGTCAGTAAATAAGAAAAAAAAAACTACACATCCTTTTCTTTTGGGTGTTAGTACTAGTGTAAGACAAAGATAGTATGATTCTCTCTGTCTATGTTTGAAATAAGACAGTCCTTTGACAAACTATATACCTATATTAAACGTTTGAGAAAAGCACTATACATACATCGCGTTGTCGGCCTCTGTAGTAATGATTGTAAATATTTATTAAATATATTTACAAGGCATAAAAAAGAAGTTCATTTTGAACGCTTCGTGAGTGGTTCATTAAAGTCGTCTAATTCAGCCTGAAAAATAGGCATGTCTACGTCGTCTTTTATTTTTTTCGCAATTTGAAGCTCGGGAGGACCGAGCATTTGAAGCTTGACTACACAGATACAGCCGCCTCCGCTCCAGTCTGTCTGTACCCGCGTGATAAAAATTTGCGAACGGAGGGGGATGCCACTTTGCTCATTAGGATGAGCCCCTGTTCGGTCTTTTTCCACCCTCAACCACTTCTGAATTTGGTGGTAAGCGTGCAATGTTGCACCATCTTCCGTTGGAGGTCAACCTCAGAAAACTAACACTTTTTACAAGTTTTTTGTAGCGCAGGCTGTGGAGAGTATCTTTAGTGTACTTTCCTCCATAGAGAGCTACAAGGCAATACTTTGCGGCATCGGCATCTATGATTGCTTGGTAGACTGAATTAGTTTGGAGGAACACTTTTATTCTGAATGGCGCTTTACAGTTTGTCCTTCCCATGCCAGAAAAAGGCAGAGGTGGTTTCGAACCTAGTGAATGCGTGGAGGAACAACTTGAATACTTGATCCTCCAAATCACCACAATTTAATGAGATTGAGGAATATCGTAAGGGGCCAGAATCATCACTGCCACTTTTCTGGAAACAAAACATTTTTCATAGCCGATTTCAAACCATTGAGAAGGACAAAGAATCCACATCATGTCCAATGAATAGCACTAATGAAAAAGAGGTGCGACACCACGACTTCACTGGGTGCGACTCCATGTCTGCCCTTTTTTGGCATTAGAAGAATAAACTGTGGAGCACAATTCAGAAAAACATTGAACTCATCACCAAATTTGAATGTTCCTCAAACCTATGCTTACCAAGACATCGCTGATGATGAAGCGAAGTGCCTAGTAACTCTGTTTGGTGGAGACTACACTAAAGATACTATTCACAGTCTATGTTGAAAAAAATGTTAAGACGGCCGCCTTTGCTAAGACTGACCTCGCCCGTTTGCTTACAACGGAAGATGGTGCAATATTTCACGATTACCAAACTAACCACCAAGTTCTGAAGTAGTTGGGAGTGGAAAAAGTTGCCACTCAATGTGAATGGAAAATATCGAGTAGAGGTTTATCCCAATAAGAGTGATAAGCGAAGTAGCTTCCCCGTCCCTTCTGAATTTTTTATCATGCGGGTGCAAGAAAGGCTGTAGTGGAGGCGGCTGAACCTGCATAAAAGCAGGCCTCAAATGCTCAGTTATGCAAATTTTTGGTGTATCTTGTTACAACGTCGCCAAACTTAACATTGCAGAAGAAATTGAAAACGAAGTCGACATGCCGATTTTCAGGCTGAATTAAATACAGCAATTACATTGAACCATCCGCAAAGCGTTCAAAATGAATAACTAACGAAAAAAAATGTTCTATTCGATGCCATGTTCTTTGTTTAATAAATATTTACACTAATTATACATATTTTAAATATATATATATGTTAAGGATGTAAATAGTTCGAAGCTGCAAACTTGGATTTACAATGCTGGTAGTGATCCTCACAACATATTAAACAATCAGAACTAGATTGCGAGTTTAGTGATTTTTGTGTTAAATATGACGGGCCTATTATTTCATTTAAATTTAGATTTTCTTGGCAAGTGTGACAAAAAACATTGTCGTGTAACTCCGGGGGTAAGAATGTTGTAAACTGCTCGTTTACAAAATCTATTACGGAGTTATATCTATCTTTGATAATTCTAAAGAGCAAATCAGTGACAAAAAATTATATATCATTTTAAGTTTTCGTTCATATCATCATTAGTGTATGGAAATGTGAAACTATTATTTCTAAACGAATATTAACCGAAAAATAAGTTTTTAAGAAAATAAGTAGGTATAAACGGACCGCGACTTGCCGCACAACGGCGCGTGGGCCTCGGCACAAATAACGTGCGCGTCTGTGTGCGTGCACCACACACACTAGCTACGCGGCGCCGCCCCCGTCAGCGCGACGGCGATATACACGTTCAAATCTCAAAATTGAGAACGGGCTCACCCACCTCCTGTTTCGTCTTAACAAATTTAATATTTGGAACAGTTTTCTTTCGTAGGGTCTCAGCTTGTAAAATGTCAATGCAAAATACTGGAGGTTTCAACGAAGATCATTTATGGTAATATGTATAAATGCATGTGAGGGTTTGTTGAATACACTTACTTGTACTGATCATCTTCCAGGAATTTCTGAAGCTCCTCTATATAACGAACGCTGTTAAGATATGTGGCTACATGGGGCAAAGGTGTAATATCATATTCCGATGTTTGGTATTTCCCAATTGTTTTTAAAACTACCGCCATTTTGGCGGTCCGGTGAGGCGAACGAGCCGGGTGGGCAATGTTTATATATGTTAAATCTGTTAAAAATATACCTGCAACAAAAATCCTTCATAAGCTTTTTGAGAACAAGACTAGAAATCTCCTCCAGCTACAGCTAGCTACTGCGGCCTCACCCTTGTGCGATACGTAAAAGACGGCGACTCGAAGCCTATTTTCTATATGTATTTTTTTTTATGATAAATAGGCAGGCGTTTGACCACGATCCCACCTGATGATAAGTGATGATGCGGTCTACGGTGGAGCACGCTTACCTATGAGATACCTATTAACTCTTGCCTTGAAGAGCCCCAGATTGTACTCATGCGGAAACACAGACTCGGGCAGGGCGTTCCACTCCTTGGCAGTTCGCATTAGAAATGTGGAAGCAAAACGCTTCATGCGTATTTTTGGAGTTCCTACCATGAAGCAATGCCGGAGTGCCGTTTGTCTTGTAGTCCGATGGTAAAAATGGGACGGAGGAATAAGGTTGTGCAGTTCCTCGGCACACTCTCCGAAATGTATCCTGTAAAAGATCGACAGGCTGGCAACCTTGTGACGATGCTCCAGACTTTGGAGTCGAGCATTCGTCAGATTGCTGTCATTAATGATTCTCTTGGCCCTCCTCTCAACTGACTCGAGCGCCTCAAGCTGGTATTTTGCAGAGCCATCCCACACATGAGAACAGTATTCTACACACGATCGGACTTGTGCTTGATAAAGGTCGAGCAGCTGCCTAGGTGTAAAATACTGCCTCACCTTGTTGAGGATGCCTAGCTTTTTTGCCGCTAACTGTGCTTTCGACTCGATATGCGGGCCGAAGTTGAGTTTCGAGGTCAAAGAGATTCCGAGCAGCTCAAGATGGTCGGTTAATGGAAGGGATACATCTCGTAAAGTAGGAGTGAGATGGAATGGACTCCGTTTAGCAGTTTAGCATTGAACGCAACCAAATTGGCTTCACCCCAATTGGAGACTGCCTTCAGTGACACGTTCATGCGTTTATGTGGAGCAGGAAAAGGGTCGCTGAAAGCACGGACCCTTGAGGGACTCCAGCATTGATTGCCATTCGATCGGACGTGCAGTCATTAATGACAACCCGAATCGATCGATCCCTCAAAAAGTCTGATACCTAGTCACAAAGACTAGTGGGTAGACCGAAGGACGGTAGCTTGCTAATAAGACCCTCGTGCCAAACCCTGTCGAAGGCCTTCGATACATCCAGCGAACACAACGCATATATGTACATGTACGCGTATATGTACATAACGAGTAGTTCGCCCCGAACTGAGAACTTTCGGTTCGCCCAAAAACTCTATAGCGCCTATACTAACTCTAGAGCCCGCTCCTAATTTAATGAATATAACTATAATAAATCAGCTTAATATGCGTCCCAATGCTGGGCACAGGCCTCCTTTCAAGCGTGAAAGGGTTTGGACCATTAAATATCTATTAATTTAAAAATCCATTTTATGCCAAAAATGCCTTATCATTTTGGAAAAGAGCTCCTCAAACTGCTGAATCTATTTCTATCCAACATATCTGAGAACCACCGCAAGGAAACTCGCTTTCACGTTCAAAAAACCACATCGAAATCGGTCCTTCCGTTCGAGACCTACGATGCCACAGACAGACATTGGCGTCAAACATATAACACCCCTCTTTTTTTAACCCCCGCGTCGGGGCGGGGGTGTAAAATAGAATGCCTTCAACGACACGTTAACCTTAGTTCATTTAAATTAGAACAAATTTACTTATGTTATTGCGTAACAAACTATTCTCTGTGGCATCCAGCCGTGTGTTCCAAGTTGAATGTAAGAACTTCGCTTCGCTCGCTCGTTCGATAAGGAGAGCATCGAAACTTGACAGTTAATTGCTATACTATCCTTATTACTGGATCTAGGCATCGGGCAACAGCATCGGTGGAGGTCAGAATGACAGCTCAGCAAAACTTTTCAGTTGGAAAAAATATATGGTTGTCTGTAAAGTCGGTTTACAGAGGATAATTTTGCGTGATAACGTCATTGATCTTTGTACTTTTTACATTTATTATATATATAGATAGGATTTTGTCACGTTACCGTGGAGATCTGTCCACAACGTGGCCGTAACGTTACCATGGAATCTGTCCACAACGTGACACTTTTTCGTGCATGCTGCCGGTGTTCATCGATTTATAAGACGTTATCACGTCAAAAATGAATTTCAAAGTACGAGAAAACTCCCGAATTTATAGAGAGCCGGTCCTATATTTTATCATTATATAGAATAAATAACATATTATTTTAAACATTATTTCTGAAACAAAAACAGTAGGCGATGATGGTAAATAACGTTAAACATCACCTGGCATTTGTGTTCCTCAACATGAACGTCTGATGGCAAATTATGACAGTGGATGCAAGATCTCCTGCCACGGATCTAATTTCTACAGTGTGGAAAAAAAATTATGGGCCCTGGAGGGAAAGTGCCTTAAAACCTTAAGTTAGCTCATCGTACTTAAAGGAAACATTCTTTTATTTTTGAATAGAAACAAATCTGCATTCAAAGATTATTATTAAGATATTAGCTTAAGGTTTTAAGGCACTTTCCTTCTAGGGCCCGTTATTTTTTTCCACCTGTATACTACTATCTACTATACTTACTAGGAGATCCTAACTATTGTTAAGTTTAACCAATACTTTAAAAAAAATAACATTTTTCATGTTCAGTTGCAGTGGCGCTTATCTTCACTCCAAGGTAACTGCCCTTTACCCTGTGATCCAGACCCCATTTCCCATATCAAGTGTTTTGATGGTAAGTATTCATTGTACAACAATGTGATTTAGTTATACGTAATATTGTATGTGGTGATAAAATTATATTAACATGAAATTCATAATTTTCATAAGGCAACATTTTATTCCATATATTATTAAAACTCTAAATGAACTTACCCATAAAAGGTATGCAGGGTAAAGATATGCTTTTCAAATATTCTCTCAGGGCTGTCCAGTTATCTTCTTCGCCAAACAGTTCTGCTAGTTTATCAAATTGTTGTTTATCCTTCTTTGATAAGCATGCCCATGTTTTTGTCAATCTAGTAAACATCAATAAACATGTTACTTATTTTTTGAAATCAACTTTTGTATTACACAACTTGTGAAATTTTTGTAAAATTTCATAATTTCAGCAAACTCATGAAAATACCATTTTTTCCAATATTAAAAATATTTATGCAAAGCATTAACACACATACCTAAGTACCCGCTACTTACACATAAGTGTCAAAGACTAAGCTCATTCACGTTATTGTTATCCATCAAATATATGTACTACCCATCCATCCATCAACTTACCTATATATACTAGCACTATTCAACGCAGATATGACAGCAAACAGAGAATGCAAATTATTGAGGTCATGTAACTTTTTTGCTACTTTAATAAAATGCGTCAGGGTTTCAGCTCTTGCTTTAGGTGATTGGCCATTCAATACTTCTTGTACGGTCCAAAAGCTTACCTATAGGTAACAACAGAGTAATCATCATATATAGATATAATAAAAACATCACTGTAGTTGCTATAGCTAGGATTAAAATTATTAATATTAATTAGGTATTCACTAGGAATTAAATTTTCTAATAATGTGTATAATTGACTATTAATATAATATATCTCTTGCACAAATTATTATGTATGTACATATCTATTTGGCCGGAAAATGCAATTAGGCATGAAGTCCACCATTTGTACATTTTTCTCTGTTTTGTGATATACACTCGGCGTCACGGAAATCGCACACCCACCGATTTTTGTTTCAAGCGAATACAGCTCTTATCATATGTATATACCCCTATCAATATTAATATTATTAAAAAGTACAATTAATAAGCTTTAAAGCAAGAATAAAGCATTTTTGGAAAAAATAATAATAATCACGAAATTATGGCGTTCTGAAAGAACACCTAGAATACGCGTTGTAAGGGTCGCTAGTTGCGTTACCTTGGATAGGTATAAAAGGGGGGGTAAAAGTGAGATATGGGTCTTTTACTTTTTAGAAGTCGCAACTGTGACGTTGACGGGAACGCACGCGCTTGAGCACGCTCTCGAGACTTACGCACCCTACCCAACTCACTAGTTGTCGTGTGTTAACGCCAGTGTTGTGCAAGTACATAATAAATAATAATAAAGGCGATTTATTATTATTTATTATTTTAAATTCAGTGGCCCCCAGTGTTGAAAAGACCTCGCTGAGATCGTTTGCTGGTGGAAACCTAACGGTGCCAACTAAAGCCACCAGGCGCTAGCGGGGCCGTTTGTCGGTGGTGCCACAAACGGGGTTTACAAGCCCAGTCTCAACCCACTGCCATCTGTATTTTATCTTGTGCTCACGCCTGTGTTAATTACAGGTCAACACGCCGACACCGCACACACACGCCACAGCCATGGGCATCTATAGGACGCCTACCAAGGGGACGGAGGCCACATCGGAGGAGGACTCGGCCGCGGCAGCGGCCTCGACGGGGGTGATGCGACCTCAGGCCAACGACCAGCTCACGCAAACCCCTTCTCCGGACGTAACGGAGTGCACAAAGCCAAGGCGCTTACCAGCTTGTGGGAGCTACACGGGGTCTTCGGCGTCAAGTGACTCGGAAGAGGACCTTGACTTCGAAGACTCCGTGGGGGGCTCCGACGAAGGCTTGGGCGCTGAGGCCAGATGCACCTCCGGAACGCCCGGGGACGGGGAGGCGGAGCAGTCAGCGACCAAACAGGTCCCAACACGTTGTGACTTGTCACGCGATGACTCATCGCCGCTTGACTTGTCACCACGTGGTGGTAATGCATTGCGCGCCGAGAGTCCGCTGCCGCCGCCGCAGCCGGCCGGCAACCTCACCACGCCGGCCAACTCACCGCATCGCCGCCAACAGTCACCTTGCCGCCCTCAGCCCGGCCTCGAGATGACCGGGGCCTCCTGGATGGCGATATTCGAGAAACTCGACAGAGTAGCTCGGGGATCGCTAGACAGTTGCACCCTCGGCCCGCTCGAGGCGGCGCTGCTCTCAACCCTGTTGACGCACTCTAGGGCGCGCCAACAGAAGAGGCGACGGGACGAGGACAGCCCGCCGGCACAGGAGGAGAAGCGGGAATGTAACCGCATCACTCCTGTGGCGCGTGGGCCTACTCAACCCGCCGTCTGCCCACAGGTCTCGCAGCCGATGGACACGATAGAGCCAGCTACACCCGCCGCCGGAGGCTCACAACAGCCACCGCCACGCAAAGTGCTATTACCCACGCCGGTAGTAAGCGCCAACGCGTACGCGGAAGCGGCCAAATCGCCACCTAAAACCGCCACTTCTCTGCCCACAGATACCGCAACCAGCAAGAAGAAGAAGCAGCAGGCGCCGCCCCCGACCAAGAAGGCCAAACCGCCCCAGATCCTGGCCGAGGTCCTCCCAGACCCGGCCCACCACCTGAGGGCCATCAACAAGCGTCTCGGTTTTGAGGCCAAAACCGAGAACGTCGAACCGACCGGGGTACGGTTCTATCCCAGGACCGGGGAGGAATACCGAGTGGTATTCTCCTACCTCAGCAGCGAGCAGGCCCTCGACCCGAGGATCCAGTTCGTCAAGCATCCGGAGAAGTCGACCCTACCAATGAAAGCTGCAATCCGCGGCCTACCGTCAAGCATGACGGTGCAGGACGTGAAGGACGCGTGCGAAACAGAGGGGTATACTGTATCACATGCACGCTTAATCTCCACAGGCAGAGGACGAGGAGGCACCATCTTCTTCGTCCAGCTCGACGGCACGGAGCGAGAAAACCCTGGTTTTCTGGACCTCACAAGCATCGCGAACATCAACACCAAGGTTCGTGTCGAACCTTGGAGAGGTAAACCCGGGCCACCGCAATGTTATCGGTGCCAGGGCTTTAGGCACTCTTCACAGGGATGCCATCGACCGGTGCGATGCGTGAAATGCGCCCTGCCGCACTTGTCACACCAGTGCACGCGACCGAGAGAGGAGCCAGCAACGTGCGCAAATTGCTACAAAGACCACCCGGGCAATCACAAGCAATGTGAGACATATTTACAGGAGCTGCGCAACTGGCGAGGGGGCACCCGCTCCTACTCACGCCGCCCGCCTACCCGCCGCCCGCAACGAGGCCCGGACACTAGGGCCTCGGACACGCCTAACCTGGTGGAGGAGTCTTCCACAGGCTCCCTAATGGCACCCGCCAACCTGCCGAGGCAACGCCAGCCCGGGCAACGCAGACTGCCGCAGCCACAACACAAACCGCAGAGGATGTCGCAAGCAGAGATCGACACCACAGCGTTGCGCAGGGACATAGTTGCCGCGGTGCAAACCGCGGTGACTGCGTCCCTGAAACCAACGCTAGACGAGGTAGTGTTAGCTATTAAGTCTCTGTCTAGGCCTGACCAAACTCAGGCCTAGCTCACCCCAGCAATAACGCAAGTTATTCGCCAGCTACACTCTTTTACGGCCTAAAAGAGAAAGATTTAAGGGTAGTATATTGGAACGCGCAGACATTAAGCGGTAAACTTAATGATCTGCGCACTTTTCTCCACAGCCAAGACGTCGACATCATGCTGATTTGCGAGACAAAGTTGAAAGCGTCCAACACGCTTTCAGCCAGTGGGTACATCGTGTACCGCCTCGACCAGGCAAACCCGGAAACCGGGTACGCTTACCGAGGCCTAGCAGTCATTGTCAAGAGGACAATCATCCACCAAATGGTGGACATCGACCAGCCAGCCTCACTATCCGCACTGGGGATAGATATCAAACTACAAAGGCATAATCTGCGCTTGTTTGCTATCTACAGGCCCTGCGGACACTGCCGACCGGCAGAGATGCGCGCCGACCTCAAACGACTACTGGTGGACTCCCCCGTGCCGACCATCCTGGCCGGGGACTTCAACGCCGAGCATTCCGCTTGGAACTCCTCCGCGCACTCCCAAGCGGGAAACGTTATCTACCAGATCGTGGAGGACCTCGATCTGGTAGTGGGAGGGCCCTACGAGCCCACTCACTATCACGGCTCAGACGTGTACAACAGGGGCACCACCATCGACTTTGCGATCTCTCGCGGAGTCGATACACTCATGAGGCACCAGGTATTTTACGATCTCACATCCGACCATAGGCCGGTGCTCCTGACCATCGCAGACCAACCGACGACGAGACTCAACAGAGGACCCGGACGCCGCTACGACTGGACGGCTTTCACAGAAGCCATGGTAAATTCTCCCCGTACAGGTCCCATATCGACCGCAGAAGAGGTCGATGCAGCAGCAGCCACAATCACCGGAGACATCAAGGCGGCCCTAGCCGAGGCCACCCACATCATCCCGCCCACAGACCGGCGCAAACCGCTCCCGAGGCCGCTTCAAGCGCTTTTAGAGAAAAAGCGCTGGTACAGGAAACAGTGGCAAAGGACTAGGGCTCAGTCGGTAAAGACCGAGCTCAATCGTCTGGAGCGATTGTTAAAGGACAAACTCAACGAGCACAGAGCTGCAAGCTGGGAAGCGCACATCGATAGCCTAACCGATCACGTTCCTTCCATCCACAGGTTATGCAGACAACTCAGCTCGAAACCCGAGCCGATACACCCACTAGAGGACGACACCGACGGAATCCTGAAATACGCAGCCAAGGACAGAGCGGAAATACTCGCTCGCAGCCTTGAGCAGCAATTCAGGCCCTTCCCCGACACAGACCCGCAACACACAGCGGACATCGTACAGCACGTCCGAGACTATCTCAACGTGCCGGTCGAAACCCACGATGATCCAATCTACTTTTCTCCTTCACAGGTCAAGGCGACTATCAGGCACCACTGCAATCCGAAGAAGGCACCGGGCCCCGACGAGATCCCGAACATGGCGCTCCGCCAACTGCCGCTAAACACCTTAGCGGCAGTGGCGCGCCTGTTCAACGGGATCTTGCGGTCGGGGCACTTTCCCACCGTCTGGAAGACGGGACGGGTCATCGTCCTTCCCAAACCCGGGAAGGACAGAAGAAAGCCGGAGAGCTACCGGCCTATCACGTTGCTATGCAACTTATCAAAGGTATTCGAGAGGTTGCTGCTCCGGCACCTCTCGCCACACATCCAACCCAGGCCGGAGCAATTTGGTTTCAGGTCTCAACACTCCACCACGTTGCAGCTCACCCGTGTCCTACACCACATGGGCATGGCGCTCAACAAAAAGGAGTACACAGTCGCTGTCCTCCTAGACATGGAGAAAGCTTTTGACCGAGTCTGGCACGAAGGTCTAATATACAAACTTTCTCTGTCCACAGCACCCCGCCGCATCGTGAGAATCATCGCATCATTCCTAGCAGACCGACGCTTCCACGTACAAGTGGAAGGCACGGTGTCGCAGGACCGCCCAATACAGGCAGGAGTCCCCCAGGGGAGCTGCCTATCGCCCTCGTGCTATGCGCGCTACACCGACGACATACCAGTCGTAGGACAAGCGCAACTAGCCCTCTTTGCTGACGACGCCGCTTACTATGCTTCATCTTTTCAGATGCCGCATGCAGTCTCCAAGATCCAGCCGACGCTCGACGCCCTTCCTGACTGGCTCTCCAAATGGAGGCTATCAGTCAATGTGGGCAAAACGCAAGCGCTCATCACAGGGCAAGCGCGAGACTTGCCCGCACCTCCTTCTCTTTTAGGACAACCGCTCACGTGGTCACCCACAGTGAAATATCTGGGGGTGACCATAGACAGGCGGCTCACCATGCAGAAACACACGGCGGAGACAATCAGACGAGCGAAAACCGCTCGAATGAACCTCCGCCCGGTTTTCTGCAGCAAGCTCCCTGTACGGACCAAAGTCGGTCTGTACAAAGCTTACGTCCGCTCTCGACTAACCTACGCTACACCGGCCTGGTATTCTTTCTGTTCCAGGTACAACAAGCAGAAGATGAAGAGCCAGGAGACACTCTCGCTACGGACCATCGTCGCAGCAACCCGATTCGTCAGCAACGCAGCCATCGCCGAGTACCTGAAGTGGCGCAGCCTGGACGAGTTCATCGAGCGTCTCGCGCGGGTCATGTATGACCGCGCGGACAACTGCAGCCACGACCATCTACGAGGGATCGCGCCACACTACACACGACCACCGGACCTACACGGGGCTCGGCATCTCCCCCGAGCCCTCCTACACAACGACGACGACGACAACAACGAAGAAGAGGAAGAAGAAGACGTCGTCGACGACACAACAACACCACACACACTCGGATGACACCTACGAAGCACACGCCAGCCTAAACTGCCGGTCGCCTTCACTGCGGCCCCGAAACCTGGCCCCGCTCAAACGGTATCACCAGGCTAGGGGTTGCGGGGTTGGATAACGGCCGGTAGCGATAAAGCTGGCCTACACCGGATAGCACAGCCGTCCACAAACTGACGGCGGAAGACCGCCCCACGAAGATGGGGCGCGAAAATTGACACAGTCTCCGAAACAGGAATGTTGGAGAGACCCCTCACACCCTCCCAAAGAGGGTATCGAGATGATGATACTACTACGATATGGGTCATTCGGCATCCAGAGTTCACAGAGGTCACACTGGAACAGCTGGAGACCCCAAGAAAATGGATACCACGGAAGCAGCATCAGCTCAAGCCGTAGCCCTGGTGGAATCAGGAATGACGCAGTCTGCGGTTGCTCCGCAGCTCAACATAAGCCGTTTCCAAGGAAGGACTGGAAACTTCACCAGGAAGCCTGGATCCGGAGGACAACACTGCACTTCCGAGTGAGACGACCGCTTAAATTGTGTCGACGTCTTTACGGGACCGTTTCTCCAATGCTGTTCAGCTGCAGCAGCAGCTACGAGCAGTTCGGAGAACGGTGGTGAGCGTCTCTACAGTAAGGAGAAGGTTGCGGGAGAAGAAGATCATGCCCCATAGAGCGGCTACGGGTCCCAAATTGACGGCAGAGCATCGGCGAATCAGACGTGAGTTTGCTCGCGAACACAAGGATTGGACGGTCGACCAATGGAAGGCTGTTCTCTTCTCCGATGAGACCAGGGTGTGTCTTTTCAGCAACGATAGGCGCAGAAGAGTGTACAGGAGGCAAGGGGAACGTTATTCACAGGCCTGTCTTGAAGAAACCGTCGGATACGGAGGAGGATCCTGCATGTTCTGGGGTGGCATTTCCCTCGCCGGCAAAACCGAGCTCGTTTGTGTTTCCCGCACTGGTGGTGGTCGAGGCCAGGGATCCATGACTGCTCATCGGTACGTCACAGAGATCCTGGTGGACCATGTGGTTCCATACGCCGAATTTGTCGGTCCTGGATTGACATTCATGCAGGATAACGCCCGCTCCCACACAGCGTTGATTGTTCGGGACTACCTTGATCAGGTTGGGATCACAGCTATGCTGTGGCCAGCAAGGAGTCCGGACCTGAATCCCATAGAACACCTTTGGGATCAGCTAAAACGGAACATGCGGTCACGTGATCCTGCACCTGCGACCCTGGAACAGCTTCGAGATGCCGTTATTGAGGAGTGGGATGCTATTCCTCAAGAGCACATCGTGACTCTCGTGAGGTCCATGAAGGCTCGCATGGAGGCAGTAATTAAGGCCAAAGGAGGCAACACTAGGTTTTAAAGTTTAGTTTTACGCATTTGTATTCCAATCTCTGTTGATTTTATTGTGTTTTAATTTGTTGATTTTTTGCATGAATATACGATTTTTATTACTTATTAAAAAAATGCCTTTTTTTTACTCTTTAGTAACTTTTGCATTGTTTTTAAATGAAGAGTTAAATTCTCTTTAAAATGAACCCACACACTCATACTTTACCTTCAACAACATACGGTTTATAACGGCTTGAAACAAAAATCCGTGGGTGTGCGATTTCCGTGACGCCGAGTGTATAAAAAAACTAATAGTCAAGACAATAATACATATGTTAATGTGGTTCTGTAAATGAAGTTCATCATAAATTATTTTTACTTTAATTTTAATAATAAATATCTGTCATTAAAATATACATTTTTCTACTCGTCGAGTATAATCTGTGTATTACGACTTCACATGCAACACTACAACCTTACTCTTTTCAACGTTGGATAGTCTATGGCACTTCCGACGCAAGCATAAGAATTTTATCGATACGGTTTAGTCAATTATAAAAATTTTGAAAATAGAACTTTATACATTTCAGTAAAATATTTCTTGTTTAAGGAGACTCGATTCAATGCAAATTAGTCTACTTAAACACGCTGCTGCGTCGTATCTGCTTTGTGATTGGTTGGCCAACAATTGCTTCATAAGTCATAAACGCGCATGTGACACCCTTCATATAGCAACATCCATATCCTACGAAAACCGCTTAGCGTTGCTTGTTAGTCTCCATGGGCTACGGTGGCCAAAATCGAGAAAAAAACTGTCTTAAAATTGAATTTAGCGCGGAGCAGGTACCAGGGTCTCATGAGTTACAAGGAGGTGTCGTTGACCAACCCGCCGGGGGCGCCGGGCCCGGCGGCCGGTGCGCGTACGAGTATGAAGGTATAGGGGCCCACTGACTATCAGTCCGCCGGACGATATCGGTCTGTCAGTTGTTCGGAACTGTCAATTTTTTTTTCTAACTGACAGGCCTGTATCGTCCGGCGAACTGATAGTCAGTGGCCCCCTTATCGCGGGTCGCGGCAGCTCGCGTATCTTAGCTGTATACTTTTGGTTTGTTTACTTAAGTATATGATTCTACTAGTTGAAAGTATTATTTTTTTGTCTCGTAGTAAAAGTATTGTATACAATAGTGATATAATCAAGCTTTTCAATCTCGTACCTTAACTTAAGCAACTCAGCAAGCTTCGTTGCTTAAACACGGTACTCGACTGAAAAGCTCTCTATTATATCACGATTGTATAAAATACTATTTCAGCACAAACTAATAATAATGCTAACTGAAGTTTACACAATCATCAACTATTAATCGAGAAAATTTAAGTAGTTGTGTTAATTTATTGGGCTCCATCATTAGATCAGCTCAATTTTACCATAACAAAAAAATGTCACTAAAGTTAAGTAAAGTAGATATGATAAGAGTTTGAAGTTAAGCGACACAATTACAGGTCAGATGATATTAAATAAAAGCATTTAAAATTGAGAGAGATTTTAAAAGTGCATTATAAACTGGTACCTACTGTAATGAATACAATGCAGAATAGCAAATGACTCGCCCTGTTAAACCTTTTAGTAAATGCGACTACATTTGGAGCCACAGTCTGCTTGTTTGCTTTGTTCCAACAGCAAGTGACTTGTACCTACTGTAATGATTACAATGCAAAATAGCAAATGACTCACCCTGTTAAACCTTTTAGTAAATGCGACTACATTTGGAGCCACAGTCTGCTTGTTTGCTTTGTTCCAACAGCAAGTGACTTGTACCTACTGTAATGATTACAATGCAAAATAGCAAATGACTCACCCTGTTAAACCTTTTAGTAAATGCGACTACATTTGGAGCCACAGTCTGCTTGTTTGCTTTGTTCCAACAGCAAGTAGTCAGTTCATTTGGCTGAATAGCTTTAAAACATGGTAGATCAAGTAATGTTAGTTGATTTGCAATGTCTTCTGGACTCAATCTTAGAGCAGAGCAAACTATTTCATCCCATGATTGATTGATGCTGGAAGCAGCTGGCAAACTGCTGGTTTTATACTGATATATGGGGTCTAGCTGCCTGTTACTGCTGCCGTCTCCAAGTCTTAGTGAAAATATAATACATAGTTTTGTCAACATTTTTGTTAATAGCATAATATATTATTTAAGCCCCATTTGCACGGCAGGAGTACTTGCATGCAATATTGGATACATTGCTAACTACAGGTGACATTGAAATCAATAGATCAACCAAATAGGTACTGGAATGTAACAATAATCAATTAATCACATGCAAGTTGTTGATCCGTCTAAATGGGGCTTTAGTTTATAGCTGTCGATTTCGCGCCAAAAATTATGAGCGTTTCAACCGCTCAAAATTTTACAACATTTTAAATATTCTTTTATAAAATAATGTGAAGGTTTACAAAAGTATTTTTATTTTTTCCGGTGACAAACGATATAAATTATTCATGAAATAAAACTGTGACTCAATAGCTAGCTGTCACCCGTTGACCACGAACGCTGTAAAGAATTCGAAACGTCGGGATGTATTATAAATTCAATATACGCGATATAATCCGTTTTCATAGTTTTATTTCATGAGTAACTATCGCGGTAACTGAAGACAATATGATATAAATTATTATTATTCCTTTATTTATTTCTTAGGCTAGGCTTTTTACAATATGAATATAAAAGTAAAATATAAAAACACTTACAATACATTACAAAAAATATATAAACACATTATAAAAAACCTAACCTAGGGTGCCGCCGGTAGCGGGGCAAGGCCCAAGCTGCCGGTGGTCAGGGCCGCAGAGACAGAACCGGCGGAAATTATTATTATTATGTTCGTCCTTTACATAATCTCGGGACCATGGGGTCCCGGACATTGGGAAGGCGTGCGTGGGGACGAAGCCAACACGCAGAGACCCCTTGTAAAAAGACAATTTATTCTAAAAGGTGATGTGACTGTGACACCAACCGCCGATTATCCCTGTTAGTGTCACCCAAGGACAAGCCCCGGTTAGTGTAGGACTATTGCAATGATAAGAAACAAGAGAAACTAGGCTATTGTGTTCAGAATTAGTGTACTGGTTACCGGGTCTATGGAAATACTATGGCACCTGCCCCAATCTATGTTTAAAAACACGAAATAAATGGACAAGTGGTGACGCGCCAACTCACAATATGGGTCCCCGAAAACGGCCGCTCGCACGGAGGGACAAGGGGACAACATCGCGTGAGTGGCTCAGGTTGTGGAGAGGTGTGCACTGCTTTCTACCCAGTGGCTGTAAACACTAACAGCCACTGTGCCAACTCGCGTCTTATGCATATTTCACTTCCACCCTGCGAGCATAAAGCTCTGACACCCCACTCTGGACGGCCGGTAAAGGCAAGCCAGAGGTGAGAGTCCTGCGGCCCCTGCTCAGTGTTCACTCCAGCAGGCCAATGAAGGCAAGCCGGAGAGAGGGGCTTGACCGACTCTCGGGGGTATGGGACCCAAGGGACGTCACTTCCCATTCAGCACGCCACAAGCTGCCCTGGGGGCTTCTTATTATTATTTGTATGTCTTTTCCACATCTCGGGACCATGGGGTCCCGGACCTTTGGGAGGCGTGAGGAGACAATTTAATTTAAAAGCAAGGGATACACGTGGCGGATACCATCCCCGAAAGCACAATGTGATACATCCGAAGATGGTCCCCGCCAGGTGCAAAGACTATTGCAGTGCAGCACTTTTGTGCTGCGATGGGAACTAAGGTCATGGGCTATTGATTTGAATGTTGGATGGACTGGATAATGGGCTATGGGGGGAGACTAGCGGACACCTGCCGTGACAATCAGTCTCAAAATTGTGTAAGACAGGTGGTGACACTGGTGACTCGCCAACTCATTTAGTGGGCCCTACAACGGCCGCACGCACATTGCGACAATAGGGCAACACTTCAGAGCGGCTGTGAGGTTGTTGAGAGGTGAGTCTGCGGTAGCCAGATCCCGGTGATCCGTTCAGCAGGCCGCCGGCGTTATGACATTTTACACTTCCTACCTGAGCATAGGTCCCGCTCTTGCGACTCCACTCTGGCCAGCCGGTCAAGGCAAGCACAGAGTCGCCAGATGACAGGGCCCTCCGGAATAGGGGTCGTCATCTCGCCACAAGCAGCCCGCCCGCGGGTTATTATTATTATTATTATTTCGTTTTAGACAGGCAGCTGATGCTGGTATGTCTAAATCATAGTTCACTTAGCCTAACCTTTGGGGCTGCTGTGCCCCGAAGCCTTTTTGGCACAGACATCAGCTGAGCCACCTTCCCTTTCAATTAGTTTGTAAGCATTATCGTGTACTTTTATTATGTACCTATGTTACAACTTCTTGAATAAACGTCTTTTATTATTATTTATTATTATTAGTACGGTTTCAATTATTATTCCAAAAAAAAAAAAAAACATGCATGGAGCTAATTTTGGACTTATTGCAATCCTTAATGTCTAAACAATAGATCTATCTACACAAAATTTCGCAAGTAGCAAATTAAAAATAAAACATATTAGTTGCAGCTTCGCATCCGTGCATCCGGGGAATGGAAAGGAGTATGCTTAAAATAAGGAAAATAGATAAGATCAGGCACTCTATAATCAGAAACAAGAACAAGGTTATAGATGCACTAAGCCAGGCCCAGAACCAAAATTAGAGATGGGCTGACCACTTTGCCAGAGTCCAGGACGAGAGATGGGCCTTACAAGCGACAGCCTGGAAAGGTCCAGATGGCAAAAAGGGTTAGCCTTATAAAGTGCTTGCTTTTAGCATATAAGCGTGCTAATTACAAATCGTCTACCTTGCTCATAAAGCACACATCCTCTTTGAATCTGAGCGATCGTCAGCGGCGGCGTTCTTTGATATACTAATCTTGTCTCTTTCACGCAAGGCTGAACTAAAGGGACATTACTAAAGGGAAAGCTTTATAAAAAGCACTTCATGATAAGGGTAACCCTTATTAAGGGGCTACCCTTATTTTTGGCTAAGCTTTTCGGTAAGGGGTAGTCAAAGGTAGGGGTATGAATGGGCTTGCAGTTCAAACTGGAAAGTCTTTCAATGTGTTAAGGGACGCCCATTGAAAGGCTTTTATCGCAGAAAGGGTTGTCCAGTACAAATCTAACACACCTACTCTACATGTTTGTCAAAAACTAGCTAATGAAATAACTTTTAAGTTAGATAGGAGTTCAAACAGACATATCAATGGGTACAATATGTTCATTGATATAAACATCTTATAAAATCTAGCCTATTCTCAATTAACAAAAAATGTGGTTAACAATGAATGATTGTGGTTAACAAAAGGGATATTTAATGTTTGTTAATTAACAATTTTATTTATCATATATAACATTTCCAACATCCTAAGTCAGTAGAAATAAATAGTATATTACTTACCCATAATTATAATAGCATGCACAGTCATCTTTAGTTTTTTGACTGTTCAATGAAATGTGTATTGTTTTCTTATCATTTTGTCTACAAGATGGTTTCTCTTCTAGAGGCCAGTTCTCTTCATCTTCATGCTGCAATAATAACAAATTAGGCATGATAACAGAAATTTTTCATGAAATATTTAAAGGTTATACAACAAATATACGGATTATTATGTACATACCTCTACAATACTTAACACTGAAAAGCTATCACTAAGAATATCCCGTGGCATATTTGTTTATTCTATTGGGCATACTTCGACGAGCCCAGTATCGGCTGAAAAATACCAATCAAATAAACAAAACAGTCTATTCCAACAAACCCAATCTCACCAACACAATCCTGTTAGGAGATAAACAAGACACAATTATCTAATTACTGGATGATTATTTGATTTCAATTAACTCTAATACCTTATTTACACAATGATATTATAGTCAATTTAATGTAATACGAAGTACAACATTACTTGATATGAAATTAACTATTCGGACTGAAATTATTTGCGTACTGAAATAATCCTGACTATAAATTAACAAGTACATCGTTCACTTCATAGTATAATAGAAAAATGTATTTACCGCTGCCACACATAAATAACATTAAATTAATATCCAACAGCTTAATGTCTGTCGGTCTAATTATAAAACGAAACGATGGAAAGTTGGAAACGTTAGGGTGACTGATTAGTAGGGTGATGGGTGACAGGTGATTATATGCTCTTTGGGTGACAGAAAATCAGGTCTATGCAGAAAATAGATGGACAATTAGACAAGGACAGCCAAAGGAAGAGAAGCCAGTATGAAAAAAAAAGTATTAAAGCCTGGTTTACATTTAAGGCCTCTATACATTATAAAACTTTGCTTTCGGTTCTCTTTGGCCACCTTGTAGGATATAACCAAATGGAGACGCCTTGTCTGTAATTTTCTGTACAAAACAGTCTGCCGATTTTTGCGGGGGAGGGGCACGTCAAATGTATACGTAACGACCGCAACGTAAAAATAGCTATGTTAGATAAACGTCAGTCCATACAATGTGTATGCCCGTTGGTCATAGAGTTTCGACAGAGGGGAAGGCCTGTTAATGGCAGTGAACTAATCTAGCCGTGGGCGAAATCGCATCTGCGAGGCGCTTTTCTTTCACTGAGCCCGAAGGGGCCTCGCGCGGGGCCTCCCTTGGGGCGTGAGGCCGTGGGCGACGGCCCACATCGCCCACGCCTAGCTACGCCACTAGTTTTCGTTTGGTTATATTATGGTTATAGCTGGAAAAAATACTGGTCCCTGAAAGAAATAGCAAAAGGTGACTATCCGCTCCACCTAAAAAAACAGTAATGGATACATGTATTCTACCGACCCTTACGTATGGCTGTCAAACGTTGACCTACAACAACAGAATAAAAACAAAACTAGTGAACTGCCAGAAAGCGATGGAGAGAAGCCTTTTAAAAATAAGGAAAATTCACAAAATAAGAAGCGAATCCATACGGAAGAAGACAACATTATTTGACGCCCTACACTACTGTCTACGCTTAAAATGGCGATGGGCTGGCCATGTAGCACGCTACAACGATAAGCGATGGACAGCAGAAGTAACTAGATGGAAAGGTCCCAGTGGAAAAAGACGACAAGCACGACCTGCTAAGCGATGGAGCGATGACATCATAGCTACAGCTGGAAAAGAGTGGATAAACCAAGCAAAAGACAGAGAAAACTGGATAAAACTGGAGGAGGCCTATACCCAGACAGGGGTTCCTATCCAAAAAAATGATAATGAAACAAATAAACAGTAAAGCAAATAACCTGAGATGGGAAATGAAATGGCTTAATAATAATAATAATATCCTCCAAGTTGGCCACCAATTGGCCACGCCCCTACAACATGGTATAATTTTACGTTTTCGTTTTAAGGTCCCTCCACACTCATGCGCGCATAAGTGTGGAGGGCCTTTTACGACGTCTTCAACCGGTAATTATGTTTTTATTAAGTCGCTCCAGACTGCGAACGCTGATTAGCGAACTAGACTCCACACTCGCGTTCGCGGCTTCGCACGAGTGTGGAGGGGCCTTTAGAACTTAATTAAGAAAAAAAAAACATTTTCAAAAAAATACTCCAATTTATAGAATAGGATTAGTAAGAATAAAATAAGTAAAAAATCATAACATGCAAAGCTCGTAAATATATGCAAAGGTCACCGCCCTCTATTCTGTTGTTTAAATAAAATGTTAATAAAAAGTCAACTCTGGACAAATGTAAACCCCGCTTTGCCTTCCAAATGATGCATATTTGTCTGTGATCGGAGGACTTACCGCGAACCACGTTCGACGTGTTGCCTCTCTGTCGCACTTATAAATTCGTACGTAAGTGTGACAGGGAGGCAACACGTCGAACGTGGTTCGCGGTAGGCCCTCAGTACAGTCAGTGATGCATATAAAAAAATAAACTAAGCGTAGAGACTTCCGTTTATTGTGATCGTTTTACTTCTCTTAATTGTATCTTCTCAATTAGAATAGATAAATGGATAAACAAAAGCCCAAATTAGAAGGTAAATAAAAAAACTATAATACAATACGTAAGAACTTGCTACTTTATCAATGCTCATTTATGGTTTTGTGAATGGTGGAGTTCAATGTAAACTGTTATGGCGTTTGTCCTGCGATACACACACAACGCATATTCATATCTTTACTATATTCAAGAAGAATAATTTACTTTCAGATAGTAAAATTTGATAAAATTCCTTTTTCTGAACGAAAAACATGGTTTTGACTTAGTTAGGGAATCTAACTGTTAAAGCGTACGTTTTTTAGGTTATGTTTCCATCTTTTATAGGTATTTTAGGTGGGTTTTAGTGAGCACGAAGATCAATTGCGTGTTTTTCTCCAGAAAAGTATCCATAAAAGTGATGTCTGAATGAATTTCTCACGGTTTCTAGATATTCAGTCATGGTGGGAAGTGCCCAGTATCGCGTACTTTTGTTCCTTATTCAGGACTGCGTTCAATCTTCTGGATTTTGACATTGAAGTGAGTATTGCTTGCTTTCTTCTGTATATGATATTTTGTGTCATTAATAACTATCACCATAATAACGCGGTATGTATGTTTGCAAGGAACTTGAAGAGGCTCTTCTGACAGATGGAACGGAAGAATCGGCTAGTTCCCTCCTGACCGAGCTGATCGTGCGTCTTCTAAATGGATGTTTGGGCAACAATGACATCTCTGCCTTTAACTATCAGGTATCATTAACTATAATTTGCGATAGAATTCGTATGTGAAAAGAAATGTTTTGTTATTGTTTACGTTGTTTTAGATGTATTTGAGACGTCTATTTAGAAGAAAATGTCAAGAAACGGGA